>NW_026652290.1:21554023-21923701 GCF_009828535.3 Hylobates moloch
CTCTTCTTCTTCTTCTCTTCCTCTTCTTCCTCCTCTTCTTCCTCTTCTTCTTCTTCCTCTTCTTCTTCTTCTCTTCCTCTTCTTCCTCCTCTTCTTCCTCTTCTTCTTCTTCCTCTTCTTCTTCTTCTCTTCCTCTTCTTCCTCCTCTTCTTCCTCTTCTTCTTCTTCCTCTTCTTCTTCTTCTCTTCCTCTTCTTCCTCCTCTTCTTCCTCTTCATCTTCTTCTTTTTCTTCTTTCTTCTTCTTCTTCTTCTTCTTCTTCTTCTTCTTCTTCTTCTTGTTCTTCTTCTTCTTCTTCTTCTTTCTTCTCCTTCTTCTGTTTGTTTGTTGTGTTTTTGTTTTATAAAGGGTTTTGCCATGTTGCTCAGGCTGGTCTTGAGATCCTGAGCTCAGGTGATCCTCCCACCTTGGCCTCCCAAATGTTAGGATTATATGCATGAGCTACCATGCCCAGCCCTAATTTTCTTCATATTACTTCATGTTCTCAGGAAAATTTCCCAAGTAATTTTCTCTGTGACATATTAACAAACTGATCTGAGTGATGTTACGAACCTTGTTCAGAAGGTTCCATGGCCAGTGACCTCTGTTTACCCAGTAGGGAATCTCACTGTTCCATAGTGCAAACATCAAATGATGAGTGAGCATAACTATTTATTCCCAATCCTTCATCTTTGTACTCTTCATGGAAACTCTCGCCTCAGTTTTGTCTGCTCTAATTATTATACCACTGACTTCTAGGCATGGACATTACTCTGGCATTCAGCCTTCAGTATCCGTTTTGTTAGCCTCATTTACTAAATTTAAAAAGATATATTTTTAATTTTTATAGTCAGTATAAAAGACATAACATTTTATTGCTTTGTGTAGAATGTTTCCAGCTTGTCTCAAATATAAATTCATACAATTTTATATTCTTTGAAGTCAACTACCCAAGATTTTTTTTTCTGAACACTACCCTAAATACAGCACAATATTTCATTTCTGATATAACCATCTATCTGTATGTTTACCCATTTTTCATAAACTAAAATAAATTGTAACATTTATTTTGTGTGTATATCATGTATCTAAAAGAGTGGAGTAACACAAAAAACCAGGCAGCCCTCCTTCTACATAAATAAAGGCAAACATTATGTTATGGCTAAATTATTTATGGAAGAAAATATTACATGGTCACTAAAAAAGTCAAGAAAAGATCTGGGAGATAATCATTGATTTTTGGAATCTACTTAATTGCCAAAACATTTAAAATGTATAAGTGACCATTACAACACAACTTAGAATAGTAGAATCTATGCTTCAATATACTTCAAATTATTCAGAAGGCTATTTATTTAATGTAGATATCAAGTCACTGAAAGCAATGTTTATTCACTCAATTCAGCAAATAAAGATTATGTCTACTAGGCATAGCAGTAGTATATGAGGGGTATCTTGTATCTTGTATATAGTATCTTGAGGGGTATATAGTATCTTGAGGGGTATAGCAAGAAAAATAAGATCCTTTCTACAGAGATTTTACAATCTACTCGGGGATAAATCAACAAATAAGCTTATTACAGATTGACATTGTGATAAGCACTAAGCCCAAAATAAAAAGAGTAATAAAATAGCGAGTAAGTGGAAGATATCTCTTTAATTGCATGGTCAGGAACTTAAGGAATGAAAGTGGCTCAGCCATCCAAAGAGCTGGAAAAAAAAAAGAATTTGTAACAGTTTGCTATCTCTGCCTAAACAATTAGCATAAACTTAGTGGCTTAAACAACAACATCCATTAATTAACCTCAGTTCAGTTGGTCAGACAAGAGGCAGGCTCCACAGGGTTCTCTGCTTAAGTAACACAAGTTCTTAATTAAGGTGATGGCTGACTGGGCTTTTATCTACAGATACTTGAAGAACCATCTTCCAAGCTCATATTCAGATGGTTGGCAGAATCCAATTCCTTACGACGATATGTTTAAGGTCCCAGGTTTCTTGCGGGAGCAGACCTTGGCTATTCTCAACTTCAGGGATACCCCCTATCTTCAATCCATCAATAGTGCACTGAATCTTACTCATTTGTCAAACATCTTTGACTACTACTTCTGCCTTTCTTATCTACTGCTATTAGAGAAAGTTCTCTGTTTTTACATACTCACGTGATTAGATCACACATCCCAAGATAAGCTCTCTTTTTTTAAAGTCAACCATACCACATAGCATAAAACAATCACGGGAGTGATATTTCATCACTTTCTTAAGTTCTATGAATTTGCAGACTTGAAAGCTTTGCAGGAATTTTTAGAATTATGTCTACTACAGAATTCTAAACACTAATGGGCACACATAAAAACCTAGTTTGATTTGCAGTTATCTTTGCAGATAGAAGGCTTTAAATACAAAGCCCATTAATGGGTTAAGAGTTGCCATTTATAAGATCATAATTGTTCTCCCAGTGCTGAGGATATCTGTAAACAGAGAGTTAGGTTGTGTTGCAAAATTTTGGTCTGATTAGGCACCTTGCCTTGGACTATAAACAAGGGTCAGATATTTCATTTGGTTTCATTGTATTCCAACTTGATCAGCATAGCAGGACTCTAGTCCATTGTCACAACTACTAAGCATCTCTCCAAGAAAAGCAAAAGAGAATTTGGTTCTGTAGATATTACAGCAGAGGAAGGAATCATCTTCCCTTCAGGTACAATAAAATAAAATAAAATTGACTGGTTTATTTATGAAGCTACTATTGGATATTACAACATATGTAAAAATGAAGAAACTTTTGCTAATTATAGAAGAGAAAATATAGAGCTCCTGGGTGAACAAGAAGTTGGATCTTCTTTGTACATAATATGAAAAGCCAAACATTATTTTTTCAGTATGTTGTCCATTTTTCCACTTCCTTATCTGTAGAACAAAATGATATCTACTTATTAAGACTCTAAAACCTAACCCATAAGACATGGGCTAATATAGGTGCCTATGCATTGCATCATGCCTACCATATGGTTTTTACTCCAAATGCTAAGTCCTGTTGTTTCCTCCCTGTATGAACCCAAGGCCTTCTTAACTATAGCAAAATAAAAATGAACGCTGTCCCTTGTCCCTTTTTATCAAGTATTGTATAAATCTGCATGATTTTAATGTCAAAATGTATTTAAAAATATGGCTTGACATTTACAGGTTGTGTTATATTTTTCTGCGCAGTGCTCTCCAATTAAAGCATTCTAGGTAGGAGTCTGTAATTGACTGCCTGGTTCTTTAAATACTTTCAACACCGAGAAAAGAAGTACTGTGGGGAAAACTCATCATGAAACCAGTTCTCTCAATGCTGAGTGGCAGCTAGAGTGGCAGTTCATGTACAGTAGGGTAGAAGATGAGAAAAGCTGGCTTGTAAATTGGTTTTCTGGAACTAATGCTCAGATACTGAGCATGAAATGATTAAAATGTGGCCACAGCAAACAAGAGAGGCTTAATTGTATTCTACCTGAGGTGTCATCATTGGGTGTAGTTTCTACCCTGAGTTCAAGCTGGAAGTGACTCTTCTCACAAGCAGGGAGATAGTGACTTTTCCACCACTGCAGTTAAGCAGAGAACCTTAATAGCTGGCCAGGAAAACCAAAACCTCAGACAGCAGTTCCGACTTCAGTATCTCCCTCAGCATGTCACAAAAAGGAAAACCATTCCAGAATGTGGCTTTTAACAATCCTATGTATTACAAAACAGATACTATATGAATTAAAAGCTAATGTTAATATAAAAAATTAAAATATTTTATGCATATTACATTTCTTTCTGTGTAACGATACATTTTATCAAATATTTTTATTTACTCATTGTAAATCTCTCCCTTTTTCAATTCCATGAAGACAGCCTATCTCACAGTCTATATAACTTATAAATTATCTGGCAAGAGAATTGAGACAGGAAGAATAAAATATTGGGATTTATGGATCTATTATTGTGATATTATAAAGCAAAATTGCAAGTATTCCCAGATCTCCCTAACAAGGATCACTCTAACTACCCCTGGATTCTGAAGAAATCAGTAGCGAAGTAAAATTTGTTCCTTGGTCCATAACCCATCCTTGTTCATAAGAAAATTCTATCTTAGGTCTATTATAAAAATGATTTAATGATTTAGTCCAAAATAATGCATATTTTTGGAAGCCACAATAGAAGGAAAGTCAAAAGTGATGAGGAAAATAAAACAATTAACAAAGTGAAGAGACAATACACAGAATGGGTGAAAATATTTGCAAACCGAGTATCTGATAAGGAGTTAATACACAAAATATATAAGGAACTCAAACAACTAAACAGCAAGAAAACAAATAACCCAATTAAAAATGAGCAAAGAAGCTGAACAGACATTTTTCAAATGAAGACATACAAATGGCACACAGATCTATAAAAAAATGGCTCAACATCTTTAATCATTACAGAAATGTAAACTAAAACCACAGTGAGATGTCACCTTACACCTGTTAGAATGGCTACTATAAAAAAGATGAACGATAACATGAATTGAGTGAGGATGTGGAGAAAATAGAACCCTTGTATACTGCTGGTGGGAATGTAAATTTCCCCCAAATTTACATTGTATTCCCATATTTATTACAGCTTTATTCACAATAGCCAAGATATGGAATCAAACTAAGGGTCCATTAATGGATGAATGAATAAAGAAAATGTAGTATATGTACAAAATGGAATATTATTCAGCCTCAAAAAGGAGAGAAATTATGTCATTTGTGATGACGTGGCTGAGCCTGGAGGATATTACGCTAAGTGAAATAAGCCAGGCACAGAAAGAGAAATACTGCACGATCTCACTTAGATGTGGAATCTAACAAAGTTGAACTCATAGAAGTAGTGAGTAGAATGGTGGTTACAAGGGGCTTGTTGTGGGAAGAGGGACTGACGAGTTGTTGGTCAAAGGGCATAAAATTTCAGTTAGAAAAGAGGAATATGTTTTTGAGAACAATTGCACAGCAGAATGACCATAGTCAATAATTCCAAAGCAGCTAAGAGTACAAATTTCACAGGTTGCACTACAAAAAATGATTTTAAAAAAGTGAGGGTATGGATATGTTTGTTAGCTTTATTTAATTATTTTGTATTGCCTACATGTGTATATAAAACATCACATTTTACCTCACAAACTTATACAATTGTAATTTGTCTATTAAAATAATAATAATATAGAATGATGAGGAAATTATTAAAATACAAACTTGAACTAATTCCAGAGATGATTAATTTCTCTAACATTAGTCATAATTCTGATACCCAGAAATAAATCAGTGCAAGAAAGCATGAAACAAAAATAGCTAGAGAAACATGAGTCTCAGCAGAAATGAAAAAATTGAGACCCCAATCTCACCACAGTAAAGATCATTCTCCAGTTATATTTGGCTTTGTTGGCTTTGGGTCTTGACTGAAGAACAACTGATATTTCCAAAGGTTAAAATGTAGCCAATGTCTCTGCAAGGGCCTATCACTTGCTCCTTGACACATCACCCTCCATACACACCTTCCCAGTCTTCTATTGTACTCTTTTCCCTCTCACCCCTCACACAATCTCCTTCACTCTTGCCTGTTGAGTTGTAACCCTAGTGGTTTTGCCTGCTTCCTTTTTCTCCATAGCATTATTTACAATGTACTATAATATATATTTCAATTGCGGTTTGTTGACTCTTTTTTTTTTTTTTGAGATGGAGTCTCACTCTTGTCACCCAGGCTGGAGTGCAGTGGAAAGATCTCGGCTCACTGCAACCTCTGCCTCCCAGGTTCAAGCAATTCTCCTACCTCAGCCTCCTGAGTAGCTGGGATTACAGGTGCCTGCCACCACGCCCAGCTAATTTTTGTACTTTTAGTAGAGACAGGGTTTCACCTTGTTGGCCAGGCTGGTCTCGAACTCCTGACCTCAGGTGACCTACCCACCTCGGCCTCCCAAAGTGCTGGGATTACAGGCCTGAGCCACCGCGCCCGGCCATTTTGTTGACTCTTTATTTCATCCAACTAGAACGTTAACTCTGTGGGAGCTGGGGATTTTATCCTAGTCTGCAGCACTAAGCACAGCGAAAACAGGGGGCCCTTCATAATCATTTATCACATGAATTAATTAATCTTAAAAAGACAGCAATGTAATCATTCTAAATTAATTATTCTTTATCCATCTTCTTCCATAAAGATACACAGCAACCCCAGAAATTGTTCTAGATAGAAAGATAAGCCATAGAAACTTTCAACAAACCATTGAATCAAGATAGTGGTTTTCTCAGTAAGCAAACTGCACAGAAGTCACTCATTCCATGATACTTAACCAGCATTATTTCTCTCTGAGTGTCTTTCCAGGTCAATCCTTATCCCACATAACTATTTTAATTGATTTTAAATAAAAATTACATATGTTTTTCTGAAAAAAGTTCTACAATTTTGTTCTGTTATCTTTGTATTATCTTTCATAACACTGCCCTTGTCTTTATTTTCAATTAAGAAATATAAAAATTATCATACATAATTTTTAAATGTATAAATTTCTGGTTGTAAATAACCCTTCGTGGGAACATAGTGGAGTTTGGATGTGCCTGTGTATATAACCAGGAGATAAAAAGAATGAAATTTACTTTTCTTTTCAGAGCAATTAAGCCTATTGTTCTTTTGTTCTGGTTCTCTGTTGCATCTTGGAATCTATCAGCCTACTTGGCTATGAACCATTTATATGTCCCACACAATGCATGCTTTGGAGTTGATTATTGTGAGGAGGAAGCAGTATACAGGGTTTTATGTGTAGATTCAAAAGTGTCCAGTGTTTTATCATTTAGTTCTTATAGGTTACAAAAACTAGGAAATCCCAGGTTAAACGTGGAAGGAAGGTAGAGAATAGGACAACATTGAACATCATTTACTTACAGCTTCACAATTACTCTAGCTCTGAAATCCTGAAATGTCATGCATGCAACAATAATTTAGTATCGTTTGACACTTACCTATCTTAGTTTAAATATCCAGATTTATTTAGTGTTTGTTTTTCCTTCGAGAGAGACTCATATGGAGCACCTAAAGTTGGGCAGTTTCCCAACATACCTACACAGAGACGCTTATGCCCCCTTGTGGTGATTGGTTACATTACACTCAAACTCAACATTACCAATTCAGTGACCAGAGTAGCTATTGATTGCATCAATGGAATGAGCTATTGCAATATAATCCAAAATTACTGCTTAGGTTCTCTTTTTTCAGAAATCCTTATGGGCTGAGCAGACAGCATTTCATTATATACCATCCATTTCAAGAAAGTCCTCAGTAACTTTTCGATGTGAAAGTATACTTTCAAGGACTGGAGCAAATGTGACTATCATGCACTTGTGAAGGGGGAAGAGAGAGAAAGAGAGACCATCATGAAGCAGCTAAATCACCAAGGCAGCATTCTGCAAAAAGTTATTCCTAGTTGGGGCCGGGCGCGGTGGCTCATGCCTGTAATCTCAGCACTTCGGGAGGCCGAGGCGGGTGGATCACGAGGTCAGGAGATAGAGACCATCTTGGCTAACATGGTGAAACCCCACCTCTACTAAGAATACAAAAAATTAGCCGGGCGTGGTGGCACGCGCCTGTAGTCCCAGCCATTCGGGAGGCTGAGGCAGAAGAATTGCTTGAACTCGGGAGGCAGAGGTTGCAGTGAGTCAAGATCATGCCATTGCACTGCAGCTTGGGCAAAAAGAGCAAAATTCCGTCTCAAAAGAAAAAAAAAGTTATTCCTAGCTGGTTTACTTGCAGAGAGAACCATAATCAGGGTTCCATAGTTAGTTGAGGGTCCGTTTGGTCTTTTTAACTACAGCATTATGGATGTTGTTGTTTACCTCATGATACTATCAACAATGAAAAGGAGAGAGAAGAATTAATTCAGAAGGATGGATTCCACACTTTGCTGTGATTTACATATGCAATAAATATCTATTGAGGGTCTGCTATTTGCTTAGGTGAAGACATGTGTTTCTAGTAGTCACATAGAATAAGATATGACTCTCTGGCCTAGAGGTGTGAACTGCCAAACAGCAATGGGTGTTAAATCTGGAGTTTGGAGGAATCTTTCTTACTGAAAAGAAAGATTAACATGTGGGCGACGTGAACTTTTTCTGCATGTAAATGGAAATGTTAGTGAAAAGAGTACTTGGAGCATCCTTTGTTAAAACCAGCAACCTCAAAAGCAGAGAGATAGTCACCTTCCTAGTTTTTCAAAGTAGCATTTCAGTATTTGCACAAATTTACATCCTGCTTTCTTCTAAGCTAGTATTGTGACACTGAGGGTCCCTTACCGGGTTGTAGGGTGAATGAAAAAATGCACCACAGTATGCATACAGCGAATCTTCTGGTTATAATAATTTATAGGTTATAATTCAGCATTAGATTTTTTCTTAACAATAAGTAATGATAAAATCTAGACCAGACTTTGGACCACCTTTAAGTAAAAAAGAAGATTATAGACATTGTCCCTTCCATGATTGAACTGTTGGAAAACAGTCCACTTTTACTATTGCACCAAATTAGATAAAATTAATCAAAATTGCTTGCTTGCACAACAGTTATACCAGAGTTGCTTAATAACAAATAAATTCACATATAATACAGCAATAAAATAAGCACTAATTAAAGTTTTAGAGAGACCAAGGAAAATAGGTTTAAAATTGTAATATGGCTAGCAGCCCCCAGAACAATCATGATTTTGTGATGATATCTCACAAAAGCACCATCGAAAATACATAATAAGAAGAAAACGCAAAACATCACCAACAATATCAAGATGTGGCATGGCAGAATTTTGGAGTAATTGTAGAAAATATATGACAGGCAGAATTGACATGTAAAAACACCTATGCAATCTTCAATCTAGCTCTGGCTAAACTCTGAAACATGAATCTCTTTAAAATGGCAGGCCTTGGCCAGGCATGGTGGCTCAAGCCTGTAATCCTAGCACTTTGGGAGGCCAAGGCAGGTGATTCACAAGGTCAGGAGTTCAAGACCAGCCTGGCCAAGATGGTGAAACCCTGTCTCTACTAAAAATACAAAAAAAAAATTAGCCAGGCGTGGCGGCCGTCACCTGTAATCCCAGCTACTTGGGAGGCTGAGGCAGGAGAATTGCTTGAACCTGGGGGAAGAGGTTGCAGTGAGCCAAGATTGCGCCACTGTACCCCAACCTGGGCGACAGAGCAAGACTCCCTCCCAAAAAAAAAAAAAAAAAAGTCAGGCCTTTTATTTAGGCCTGAATTCAATGTAGGCCCGTATATTCTTCATTATTGCTATGCATGTCTCCACATGGTAAATACCTCCTTATGTGAACTCACTTGATGGAATTTCTGTATTTTATAACCCAGATACTAACTAAAGCACATTTTTGTTCTCTTTTTCTTTTCCTGTCTTTAATAGCTCTCACTTAATGTTATAAAAATTCTGGTTTTCTAACTTTAAGTATGTTATTTGTGCACAGTTACACACACATTCACATCAGCAAAGCTGCTGGCATGGTTCTAAAGGCCTGTCCTACTGGCTCACCCAGGAGTTAAACATTCAGAGACAAGACATTGTATAAATCCTACAGGTAGAAGTTGCGTGGGAGAATCGAATGCACTAGAATGGCTTATCTCCATCTTTTTCACTTGTCAGACAGCTCTTCATTCTTCAAATCACCTTGCATATTGTATTTTCTGGGAAGATTTCTTTGACAGCCTCCTTCCTACCCCAACAAATGTGTCACACACTGAATCAGCTGCCGTGAGTTTGCGCCATGAAAACAGCAATGGCAGCAACAAGAGCAATAGCAAACAATTTTGAGTGCTTAACATGCGCCAAGCAATGTACTAAGTGCTTACACACATTGCCTCACTCAGGCTTCACCAAAACCTCAAGAAATGACAGTATTTTAGAGCTGAAAAAAACTATTCTTTTACAGATAAGAAAACTCGGGTTTCAAGCACTGTGGTTAGTACTTTACATTTATTCCTTCATTTTATCATCACAGCGATAGTTTGGAGCTATTGTGAGCCCCACTCTAAAGATGAGAAAATAAATGCTCATAGCAGTTAATTGTCTAATCCCTTACTTTTATCTCCACTATATCTATTATGGCATTTATTTAAACGAAAATGATCTCCTTATGTGTCCACCCCCCCGTGAATCAGTAAGTTCAAGGAAAGGACTCTGCCCTACTCATCTTTGAATATCAAATTATGTTCTCAGTAAATATCCACTTGCCAATGCAGACTCCTCCCTGATGTGAGTCCTACGATTCCTAAATTTTAAATACGTTTCAGTAAACGAGTAAACTCACATGTAGTTTTTCTGAAAAATGCTCTAGCGTTTTTATTTTACCACCACCACATTGCTGTCTCCCCTGGAAATGACCCCCAAGGGATCATTCTTCTAGTGGACCCAGCCAAAGCCATGGTTGGCTATTGATGATGACCCTGTCAGGCTTAAGGACAGAAATTCTGCTCTTCTGGAGCCTAAAGCATCAATCCTTGTTGCTCTTGAGTCTACTAAAAGACTCTAGAACTATGGCCACAAATGCTAGTTGTCCCCAAGAATCCATGCACAACTCTGTACTACTGCAGTGAAAGCTGTAGCAAATAGTAAAAGGCTTGTGTTACTGACCATTTCAAACCTACCTCTACGGGACTAGGGAACAAGTACCCTGAGCGCTGGACCTCCTCAGGTCTTTGCAAGCTTTACCCTTAGCCTCCTCTTCCAAGGACGCAGAATGAAAAGAAAATAAATGCAAAGGTAAGCCTCATCGGTATCCTCAGATAAGTTCCTTCAGAACATGAGGAGTAGGGGCATCCTTTCCCTCCAGGACAAAAAGATGCAACATTGCCCAATGATCTCCAAAAGGGAACTACAAAAATATCCACATAGTCTTAAATTCTTTCATTTTATCCCTGGTCACCTTGATAATAATATAGCATTAGTGAAAATGAAGGTAAAACGGCTATGTATTACCTAAAAGCATATCATGAAAGTTAACACGAAGAACATGTCAACAGACTCCTAACGACATCATTGTAATGAAGAAAAGCCCTTTTCTTGCAAAGCACCAATGTGGCTGATAAACCACAGAGGCTCTGCTGTGTGGCGGAGTGATTAAATTTTGCCACCGATGCCAGACAGCATTACTCCTACTGCTTTCATGGCAGAAAACACGTCATCAACCTGTCGGAACGTCACTGAATTTTCCCCAAGTGCTTTTCCTCTCATCTCGATTGAACATTTAAATCTTTTCTCTACATGATAAACAAAAATGAATGGATGAAATATGGCTTTAAATCTCTCTCCAGCAACAGTGAGCTTTATAATCTTATGAATGAAGCTAGGCCTCTTGTGCTCTCAGGATCTATAGGGACAGATTTATAAATTAACAAGTAATGCATTGATCTTTGCTCATTACCTCTTTGACAAATCTCTTTCGTAAGTTATCTGCATACTCATCCTGGAAAGGCACTCTTCCATGTCTGGAGTCTGGCTCTTTTCATAGTGCAGCAGTCAACATCATTGTGAAATGGATTATGATAGACTTTTCTGTCCTTGGAATAAAGAATCCTAAAATCTCTTCATACATTTGTCTCATTATTTCTAGGCCATCAGTAGATGATTTCATTGGCATCAGAAAATAAAGTTTTAAATCAATTTTATTCATTTACTAAAATATATTTTATAACAGATTTTGGATTTGAAGAATTGAGATGTGTTTAACCACATCATTTCATTTCTGAAGCAAATTGTGTAGTGACTTATTAAACAGATTTAAAACTAAAGATACTATTACTTGACAATTATGCAAATGGAAAATCCAGAGGAATAGATGTTCAGATTTAGGTTGGATATGTTCCTTGAAGAAGTATATTTACACTTTATGGCACTACTAGAAAATTCTAGAAAATTCTTCTGGAAATGAACCTTTTCTTCTTTCTTCTCTGGGGGAAGTTAAGGGTTTTCTTCTTTGTTTTTCTTTTCTTTATTATTATTATTTGGCTTTGTGTTAAGATGCTTTGATCTGATGTTGGAAATGAACGCTAGATACTTTTGTTGATTTCTACCAAATAAGATTGGGGAAATAAAGCAGTTCTTGGGAAAGTCCTTTATAATAATGGTAGGATGTTACTTTTTAAGCTATCAATAGTATAAAGACTTAATTTCTTTTACTAAGTAACTTACCTAGTTGGAAAGAGGTCAATTAAAGGATTTCTTACATTTTTTCCTGTAAGGCCTAAATTGTCATTGTTAACCAAGGAAACAGGGTCAGCCTTGAAAAATCAAGGAATTCATTACACCTGCTGAACTGAAGTCAAAATTACTAGTTGTTCAACGTTAACTTTTCCTAAACTCAAATCTATTTTTATAAACTAATGTAAATAATGTTCATATTAGAATTTAACTGATTTTCATTTTTATAACTGGTAGACTAGACCTTCCTTAAACTTTTAGAAATAAAATGAAGGCTTAACTGGATTTGTGAGGATAAAATACATTTTCTTTAACTGTCCTAGAGCAAAGGAGATTAGTCACCGTATGTTTTTTGTAACAATGCAAATTGTAATTTATCAAAGAAAAATACATACATTGCTTGGTCTTGCAGAAAAGCTCCCTTGAAAGAACCTTTTCAATAAATAAAACTTCCCAAATTAAATAATAATAATAATGTTTTGATTTTTTTTCCCGAGGGAATCTTGCTTTGTTTTGTTTTGTTTCTAATGCTTTTTTTATTATTCCTTTCTCCCCAGTTCTTTATCATTTGCTGTAGATGGCTTATTTTGCATTTATGCAGACTAGGCTGCAAGTTTTGTTTCATTCAGTAAACTAAAAATTATTAATTAAAAAATAAGGTTTGAAAGAAGCTCCTTAGTGGATACAGGTTGCTCACTGTTGTTGTTTGCTGTGTTGCTTTTTAATTCAAAGATGCTAGCAGGGTCAGCCTTACCACCATCCCAGTCTGGCTCATGGGGCTGCAAACCATTTTAGGCAGATGAATAAGGGAGGCATTATGTTGAAGTCAGCACACAACACAGATACTCAGCAACACCTATAGGAAAAAGTGGCAGCTTGAACATTTATATTTGTTTCTTCTTCTCCTTTCCTTATCTCCATTTCTCATCTTCCAGATAGAACTGAAATTATCTACGAAGTGAAATGGTGAAGGAAAAATATAGGAATGATTTTTTTTTTAAATAAAGAAACCAATCACAACATTTAAAACAGGATGTAAACATTCTTGTTAAAAATTAGAGTCAGCTCAGGGTGATGTAAAATTGTAATGAAAGAAACCAAGAACCTTGGAATTTTTGCCTTGCCTCTATGGATGTGCATTTACAAACTATTACCTTCTATCAAAATGAGAAACGCCGGTATGTGATTTGGAGGGTTTGCCAGGGTGGGGAAGGAGGGAAGAGGAACAGGGAGAGAGTTACTTAGTCATATTTATTAATAATTACATAATTTGTTAGAAGTAAGAACTGGAATTTAGAGCAAGAATTCTACTCAATAATATATATGCACTTGTTCCTTTCTTCTTGTGGACTTGCATCCATGATGAAATTTACCAGGGAAAAGATACGAACAAGGATATTGCCACCATTGCTTAGAGCTGACATGCCTACGGGCAACACGAGCCTTTGCTTTTCTAGGCACAGGAAAAGACAAATGAACCTATTATGTTCATTCATTCAGCCCACAATGACTTGTTGGGACTCACTGTGAATTAGGGACTGTTTTAGGCATTGAAAACACCTGGAGAACCAAAAGGAGACATGATCTCTGCCCAAGTGTGCTACTCGACTCCTACCTTCTACTCTATGGACAGCTCCAATCACTACAAAATTAACTACTTCTTAAAATTAACCCCATATTTAAATTAACACAATTAACCAGATATTTAAAATTTAAGAATCATAGGATTCACATCAGGGAGGAGTCTGCATTGGCGAGTGGATAATTTGTAGTGGTCAATTCTCATTATTCCTCACCCTTAGACAGGGTGCCAAGGTTGGAATAAAAAATAAGAGCAGAAATGCAATGCACTTCCTCAGCACCCATTAGAACCCCACATTTCCAACGCAGAAGGGAGAAAACAAGAAAAAGAGTGATGACAGAAAATAAGATGCTGCAAGGAACCAAGAAGACCATTAACGACAACAAATGCAAACAGGCTACATTCTTTTCTAAATTTGCAAATTCATCTAAAATGTGCAATTAAACTATACAGCATCTACAGAATGTATTATGAAGTAAGAGATAAAGATGGGAAGAGAAGTATTAAATAAAAGCTAAGGTAAAAATACTAATTTCAAATAGAGTTGTGTTCAAACAATTTTGCCTTACCTCAAAGAATGTGCATTTACATAACATTATTGCATAATTACTAGAGGACTATGAGAGGCATTTGCTCACATATTAGTTGGTAATGACACTAGTGAGAGGAGAGTTACTGGGATAAGCATGTTGGAGTTGGAGAATCAGAAATTCACTTTTGAACATTACTTTTGAGATGTCTGCTATGATCTAGATGTTTGTGTCCCCCCAAAATTCATATTTTGAAACTTAGTCCCCATTATGGGCTGGGGGCTCTTAGGAAGTGATTAGGTCATGAGGGCAAAGCCCTCATGAGTGGGACTAATTCTCTTATAAAAGAGGCCTAAGAGAGCTTAATCACTCCTTCTACCACATGAAAATGCAGCAAGAAGGCACTATCTACAAAGCAAAGAATAGGTCCTCACCAGACACCAATTCTGCTAACGCTTTGATTTTGAACTTCCCAGCCTTTAGATCTGTGGGCAATGAATTCTTGTAATTTATAAATTACCAGTCTTAGGTATTTGTTGTATTTGTTATAACAGCCAGAACAGACTAATATAATGCCTAATGAGTTGACAACTGAAATATATGACTTAAATATAAGGAAGAGCTGTGGAGTGAAGACGAAAATATCTATATCATCAGCATATATTTCATATTTATAGACATGAAAACTATCACCAAGGAGAGAAATGATACAAGAAGTATTCCAGAATGCAGACTGAGATGTCTGTTCCAACATTTAGAATTTAAGTAAAGGTAGAAACAGCAAAATAAATTGAGAAAGATAGCCAGGGAGGTTAAAGCAAAGCTGAGAGGGAACAGTATTTTAAGGCGGAGAGATGGTCAACTCTGTAGAATGGATTGTGGGAAATCAAATGGATTCATGTTAGAAAAGTACTCACTTGCCATGTGGAAGCTGATGATAATTCTGACAAGAGGTATTGCATATGAAAGTAATTTCTGAAGCTACAATTATTCAATACATACTTAATAAGTTGTTCAGATTGTTCAAGTAATTAATCTATGTAAAAACATGTCCAGGCCTGCAATCACTCAAACATTCCACTCCAAGATATTCTATGCTGGACAGGAGTCAAACTCACTTTGGAATAATGCAGTCAGTTCCAGAAGTTTTAAACATGCAAAAGTCCACAGCCTACAAAAGCTAATTTAAATCCAGATGCCTTATGTAAATAATTTATTTTAAACAATTTCATTTTATACATTTGCTGAACTTTCATTTAAATTTTGATTTTTAAAAGTGTGAAATCTTAGAAATCGCCTTAACCCAATAATATGTTATTAGCTTTGCTATATTGTAAGAAAAAAAGTATAATGTTATCCTATATTTTTAGAATTGTATCAATTCCAAGGTCCTGTCCATTATTAAAGCTCATGCAGCCCAAATTAACTAAGGCTCACATATATCAGCTATCCATTCTTTTCTTAGCATATAATCAAGTATTTGCAGGCAGGTATTAAATTCTACCCCTTAAGGACTCAGAGAGCTCCATAAATGTGTGCAAATTCCCTATATGTATATTTTAAATGCAAATTTCTGTGACAATTTTATGAACAGCTGTAGAGTTCAAAAAAAGTGCATTTCCTAATTCATACTATCTATATGCAAACTCACGAAAAATATCAGATGTGATACACTATAGCTTGTTTTAGTAGAATATAACCATTTATATTTATGGCACACAGCACCCCTCTTTCACAATCACTTCCTAAACTCAAAGAGAAAAGTTTGTTAGCCTGCCATTACAAAAGAACCATCTTCAGGATGAAATAGTGGCTTCCTCTCAAACATGAAGCAATAAGCTGCTTCAAATTGAAAGAACAAAATTATGGCTGATCAACAGCAAGAATTTTGAAAAGACTGAAATAAGCTTAAATTTCACTTGGAAACCAATGGCAGTGTAATTGAATGAGTATCAAACTGGAAATCAGAGCTATGTATATGTTCCAGCTCTGAAAGGAGGAATCTAAGTGGCCATGAGCAAAGCCCTCAATTTTTTAAGGTCTTTCTAAAAAAAAAAAAAAAAAACATGAAGGGAGGAACCTAATCAATCTCTAAGATCCTGTCCGGTTCTGCATTCCACAGTAGTAGGCAAAACTCTTCTGGCAATTAAGCTGGCCTTAGCTACAAGGATGGACACATCTTGATCACAAGGGAAAAAACAAATAAAGGACAATGATGGAGAGGGAACACTGTTTCTTCCGTCTTTCACATCAGTGGAGTGATAACAGAAAATTAGCAAAAAAACACTTTATTATAAAGAAAAATTTACTGATCACACACATCCTAGATCTTCTTTATCTATATAAGCTATATTATATAACAAATACATGTCTATCAAAAAGTACTTATTGAGAGAGTACTGTGCTGGGTGCCGAAGGTCATGGTAGGCTTTTACTGAAATAGCACAGGCTACCAAGCAGAGTTTTATCAGGGCAGCCAGCCAGTGTGAAACCTGAATGATGCTACCAAACTGACCACGCCTCAGACACTTACCTTTGTTCATGATTAGCCTGCTGGACCTCTGGGAAAGAGACCAAAGCTAGACAAGTTTACACCAAAGAAAAAGGCATAAATGAGACTGTTAATGTAATGCCGATGTGCAGATATCCCCAATCTTTCTTGTTTCATGGTGCCCTTTAGTGCCTCACTAATTGCTTCATGTAAATCTTAGGTCAAAAGAAATACCAGCAGTTTTAGGTATTAAGAAGTTAGAAATGTTAACCTTAATAACAGAGACAGGGTCTCTAAAAGAAAAGAATATTTATTCAAGAATAGGTCATTGCAATGAGAATACAGGTGCCATAGTAAACTATGTGCATATTCAGGGAGATAAAGGAAGACAAAAAAATAGAAGAATTAAATAATTATTTTGAGATAAATATCCTTGGCTGTAAGGGTCAATAACAAGAGTAATGCCAGTTTGAAGCTGTAAAGACAGTTGCCAGACAGATGTCCTCACAAAAGTTTTTTTGTTTGTTTGTTTGTTTGTTTTTTGAGACAGGTTCTCATTTTGTTGCCCAGGCTGGTCTCAAACTCCTGGGCTCAAGTGATCTTCCCACTTCAGCTTCCCAAAGTCTACAGTATGAAAAACCATGCCCGGCTTCCTCGCAGATGTATGTTTTTTTTGTGTAAAATTGTAGTTGTCTTTGTGCAACGTTGTGGTTTTGGTAGAGCTTTTACATTCTGGAATGACAACACATTTTTCCCCCTATGCACCGACTACATCTTAATGATCAGGAACACTTTAGACGGTGGTTAACTCCAGCCCCAGGGATTGATCCTCCCCTCCTCAATTCTCAAACTCAATAGCCTCAGATAAATGAAATCACTCTCAAAACTCACATGAGATTATCGCAATCTGACTACCATTGTTCATAATGAGGAATATAATAACCATATGGAACATTAGTTCCTGTTATTAGGTGCTTATGCATGAGAACCCTCTCTTCATGATCTTTTCTTACTTATTTGTCACGGTTGTTGTTAACACAAGTGACTCCATTTTGATTCTGACAACTTTCACATTTCCCCCTTTTGATAAAAATCTTTCCCTGAAAGCATCACTGACCAATGACCCTGTAGTAAGGTTTTCATTTCTTTAGTACCAGGATGGACCTGTCTCAGCTTGCTCATCTAGTCCCATGTTGGAGGGAGTAATTGGAGGCTATGAGTCAATTTCAAACACTTTTATCCACATTTGAGCCACAATGAAAGTTTGAAGGAAGAAATGCACTGGCCATCAGTCCACTTGTCAGCTGGATAGTTGGATGAAGAAAAAAAAAGCTGCACTACCTGACCAAGTTAGGACCAAATAGAATTATTAAAAATTGTCCTCTGATGCATGAGAGCAGTGAACAGAACACCCTGATTAATTTTATTCTTTAAATTTTGGGGATGGGGTGGGTAGGTGGGTAATTTGTTCTTGTGGAACAGAATGCTCATATTTTCTTCCTGTATTATCATTTCTCCAAACAAGTTAGTATCTGAGAAGCCAATATTAGTCATCACATGATTGCTTGTGGAACAAAGAAAACAAGTTGGTTAAAGAGTGAGGCTAGACCTAAGAGATTCATATAATCTAGGCCATGGAAATTCTCTTTGACTCATTGCAAATTTTACCTCCATAGAAAGTTAGCAAAGACATAGTTCATGTACAATCCTTCCCCTTAAACCCTGGAAGTATCACTAATCAATCAGGACATGCTTTCTCAGTGAACCTGGAAGGAGCCTGACAATCATCTCCAATACCCTCTGCCAATTGAACACTGCTCCTCAACAGATTCTATTTAGAAAAGAAATCTGTTTTCCAACTTAGGCCTACAATGATTGTATTGCTTATTTTTAGGAGATTCAGCATCTCTCCCTCAATATAATTTGACATAGAAACTACTATTCGTTCCTTCCCAAAACCTCTTTTTTTTACATTTTTGCTCTTTTTACTGTAACTACAATCTCTATTTATATGAAATAATTCACCGATTATCATTAAATCAAGGTGGTGTGCTAGTGGTTTATAGTGGGTGCTAGAAACTTTTACCCGTTAAGTGTTGACTAAATAATAATTCTGAAAAAGTTATCTTAATTTTACATTCTGGAATGACAACACATTTTTCCCCCTATGCACCGACTACATCTTAATGACCAGGAACACTTTAGACGGTGGTTAACTCCAGCCCCAGGGATTGATCCTCCCCTCCTCAATTCTCAAACTCAATAGCCTCAGAGAAATGAAATCACTCTCAAAACTCACATGAGATTATTGCAATCTGACTACCATTGTTCATAATGAGGAATATAATAACCACATGGAACATTAGGCTGTCAGTCCATCTTCTTCCCATTGGAGAGCCTCCCTTAGGAATTTAAGAAAAGACAGCATGACCACTTAGAAACGATTTGGAACAAGAGTAATTGATGTAACTAACAAGCATAATCTAGCCCAAATCAACCAGATGCTATTCTTGGCTAGCATCTATTTTCTCTTGCCAGGCAATGCTATAATATAAAACTCTTCAAGTTGCCATCTCAGATCTTTTGGTGTCTGCATAAAATCCTAATCTCTTCAAAAGAAAATCTTCTATAGATAGCAACTCAAAAACATCTTGACCTCAGAGGCAACTCTCTATCACAAGCATTAAGACAATTCAAGTAGGGCAGCCTGAAAACAAAAATATTTTTAAATAAAACTGAGATAATATATGTTCCGCTCCTCAAAAACACAACATCTCCATGAATTCTTTGCAAATGCTACTTCTATTAAACATATGAAGCTAGAACTACAAAGTTTTGTTGTTGCTGCTGTAGCTGTTTACATGACACATATGGTTGTAAAACTCCAAAACACATTTTCATTGTGAATTAGTATATGCATAAAACCAAGTAGAAATTGTTTTGGTTTTGTAAAAATTAAATTATAGCAGTCTTTCTCATTCTAAATGAATGATAGTTAGCTAGTTATGATTCTTCAGTTTTAAAAGTTATTACCCAAGAAAATTATCTACGTATATATTGTGTTATACATAAGAAAAAAGAAAAGTATTTAATCATTTGAAATCCCATCACTATAGTCACAACATTCTGGTTTATAATACAGGTTGGCAAACATTTTCTGTTTGCCAAAAGGCCAGATAGTAAATATTTTGCTGTTTGGCAGGCATGTAATCTCTGTCTCAACAACTTAACTTTGCCACTGTAGCATGAAAACAACTGAAGATAATACATAAATAAATGAATATGACTGTGTTCCAATATTAGCAAAATCAGGTAGTGGGATGGATTTGGACTAAAAGAAGTAGTTTACCAACCCCTGGTATATGCTTTTAAAAAATTATTCTCTATGTCAATACACATAATGTGCAAACACCCCCATACCCACATATATGTATGTATATGTAGATATGTTATGTATATGTTTAAATAGATATTTGATATTCGTATGTATGCATGTGTACTCATGTATGTGTGTGTGTTTGCACATATGTATTCACAGACAATCTAGAGAAATCTATTTTTCATAGGGTCTTATAAGATCAGGTTTGCCTTTGAAAGTATACTAAATTACTTACAAATCTGAGTATCATATTTAAAAGCTGCAAAATATTCCCAGAATACATCAGAATTTTTTAATTCAATGGCCTTTAATATTCAATTTGTTGTTTTACTTTATAAATGATACTGTAGTGACTATTCTCATTTAGCCTCTTCTGAGCATCTTATTTCTCAGGAGTGATTCCTCACAAGTGGAATTATCTGGTGAGAAAACGCATATGAGTGGGCTAATTTCCCTATCCCTTAATCAACATAAGTATTAGTCTATAGATTGTTTTCCAAATTGATATTTAAAAAGTAAGATGGCATTTTTATTTCTCATTGCTTTTATTAAATATTATTAACCTGTATACATATTGTCCTCGTTTTGCTGAGCATGTACATTTGGGGTGGGCAGAGGGCTCATCTTTTTTAAACTGATTTGTAAAATTACCAGCTTTCTCTAATGCAAGAAATAGAAATTCCATTCAATTTGGCTCAAAGAGGTTTTCTGTAGATGGTAGAAAAAAGAGAAGTTGTTATTATAATGATACATTCAATGCATTATCCTATTTCTTCACTGGCCACATAGCAGAGCTTACAAGACTTCAAGAAGCCTCTCTCTCACAGTGTAAGAATCACTTTTTGTGTATATCTTTCCATTTTTTCTCTCTGAAGATTAATTTTCTTGGCAAGTTTTTGTTCCTTCACCTACAGTGATAATAATAACAACATTATAGTAGGAATACTTATATCATGGTTAAAAGTGTTGCTAGGCACTATTCATAATAGCAAAGACTTGGAACCAACCCAAATGTCCAACAACGATAGACTGGATTAAGAAAATGTGGCACATATACACCATGGAATACTATGCAGCCATAAAAAATGATGAGTTCATGTCCTTTGTAGGGACATGGATGAAACTGGAAATCATCATTCTCAGTAAACTATCGCAAGGACGAAAAACCAAACACCGCATGTTCTCACTCATAGGTGGGAACTGAACAATGAGAACACATGGACGCAGGAAGGGGAACATCACACTCTGGGGACTGTTGTGGGGTGGGGGGAGTGGGGAGGAATAGCGGAGATATACCTAATGCTAAATGACGAGTTAATGGGTGCAGCACACCAACATGGCACATGTATATATATGTAAGAAACCTGCATATTGTGCACATGTACCCTAAAACTTAAAGTAGAATAATAAAATAAAAAAATTAAAAAAAAAAGTGTTGCCAGGCGGCCGGACGCAGTGGCACACACCTATACTCCCAGCACTTTGGGAGGCCGAGGCGGGCGGATCACGAGGTCAGGAGATCGAGACCATCCTGGCTAACACAGTGAAACATAGTCTCTACTAAAAATACAAAAAAATTAGCCGGGCGTGGCAGCGCCTGTAGTCCCAGCTACTCGGGAGTCTGAGGCAGGAGAATGGCCTGAACCCGGGAGGTGGAGCTTGCAGTGAGCCGAGATTGCATCACTGCACTCCAGCCTGGGCGACAGAGTGAGACTCTGTCTGGGGAAAAAAAAAAAAAAAAAATTGTTGCTAGGCACATTTACATTCTTTTCATAAAGCAATTTATTTAATCCTCACAACTGTCCTATGTGGTAGGAACTATCAGGATCCCCAAAGATGAGGAAAATGAGGAATTAAGTATTTTATTTAAGGTTATACCAGTCATAAGTGGTAGAGATGAGATTCAAAACGAGGCAGTCTGGCTCCAGAATATTGCACTACAAACCAAATCTTCATTACTTGTATGGTTAGGGTTGCCAAGATATAAATTTTGGCTTCAACTCTGAATAGTCCTATAGCTTGTGAGTCCTTGAAGTTTTTTGCTTGGCTTATCTCTAATTCTCAATTCCAAATTTCCACAAAAAGAGAATACGATTTTGGCTCAGCTTGATTCAGAAGTTGACACAAACTCAGTCATCTGTGGTCAAGGGGATGAAATCATACGTTTCTTAGAGCTATAAATGACAGGCTGTGAGCAGTATTTTCTAATCCTGCAGTATTCCTTACTCTTTTTCAGATAATGGCACACAAAGAAATCATAATACTCTTATGATCTACGAGGGTAAAATATGAAACTGTTTATAGCTGGCTACTTCAGACCCTGCTCAGTGTCCTAGGAAATCAATATCACAGTCTACTGGCAAACTCATCATGACACATCAGAGCTGCAGAGTACACTGATTAGGAAAGTCTGCTCCAAGGATGTGGGGAGGATTAGGGGAAAAATTATTGCAACTATTAGAATAAAATATGAATTCTCTATTAAATATGTAGCAAATATGTTTTCCAGGATTGTTACATGTTTTAAATTTACTTTGTATATTATATTTATTCTTCATGTGGAAATTTTTATTTTAATGTGGCAAAACCTATTAGTCTTTCCCCATATAGATTAGAAGCTAAAGATCTTTCATTAGTTATCTAAGTATTTTCTAATATGTTTAAGTTTTGATTATATATTTAATCTATTTCAATTTAAAATATATTTTGTAGTGGTATATAAAGTAGTAATTTAATTGTATTTACCCCCAAAAATACCAGGCTGACAGTCCTGTCACCATTTCTTTAACCACAAATTTTAAATGTTATCTATTTTATATGGCAAAGTTGACAGAAATATAAATTTAATTATCTGTATTTTCATTTTCAACTCTGATTCATTGATTCACCTATTTATTATGGCACCAAAAGCATACCTTTACATTTATTGTGGTTTTATAATATATTTTGATCTGAGACCATCCATACATGGATGAGAATAAACCCCTCCTCATTTTGGCTTTATAGAACACAGTTTACCTACTTCATTTTGGATGGTCCCCTCCTCATTTTGGCTTTATAGAACACAGCTTATCTACTTCTTCCCCATATTGATAAACAAAATCTACATATGATATGCCCAATCATTGTACTTGGAAACTTCCATATGATATGCCTGATCAGCATACATAGAAACTTCCATATGACATTGCCAATCAGAGAACATAGGTTCTTCCATGTGTTATACCTGGGCAGTATACAGAGAATCCTACTATATGACATACCCAACAAGTGTACATAGGACCTTCCACGTGGCATGCCCATGGGTTCTCATTCTTATTAGATTAAGGGTTCACTTGCTACCCAGTTCTGATAATGAGACTTAAAGTTGAGATTCAGAGATAGCTCAGAATAAAGGGCTCTAACATTGCTTCTTTCTTATTTACATTAAATTGGTTAAAATGCTGCATTTGATACAACTTTTTAGTTCTCTTTATGTATATAACAAAACTCTTAGCATATAATGAGATTTTGTTATTGCAATCCCTACAACTTCACAATATTACATTGATGTCTTTCTTTTCTGAAATATTAATAAAGGTATCAAATTTTATTTTTCCTGTTGAATGTTTATATATAATTAGACCACAGAAGAAAAAGTACTGGCATATGTTCTCATTATTTTTTAATAAATATATATTTAAATATTTGTATCATTTCAATACACTCAAAATGTTGGCATTTCAAATAGATGTCAGTTTTCAAGTAACATACACTTATAATTATATTATTTTAAATAATGGTGATTTTTTTTCTAACTGGCTAATGTTTTAATTCAACAAGCCTGTAGAAAACATTGTCCTTCTTCAAAGAGCTTCATTCCTAACTAGAAAATATTTTGCCCTAAGGAATGAGAAAACAGCACAGAAAAAATGTCATAATCTTTCTCAGTAGCTGATATTCAGACAAAAAATGTCCTACATGTTTATATCATTTAGTTTACATCCAAGATTTTGACACTACAATGAAAATTACAATATTGAGAAAGTCAAAAGCATCTACATTTGAATAAAATCAAAGAGAAGGGAGGAAAGAAAAAAATAAGCAAACACACTCAGATCCTTAACTCAGGTTTTTAAACAGCTTCATAGCATCAGTCCCTTCCACTCTAAACAGCAGCAGCAGTGGCAGCAATGCAGACATTCAACTATGAAATGAGCATGATTTCCAGGTGGCCTTCTTCAATAAGGATAGCATTAAATGACTATTTAAATTTGCCAGGAAGTGAAACATTTCTCAAAAAAGAAGCCTATACAATTGAAATTCTGTGCAGCACAGCTAAGGGAAGATTTGAAGCTGATACCTACCTACTACTACCACCATCAAGCATTCCAACATTTTTTAAATGAGCAAACTAATGATACTGAAACTAATTTTACCACATCACCCTGGGAGAGGAAGATTTTCTATAAACTTTTGCTATTAACAGCTAGGATATTCTGAAAGTATTTACCATTAAGAGACAAGCACAATGAGAAAGGTAGCTTTTAATATACAGCATAGAATGTGCAAATAAAACCACTGATATGACAGAATCCCAGTATAATGGTGTTTGCAACAGTCAACTTTATAGTTAAGGTTACAACTCAATTTCATATCCCTGCTTTACTTGCTCATAAAAACTTGGTGGAAAGTTCTTCAACATTAAAACTTTTCATACTTGGTCTCCAAGTAAATATGAATGATAAACATGAAGGTTTTTCAATTTTAATAAAAGATTTTTTCTTTCCCTTTCTCCAAGGACAGTTCCTTCACACAAGTACTCCGACAAATAGCATGAACAAGGGGGAATTTAAAATGCATGAATTTCCTAATTAAACTTCAAACGTTTATTATGGACCCTTTTCTCTTCTCAACACCTGAAGTTCAAGGAATTTAAAAACCTTCTTACAAAGCACTAGTCCTCTGGGAGGAAAAATACTGTCTAGGCTTCGAAAACCCATTCAATAACCTGAAACTTATTTAGATCTTAACTAGAGAAAAACTGAATGTGGTTATGGAAATTTTGGTGGCCTCAGATTATAGTAATACTCTATTAAAATTACATACAATTACATTTTTGCTAATAGATCTGCCCTGGAATTTTCCCCCTTATATTGTGAATATATTTTTAATTTACTGTATATTATAATTTTATTATAATTTATTTTAAAAACTATGTTGATATATAATAGTTGTACAAAACACATGTGATATTTTAATACCTGTATATAATGTATAATGATCAAAGCAGGGTAATAGGACTATCCATCACCTCCAACATTTATCTTTCCTTTGTATTGGGAACATTGTGATTCTTCTCTTCTAGCTATTTTGAAATATGCAACAAATTATTGTTAGCTCTGAATTCCCTCCTGTACTATAGAATACTAGAACTTATTCCTTTCTATCAAACTGTGTTTTTATACCCTTTATCCAACTTCTCTTCCTCTCTCCTTCCCTTCCCATCTCATATTATCATTTGTAATTGACATATAATAATTGTATATATTTATGGGGCGCAGGGTGATATTTTGATGCATAAATACAATGTGATGTTTTAACACATTAAAAAACCTTCCTAGCTAGGGAGAGACTGCCTCTCCCTGGGTTAAGCCAATTCTAAGAGATAGTAAAGGACTCAGCAGAAGTATGCCTTTGATATACAAAATAGCCACCAGAGCCATACCTTCTCTACCTGGCCCATCACCCCAAGAGGTAACAGTCTTCTGCCTTAATCAACCCAGGACCAAGTAGCAGGCAACTAGGGACCACCCCTACAACCCAAAGCCAGCCGGTTATTCAAACTAGCCAATTCTAAGTTATTCAACCTGCCCCACCTTGCCTTTCCTGCTGACCCCAATAAATGCAATGGCTGAAACCATCCTCTCACTCCTGTCTTCTGCCCCTTGACCACTCTGGTGTCTTTCCTGTGTGGCACGTTGTGCCTCCTGTCTTCTAGGACCTGTGAGTATAATAAACTTCATTTTTTCCTGAGCCTCTCCATTGTCTCCTCTTGTGGCCACACCTCACTGACCATCACATAAAAGAATACAAAACGCCCTTCTTCCCAGATGTCACCTAATGCTTTATTGGCAAGGATGCATTGCTAAGTCTGACCAATAAATCAGACCTGTAATATTTGACAATAAGATTTTTTTCCATTCCTTTTTATCTCACATCCTCCTTCAAAATCTTTCTGATATCTCAGGCAAATATCTAGCTCTGTTCCCATCAATAATATCTCTTTTAGAAACTGTGGACACCCCTCAAGACCTTCCCATTTCTTGAAGGATTGCTTAACCTATCCAGTGGCACTAACCAAGAACCACAGCACACCTACCCAGAGGTGGTAGGAAATGTATGGAAATAGTACCTTGGGGAATAAGGTAGAGAAAGCATTGCTTGGCTTTTGTGTGTAAGAGCTAAAGATGCTTATTAACTATCTGGCAACATTCTGCAATGATACAAAATGAATTACATGGTTCAAAATGTCAGCAGCACCTTGTTGAGACATAATCTCTCACTTCAAGAAATTGGTCATCTAGGATATCATTCATGTTAGGCCTGCCCAGTCCTAGATGACCTAGCAAACTAGAGCTATGGAAACATATTACGTAATTCACATCAGAAAATGGATACGATTGTTCCAATTCTTGAATAGTCTTGAGAAAATAACCTCTCCCTCCACGTGAGTATGGAACCCAGAAATGGTCATTTGAGATTTAAATATTCTGTTTCTAAAGGACTTTGGACATTCATAGATAATATGAAGTCAGAAACACAAATCCCCACACTCCAGGTCCTTATTATCTAGACTGACAGAGCATAAAAGTGGTGGTGGTGGGGGGTGTGATATGGGGAAGGTGGTATAGGCACTGCAGCAATCTAGAAAAAGAGGACTCAATACTATTCAAACACCAAAACCACAGGAAAGGTAAAGAGAATGTCCTTTAAGACTATAGACTTTCATATCTGAATTCCCAGGTCCAAGTCCTCTGTTTTGCTCCTTAATATGAATGACATTAGGTAACTGCTTCTAGAGGTTGGGACTTCTAATAGATAAAGTACAAGTAAAAATGTGGAAAGAAAGAACTAAAGACCAGTTTAGAATCTATCATCCTGAGAAAAGCAGCAGCATTAGGAAACAATAATAGGTAATATTTATTGAATGTTTATTCTTCATGAGGTGCTAATACATGTACTCACTTCATCCTTACAACTCTAAGAGGTTTTATGACCCATTTTGGCCACAAAGATTATGAAGGTTAGACAGGTGACATCACTTGAACAAGGTCACAGTAGCTGGTACATGGAAGAGTTAGGGCTTGAACCTAGGGCTTCTTTACTTGAAGTCAAAAACTCTTAGACACTACTCTAACCTTCCTTCTCAGAGAGCATCATGAAAGGTGCAGTATTATGGTGGTAAAGACACAAAAGCAACCCCAGGACATCAAGACAGCCTCCTTGGACTTCCACTTTGCTAGGGAGAATAAGCAGCATTTGAAAGGAATGATGCTGCCAAGATTTGCCTAAAAGCTATGCCAGGCAGAAAGCCAGTGGAAAGGTGGCAGTCCTATCACTGGCACAGCACAAAGAAGGAGCTTGAACAAAGTCTCTGTGACAGGCATGGAAATGTGCCTCTCAGCTCTCCCAAGTGGAAGCATAACTGACAGGAGGCCCCAGCAGCTGCCTTTCTGACTTCACTATTGCATTCACACCCATGAGCTCTTCCCAGCTAATGCCTAAGAGCTTCAGGAACACCAGTGCAGAGGAGACATGGGACTCCTCTGGCAAGCCACCTTGGCTTGTTGAATTCCAGTTGGCCTGGCTGACACTTACTTAGAACCGTGCTGCAGTCTGAGACTTTTCCTGCCCAAGCCTCCTTCCTTCTGTCTCCCCTTCAATGGGATAAGACCTGCATTAAGAATGTGGCTTGAAGGTTCTCTCCACCCTCTTCAGCACCTTCCCATTTCTTCTTCACAGATGTTTTCTCTAATACATTTATTTCATGTTTAACCCCATATTGGGGTCTGCTTCTTCTCGGAGGATACAAACTAACAGTCACAGATTATTCAAGATCCCTAGTTAGATGGCTTCTTCAATCTCAAAAAGCAACAGAAAAGATGTGATTTCCTTTGCTGTGATGATCAATGGCTATGTCTCCCTGAAAACTTACTAACCTCAGGCATCTGGGGTTACTAAAGCAACTGGAAAAGTATGAAAAGGAAAGAAAATGGAGATAAGTAAGGTAAGAATCGCAGCATAAATCAAAGGAGAATTAAATAATTAAATTAATATTTTCATCAGCACAAAGCATAACTGATTCCACAGAAGAGACTTGATGATATGGGAGATCCATTGAAGAGCTCTCTCTAAGAAAGAGAGTCAAAATCCATGAAAGAGCATATCACAAACTGAAGGACAGAGACCCAAGAGCCAACATGTTTCGTGATCTGTGAACCAGAAGAAAAGGCCAGAACTAATAAATAACAAAGATAAAATAGAGCAAAATATTCCTGAGCTGAGGAAAGAACTAGTTGTACAGAAGAAAATGTTTCCCAAGCTACAGGATAAATTGATAAAAGAGCAGCCCAATTGCTCTAATTTTTCAGTCTAGTCCTTATCTTTCAAGCAACAGAATCTTTTTACATTTCTGGAGACTTTTCTCTGCTTGATCCTCCTTACATCCTTAAAGTGGGGTTCAGACAGTTTTTGTCAAATATTATATGAGTTATAGGAAAACCAGCATCACAGCTCTGTCGATTCATTCTTTACCCACATTAAGAGGGGCAAACTGATGTTAGCTACCAAAGTGCTCTCTCCTGCCCGTCAACTATCTCAAACACTGTCCTTTCAGCCTGCTGACAGTCTGTTTTACCCATCAGACCTGTTGTGAACTGAACAGAAACACTGCAGTCAGACAACATATGAGCATGAGTTATTACGAGGGTTCTCCCTAGGATTTATATTTGTCCTCTACTGATTACCTCTGACCGACGACCCCCACAGTTAGGACTGAAATATGCTTGGAACATTTGCATCAGTTCAGGTTTCGGGCATAATAGTAGGTGAGGAGATAAAGGGGAGGGAGGCACTAGAGAGACTAGTAAGGCACTACTGTCTTGAGAGAGCTCTCTATTTGCTCCTTTTTTCCTTTTTTCTTATTTATGCAACCTAAAGGTACCTACGTCACTTCTCTACCAGGCACAGTTGATATTTTGTTGTTGTTGTTGTTGTTGTTTTGTTTATGATACAGAACCTCGCTCTGTTGCCCAGGCTGGAGTGCAGTGGAATGGTCTGGGTTCACTGCAACTCGGCCTCCCAGGCTCAAGCAATTCCCCTGCCTCAGCCTCCCGAGTAGCTGGGATTACAGGCACCCGCCACCGCACCCAGCTAATTTTTGTATTTTTATTAGAGACAGGGTTTCACCATGTTGACCAGGCTGGTCTCAAACTCCTGACCTCCGGTGATCTGCCCACCTCGGCCTCCCAAAGTGCTGGGATTACAGGCATGAGCCACTGCACAATTGAAATTTAAAGAGCTGGCTATACAAAGATCTCACTTCATGTAGCATGCCTTACCTTTGAGGGATACAATGGAGTGATTGCTTTGCTCAGCCACCGTTTGTGTGCAATTTAATGAGGTTTTCCTTTCTTCCTTTAAACATATAGAGATGGGGTCTTGCTATACTGCCCAGGCTTGTCTTGAACTCCTGGCCTCAAGTGCTCCTCCTACCTCACCCTCAATATATGAGTATATCAAGCAAGTGACTTAGTTGCAAACTAATAGAAGCTAGCTGATTAAGCATAAATGAAGTCGAGAAGTTTAAGTTGACATAATTATGGGAAGAGCTAGAGAACCAAGTTTAAGAATAGTCTTCCATTTGTCAACTGTTGCCTCCCTAAAAGACCACTAGAAAAACCTGCGGATCATGGAAAGCTAAACCAATTAAATCTACATAAGCAAAGGATAAGACAACCTTGAAAAATACTTATTTCAGAAGAGGGAAATCAGGGCAGATAGTTGTAGGATATTTCAAACCCAGGCTGAATGATTTTCATGCCATTGTTTCAGGAGTGGAATTTCTTGGAATTGGGTATGGCTCATGATATAATAGCTTTGGATTGGTAGTCACAGTGAGGTGAGAAGGTTCTTGAAGAAGGAAAATATGATATATCTGTACAATGGAAAATTAGTCAGTCTTAAAAAGGTAAGAAATCCTGCTCTGCTGAGGTTATAGGTGCACCAAAATCTCAGATCACCACTAAAGAACTCATTTATGTAACCAAACACCACCTGTTCCCCAAAAACCTACTGAAAAAAAGAAATTAAGAAATCATATCAGGGCTATGTAATTAAGTTTAAAAATTGTGCAACTACAAAATATGCATTGTGATATAGAATAAATAAGCCAAAAAAAAATTTAAAAAAAAGAAATCCTGGCTGGGCATGGTAGCTCACGTCTGTAATCCCAGCACTTTGGGAGGCCAAGGAGGGTAGATCATCTGAGGTCAGGAGTTCGAGACCAGCCTGGCCAAAATGGTGAAACCCTGTCTCTACTAAAAATACAAAAAAAAAAAAAATCAACCAAGCATGGTGGCGGGTACCTGTAATCCCAGCTACTTGGGAGGCTGAGACAGGAGAATCACTTGAACCCGGGAGGCGGAGGTTGCAGCGAACCAAGATCGCGCCATTGCACTCCAGCCTGGGCAACAAGAGTGAAACTCTGCCTCAAAAAAGAAAAAAAATAAATAAAAAAGATATCCTGCCATTTGCAACAAGATGGATGGAAACTGTAGACATTATACTAAGTGATATAAGTCAGTCACAAAAGGACAAATACTATATTATATTACTTACATGTAGAATTAAAACAGTCAAACATATAGAAGCAGAGAGAAGAATAGTGGTTACTAGGGGTTAGCGGAGAGGGAGAAATGGGGGAGATGATGGTTAAAGGGTATAAAGCTTCTGTTTTGTAAGATAAATATCACGAAGATAGATCCTATTGTCTGTGTGTATGTGTGTTTTTAACAGACAATAATAATAACAATAGTTGTTATAATTATTATTATGATAGAGGAGGCAGAAGGAAACTTTGGGAAGTGATGGGTATGTTTAAGGCCTTGATGGTAGTGATGGTTTCACAGGTGTATACTTCTCTCCAAACTCACTGATTTGTGAACATTCATTAAGTAAAATTTTTCATATCTCAATCAAATCTCAATAAAGGGAGGCTGAGGTGGACAGATCGCAAGGTCAGGAGATCAAGACCATCCTGGTTAACGCAGTGAAACCCTATCTCTACTAAAACTACAAAAAAATTAGCTGGGTGTGGTGGCATGCACCTGTAGTCCCAGCTACTCGGGAGGCTGAGGCAGGAGAATCTGCTCGAACCCAGGAGGCAGAAGTTGCAGTGAGCCGAGATCGTGCCACTGCACTCCAGGCTGAGTGACAGAGCAAGATATCCTCTAAAAAAAAAAAAAAGAGAGAGAGAGAGAGAGAAGGATATTGAAAAGAGAGTACATTCATAAGAATTGTGGCTGAAAAATAATGTGTCTAGCAGAAAAACTATGCATCCAGGATGTAGGGGAAAATGGTCTTGGGGGGATATATTGTTTCCACCACACGAAGTGACTCAAAACTGTATTCCTGGATGGTGTGAGCCCTTAGTGATTCTGATATTTGAGTAATTTTTCATTACTTTTGACCACTGAACACAACTAAGCTAGAAGGTTCCCTCAGAAGTGCCCCTAGGGTCAAGACATACTATTTCCTGCCTTCGCTGTGTGTCATCAATGTGTTTTGTCCATTGACAATCAGGTGCATTCAAATATGCCAGTCAGTTTTCTAAACTCTTTTTTACCCTGTGAATTATGTAGAATAAGAAACTCAAAGAATTCAGGTGGTAACCTCCATTTCCTAATTAAATTTTTTTTAAATAATGAAAACCTTCCTGTCTCAGGGACCAGATAGCTAACTCAGGAGAGCTGAGTAGCTGGAATTAGAAATCGAAATTTTATAACTGAGTTACTTAATGTGATGGTGAAGGAAACATGTCCACTTTCATTTTGTGTTACAATGGACTGCCTCTTTTGTACTCTTGATTTCTCTATAAAAATATTAAATAAACATATATTAAAATATTAAATAAACAAACAAAATAATCACACACTTAGCCTCTAGTCTCACCTGATAAATCCTCCCACAAAGTGGAGTGAATGGGTTTGTCATCTGTTTCTTTTCTTCTTCCCCCCTCTCCTCAAGCCAGTGAGCAAAGGCAACCCAGCTAAATGTTTTTCTAGAGGCTGTCTTAACTCCTAGGCCAGTAGGTATGGAGTTAAAAGGCCTGTTATGTTTGGCTTTCACTGTAAGATGTGTCCTCCAAGCTGTATTTATCAGTCATAGGAATGACATGTTCCACTTGATCTGCAAATAGCATCTCCACTCTTCCACTTACCCATTTGGTGGGTTCTGCCATAGACTGTACCCACTTGGTCAAAGCCACCCTCATCTCTTATCTCGATTATCATGAAGTCCTCCCCTGGCCATGTACCTCCCAACCACTACTTGCCTCCAGGAATCTCTTCTTCACATTCAGCCAGAGAGAACCTTTAAAAACAAGTTAAATCATAAATTCCTCTGTTCCAAATTTCCTAGTGACTTCGGAGCACTGTATCATCAAGGTCTGATCCCCAACTACATCTCTTTCATATTTTACCTACTTTCTTTGCTCTGTGCATCAGCCATGCTAGCTTCTTTGCTCTTTCTGGAACATCCTAAACACTCCATTAAGTCTCCTTCATTTGCTGTTCCTTTTGCCTGGAGTTTCTTTCCTATACATAGCCACATGGCTATCTGTCCTGTTTCCTTCAAGTCATTCCTTGCATGTCACCTTAACAGTGAGTCTTACTCTGACAGAGCTGTATTAGCTAACACCTTCCTTATCTCATCTAAGCATTTTTCAACTTTTCAGTCAATTTCCATGTGTTAAAATTCTGGTTTCTCCCACTAAAATTTAAACTTGCTAAGAACAAGAGTGGATTTGTTCACTCTTATATTCCTAGAAAAGGAAAAATGCCTCGCATATTGTAAATGCTCAGTGAACATCGTTTGAAGAAATGAAAACCAAACTACGTCAGATTGCAAAACCGTCAAGGGTGACAAGAACATTGAGGAATTTCTGCAAGATAGAGCCTGTATGGTGACCAGCACACAAGAATTGCCTGGCAGATCACATGTCATTACAAATAAAGGGAAAGCCCTGATTCCCCAGGACTGTTCCTCTGAATAACCCACCACAGAATGGCAGTGCTTGCAACTTAACTGGCTTTCTGTCAAGGAAGCACTTGCCACATTCTCTCTCAACTGGCACAAGACTCAGGCAGGGAGGAGGGTAGCCGTTTACTGACTCCTTTGAATCTCAACACCCTGTAAGACAGACTCCAACTTTACAAAGGGTTGTCTTCCATCTGGCACTGTAACTGAGTCTTCTGTACGCCTTTCTACCCATATGTTAGGGTCATTTTGATTAGCTACAGTAAATAAATAATGAGATACAGATAAACTAAGACCAATGAATCTAATGAAGATCAGTTCATTGCCCCACTTTTTTCACTGCCTGAAGAATGTGCTGGCCAGAAGTAATAATAGGGTGATACCACGGCAATAAGCAAAGAATGCAAATAGGTCTATCATGGCAGTGTTTTAGGTAAATAGATTTTGTATGTGGAACAAAGGGCTGCTTGTCTGCTGCATGACACTTTGAGATGTAGTGTTAAATCTGTGATTCAGTGTTTGAAAACTGAAGTTTGATAATTGGGCCATAACCCATTTGGTTGGGTCATGAATACACTCCACGGTTACTTTATTATGTATGAAACCACTGAGCAAGCACTAGGATAGCTGAGGAAAGAGGCTAAGTGACATTTGGGGATCAAATAATCTCATCCACATAACTGTGCACTTCCTATGCAGTGGGAATATTTCCATGTATTCACACATATCCTCACACTCTGGGCCTATTCTGAAAGATTGAACCACACAACACTTCCCTAAAGGTCCTTGTCACCAATTATGTCATCCTGCTTTATTCAAATCCTTGACCTTCCAAGGAAATTATTAACCATCGTTGATTAATCAGCATATCTTTGAACTTCAAGCTACCTCTTTATCCCAGGCAGGGTGGAAAACTAGATGTGCTACTTGACTGGAATGACTTCTGTTTCCCATTGTCTTTCTGCTACTAATGTGCCTCTCGCACTCATATTCTGAATGAGGCTGTACTCTTGCAGTATTCTATTTCTGTGCATTACTGGGATGTGAGGGGTGTCTATAATGTGGGCTCATTTTCTGCTCCTTGATAACTGATACTGAGTGTTGAGCAAAAGTAGGGCCATCTGGCCTCATCATAATTCCTAGGGTGCCATTTTTTTTCCTCAAATAATTCTTTATCTTTCATATAAGAAATATAGAAAGGCTTTGAATTCAACAACTCACAGCTACTCATGGATTTGAATTTTGAGTCTGTGTTTCAGCTGTCTCAGCCCTGTGGCTAAAATTGATACAAGGTTCTTATCACTTAGACACAGAAATTCCATGATTTTCTATCTTTGCCTTGAATGTAAGACTGTGTGCTTGTCATCATTTTTAATTTAAGTTGTCCAGAACAGTTAGAAGAAACCAGCTCACACTAGCATCCTTTAATTTCTCATGTCGTTCATGTCAGAATATGTAGTGTTTAAGAGCATACACTCTGGAGCTAGACTGCCAGGGTTTGAATCTTATCTCTGTCACCAACTAGGTGTAGGCAAGCTGTTAAATATCTGTGCCTCAGTTGCCTCGTTTTAAAGAAGAGAATCGTAATGAAGATCAATTAAATAAATTTCTATGAAGTGCTTAAAGTTGGGTATGACACTGAGTAAACACTACATAAATGTTTAATCTTATCATTTTTTCTATGGATTGGCCACTAGCCATGTCATCATTAGTAACGTTGTTCAATCATTGTCTAGCTATAATTTATTTGGTTGTTTTGCCTTGTGCATCACACACTAACAAAGTTTCATCTCTTGATACTCATTGCATTTTCAGAGCCATCACCTGAAGCAAGAGAGATAATCTCTTGAATAAACAATTCAAGAATTAATTTTATGAATAGTCAATAGTTTTCTTACAAGAAAAGAAACTGACTTGAGTGGATTAATCACAAAGGATGCCTTTTTAAATTCATTTATTTTGTAAGATAGTGGGTAGCTCACAGAACTGTTGAAATGACTGCCAAACTAATCTTGCCAAAATATAATGTTATCCTCAGTGTTTCTGGCACACTCAGTAATTTTCCTATCTAGTACTGATTTTTTTTCATTTATTCAAAACGTATTAATTGAGCATTTACAAAGTGCCAGGCACTTCTGTTCAGGACTACAACAGTGATCAAATCTGTCTCTGTTCTTAAGGAGCTTAGAATTTAATAGGAAGAGGCAGATCATAAACACATAGGAATAGACTAAAACTTGAAGGATGTTTCGCTAAAATGAAGAAGGAAGATGCTGTCATATATTTTGGTCAGAGAAGGCCTCTCTCTGTGTGACTTGAAGGAAGCCAGGAAAATAGTCATGAGTTTATCTGTGAGAAAGGAACTCCCGGCAGAAGGAAGAGCAAATGGAAAGAGGCTTAGGGAAGATCATGCTTAGTCTATTCCAAAAACAGCAATAAGGTCAGTGTGGCTGGGAGAGAGAGGGCAAGAAAGAGCATGGTAGGCTGTGGCATCAGAGATGTAGAGGGGGGTCAGAACTTTAGATTGTGTTCTGAAGTCCCTGGGAGATTTTTAAGAGAAATATAAGATCTAACTTGTTTTTAAAGAATCACTCTGGCTTCTTGTGAAGAATGGACTCAAAGAGATAGTTAGTGGCAGTGGCAAGAGAAGGTTATTATGGTAGTCAAGCCAATCAGATTAGTACAGTCTGAGGTAGAGCCCATTGAATGAGTCAGTGGAAGAATGGAGATCCTATTTGCTAAAATGAGAATGAGTAGAGGAAGAGAAAGTTCATGGAAAAGGTAAGTTTGCAAAATTCCAGTGTTTTGGAGGGGGTCATATTAAATTGGATACGTCATTTATATAACTGTTGAAATATCAAGTAGAAAGGTAATAGGTGTTTGGAAATAAGGGGAGAACCTCCTTTTTTATTATGTATGTATGTGTGTTTGTGTGTGTACACATATACATATATATAATATATTTGTGTCATTTCAATAGGAACTTGAGATAAAGCATAGTTAAATTATTTTAAAATGATTCCATCTTGAAATTGAACCTGAAATTTTATCAGGTATCAAGAAACAAAGTTAAGCAGAAATCATGGAAGGTCATTTTCATATAGAAATTTTGTAAAGATTTGCTTTCTCATATTTGATCTCTTAAAATAGCCTGGCTATTTTTTTCTAATTTTCTTGATGAAAGCTGTGATTTTGTATCTCTCTCTCTATACATATATATACACACAAATACACAGACCTTTTTTTTTCCTCCAGACTCATCTTATTTCAGTAGTTACTTTCAAATAAATAGGACTTGTGTTTGTGTTTGCATCTCACCAAGCATATGCCTCCTCCTAGGAGAACAATTTTAATTTTACAAAGAATGTGTCTTAGCAGAGGGTTAGATGACATCTCCCTGCCAAAGTTAGTGGTATAATTAAAATGTGTATGAGGCAGATAGATGGCAATTGACTCCCTGCGGTTCCCTCTAATACAGATTTCCTAAATCACAGGCCTTGGTTATGACTTCAGCAGTATGTTGCCTTCTCCCTAACTACTTTCTTTACAATTGCCTGCACCATGCAGGGGATGTATTTTGCCTTACCAGCTGCAGAAAAGTGAGACACAGCACAAAGCCTGAGTACAATTTTGCCCATTTTCTTTAATTGAGGATATACAATAACATGAAAGCTTCAAATTCACAGAAGAGAAAAATTGTTTCCTATTTCCTATGAAGTAAGCTTTAGAGAGTAAAATGACAGTTTCTTCCAAACAAGCTAAGTGTACTCATTTAGCAAAGACAAATTGCTTTGGATATCACAGTTTAATAGAACATTGCCCATACTGAGGTGTGTCTTTTAGAGCTGTACATACTTAGTAGAAGACAGAATTGAGTATTGGTAATTGAACATGAGAATCGTGAAGACAGAATCACACAGGCAGAACATGAAGCTTAGGTCTGCACAGAAAAAGAAAACTTTGAGTAAGTAATCAGGAAAAAAAAAGTATCACTACTTACTACAGTTGTATAAATGCATAATCGAAGGCTGACAATATCTACTCCAAAATATAATATAAACCTAGTGTAACCTTACTCATAATAGCCAAAATACTGAAAACAACTTAACTATACATCCTCAAAAGAAGAGAGAAATCATGGTTTCTTCACATAATAAAATTATAAGTAGCTGTTAAGAGTCATGAATTAGCGCTGTCTACAATATGAATGAATCTTGCAAACATAATAGTAAAGAACAGAAATAAGACAGAGTAATCCATACTGTATGGAAAATGCACACAAAATTGCAAATCAGACAAATCTGTAGTGTTGGAAGTTTGGACTGTGATTTTTTAATTATTTTTTTAATTTTTAGGTTGCATATAGTGTGGTGTAATTGAGAGAAGTTAGGGGTTATGTAGGAAGAAAACAAACCCAAATTGTTTTTTCTATTCCCTCGCTCAACAACAATCAATAGAGAAAACATCTGTGACCAAATGTGTGAAGATTTCTTTCCACCAATAAGTAGGCAATCAGTTCTGCAGTGGACATCAGCTAGGTAGGTGTCCTCCAATTTAATCCAGACACTATCTACCTGGAGACAGCATCAGAACCCACAGGTTGAGGGCTCAGTCCCACAAGACTGCCCCCTACATCTTATGCCAATAGTAGGCCTAGATTTTTTTTACCTGTGCTTCTGACCAACTGGTTATAGATTGAGGTTCCAACAGCCCTCTCCCTGTGTTTGACTAATTTACTAGAGCATCTTACAGAGCCCAGGGAATCACTTACTTACATTTACCGGTTTATTATAAAGGACAATGCAAAGGATAGAGATGAAGAGATGCATACAGCAAAGCATGGCAAAAGGGGCGAAGAGCTTCCATGTGTGCCAGAAACTTCCAGCTATTCGGAAGCTGTCTGAACCCAGTCTTTTTGTGTTTTTATGGAAACTTCCTTCTGTAGGCATGATGGATTAAACCATTGGCCATTGGTGATCAACTTAACCTTCAGCTCCTCTCCCCTCCCCAGAGGATGGGGGTGGGAATGAAAGTTCCAACCCTCTCATTCTGCCTTTCTAGTGACCAGACACCATCATGAAGCTACCTAGGAAGTAGTAGCCATCAGTTAGCCATCAGTTAACTCATTAGCACACAAAAAGACATCACTTTAGAGATTCCAAGGATTGGGACGAAGACCAAATAAACACATTTCACAATATCACAAGGTAAACCTTCAGGGTTGATGCCAGTGTCTATTTCTTGACCTAGTTGATGGGTATAAGGGTGTTTGCTTCAACATAATTCAAACAGCTGTATGTTTTTGTTTTATTTACTATTATTTATGTGTGTTACACTTCAGTAAGGAAAAGTTTTAAAAGTTGAATGCAGAAATCTACCTGAAAGGATGAGTTAGTAAAGTTCTAGCTATCAGAAATTTTACAGGAGCCCTATTTAACTTTGATTGCTACTAAACACAAGCTACAGTGAAAGAAAAAAATAATATTCTCCTTAAGCTACATTAATATAAAATCACAGAGGGGGCAAAAACTAGTTTGTGACTGTTGTCAATTTTGCCTACTAGGGGAATGGAAATTCCTCTCTAGGAAAGATATCTTCTAATTGAGAAAGAAAAAAATAGCTATTTTGAATGTAGAAAGAGGCCAGCAGTGGGCAGAGTATGGAAGGAGACAGCAAGAGTGAGCTGAATTGCTCTGCCTAGAAAAATACCGAGAATGAAATTGGGAGAGATTAAAAACTGGCAGGTGGGATAGGAAGGTGGGCTTGAGAGATGCATCTGGGTACCTATCTTTTCTGTAAAGTTAATGTGCACAATTTGAGCTGTGTTTCCATTTAGTTCTGCATAAAAATCACAGAAAAGGCAACAGCCGCAAGAGGTATGAACGCTCAATACTGAAAAAAGTTTAAAAAGCACAAACAGGAAATGCAAGGAGTGCAAGAAGTAACTAAGAGTAATGTTAGCCTTTTCAAAACAACAACAGATAAACCCTAGCAACACGAAGACAGACGTGAGTAGTCCTTCATATGTGAGATGGGGTACAGGCCGTTTAATTTAAATTTTATAAGACAGGGTTGTTCCAGAAAGCTGAAATATTTAGGTACATCTGGGTAATATAAACATTTGCGTAGTATCTCTGTTAATGTAGCACTTTTCACATTTCATCCTCACCAAAATCCTTTTCGGTATTATTATTATTAACTTTATGTTACATATAAAGGTGTTGAGAATCAGGGCAGTTCATGCTACTGGTATGTGATGGAGACACAGAGATCAAAATAATTCTATATTCTTTCCACTGAATCCTAGTAGGTCAAGAAAACCAATAGTTTTCTAAAACAAATTCCATGTGAACTAAGTTACCTGTCATCTGTGAATACTTTATCCTGTAATTGGATCCAAGTATGATACAAATTGTTTCATCCTTTTTAAAAAAATATGTTTTGGAGAACATATTATATTTGATGTTTGGAAAGCCCAGAAAATAATAACAAAGGAAAAATTCATTCATTATTCTCATTATTCAGAGGTAGTTTATAAAGTACAGAAAGAGATAGACTAGACGATCTATCACTCTAGGTCCCAGATTCCATAGCAGAGCTCTAAGAGAACAAGAAACAAAAATATTAATATTACTACTGGAACTATAAATTAGTGAGAAAATTAGTCCTTTAAATGCTCAGTTGTTTAAGCAATTAAATCCCTTTGGGAGTGGTAACAAATTTAGTGAACTGTACCTTAGAAATGAGTGATTCAAGCCATTTTTAGGAACATAGAGACTGTTGCAGGCTTTGGAACATCACAGACTTTGGTTGGAAAACTGGTTAGAATACCTAGTCTGTCAAGTACTGTGTAACATTTTTTAAAATTTTAACTTTTATTTTAAGTTCAAGGGTACATGTGCAGGTTTGTTATGTAGGTAAACTTGTACAGATTATTTTGTCACCCAGGTATTAAGGGTGGGGTTTGTTGTACAGATTATTTTGTCACTCAGGTATTAAGCCTACACCCATTAGTTATTTTTCCTGATCCTCTCCCTCCTCCCAACCTCCACCCTCCAATAGGCCCCAGTGCATGTTGTTCCCCTCTATGGGTTCATGTGTTCTCATTGTTGAGCTCACACTTATAATTGAAAAATATAATATTTTGTTTTCTGCTCCTGATTAGTTTGCTAAGGATAATGGTCTCTAGCTCTATTCATGTCCTGAAAAGGGATATGATCTTGTTCTTTTTATGGCTGCATAGTATTCCATGGTATATAGGTACCACATTTGCTTCATCCAGTCTATCATTGATGGACATTTAGGTTGATTAAATGTCTTTCCTATAGTGACTAGTGTTGCAATGAACATGCACAAACTATACACATGCAAATTATAGCTTGCAGGACAAATCTGGCCTACCACCTGCTTTTGTAAATACATTTTGATTAGAACACAACCAAGTCCATTTGCTTACATCTTGTCTATGGCTGCTTTCACACTACAATAGCAGAGTTCAGTAGCTGTGATAGAGACCATATGGCCCACAAGGCTGAAAATAATTATCAGCCGGCTTCTTACAGAACAAGTTCTTTTTTCTTTTTTTTTTTTAGAGGAAGTTTCGCTCTTGTTGCCAGGTGCAATCTCGGCTCACTACAACCTCTGCCTCCCAGGTTCAGGTGATTCTCCTGCCTCAGCCTCCTGAGTAGCTGGGATTACAGGTGCCCTCCACCACACCTGGCTAATTTTTGTATTTTTAGTAGAGATGGGGTTTCATCATTTTGGCCAGGCTGGTCTTGAACTCCTGACCTCAGGTGATCCACCTGACTCGGCCTTCCAAAGTGCTAGGATTACAGGCATGAGTCATCACGCCCGGCCAGAAAAAAGTTCATTTATAGGGTATAAGGAAAGGACCTTGGCAGCTGGACTCTATAAATATTAGCTTTTGATATTAGAATATTGTATATAGAAGGGGCACTGCCAAATCAAGGATCAATTTCTGTTTCCTTGGCTTTTTAAAAGGGTTATTAAAGTTAGAAATAATCATAATCATTCTATCTTGCTATACTTCTTGCAAATTTTAGTCACTAGCATAAGAGTAGTCAGACATTAGTTTGAAAAATCACACAAAGTTATTATTATTACTGCAAAAACCCGAATGTACTGAGCATATAGAGTAATAACACAGGATTTCCTTTCTATAAAAATCATGACCTTTGTGATTACGCAATATGATCCTTATTGGCAAAAGATGCGTCATGAAAATAAAGACTACCATTTTTTGTTTACATAAAGACATTGTAAAATATAAAAGTTCGCAGGCATTATTTTATCATTACTATTTAATTGCAACAGTAACAGTAACACTAAGCATTCATTAAATGCTTACTGTTTGCCTGATTCAGAGTTATATAGGCAGTCTATGATTTAATAGGTTCTAAGAGTTGGAATATGATCTGATATTTATTTTCTTCAGGTATCTTTATATTTTCTAAAAGTTTACAATAGTCTTCTGTGTTTTATAATTAAGAATAAATCAAAGCACTTTTTTTACAAGTGGAACGAAAAGCAAATCTAGCTACTGAAACTCACTGAACTTACACCTGCCTCAGCTTTCACCATTGAAAAATTTGGGGGAGAATGCTAAAGACAGCCAAAGACAAAATTAAATGGGAAAGGAGACCAATAGTGGAGTTACAGGTAAAAAAAAAAAAAAAAAAAAAAGGCAAGAAATAGGAATAAAAATAGCAACCTAAGGAAACTGAAAATAATAAGCTAAATAATAATGATAATGACAATGATAATAAGCAGACTCAATGTGAGAAAAAGAAAAGATTTGAAGTCATACACTATTTCAAGGGCAATAACCAAGCAAAAAAGGAAAGGAAATACAATTCATACAAATCACAAAGAGTTTGAAGAGAGCCATGAAAACATATTTGGCTTCATCAATAGGTGCAGCAAGAAGATAAATGAAGGTAGAATAAAAGATTGTCAGAAATCAGTTTAGTAAGAACATGATTGATACAAGCAATCTGAAGTTGCTGAAGTTGGAAGGGAAATATATTATTTTCCATGTTTGTATTCTAAAGAGAACTGCCATATGGCTAGATGAATGGAATACAAGATGTGTAATATATAACTGAGAAAAACTTTTATATTCCACACATCTGAGAGAGGAATGAAAGGAAGGTGGACAAGTTCCACAAGCTATCATCAAATACCTTACCATTCAAAAGAAATCTCAAGTGGTTTCTTCGAAGTTGATGAGAAGAAAAAACAGGTTTCCACTGGCCACGAACTAAAGAAAAAAAACCCACCAAGTATACACTGACGAACCAAAAATATGAAGGCAGACCTAATGTGGGGGACTGTCCTAGTGTCAGGGCTGAAAATCCTACTAAACCCTTCAGACTAGGGTAAACCCTTAGTAGTCAGGTCCTATTGCCAATACTCATACCCAGCCTTAGCAAAGAGACCCACTAAGCAAATCACCTGCTCATTAACAGGGACTATCATACCCACAATGCTCACTACCTTAATGCCCAAACATACAGATAACCCCGTCTTCTCCTAGTCAAAGGTGACACAGATAAGGACACAGTAGTCATGAGCTTTTGCCCACAGTAAACTGGATGATTACTGGAAGAAAGAGAGGCTGACAAGGAGAGCCTGTGATTAAGGTAGAAAAGGTTTTCAACCAGGGCCCTTTCGAGCAGCACTGAGAACATTTCAGCTTCTTCCTTCCAGCCTTGGAAAGGAAAGTACACACACACACACACACGCGTGCACACACACACACACCCTATCTTTTTTTTTCTTTTAACTAAAGAAAGACAGGTGATGACATGGTTGACTAGTATTCACACACACTCAAAGAAGTTAAATGCTTTTTAGCTGACAGTCATCTCAAATCCTTTTAGAAAACAACACAAAATACTTTATGTGATTTGCTAATCACTTCATTTTTTAGCCCTTGTAAAATCATGAACCAAAGTTCTGTCATATTTTCATCTTTCTTTACCTAAAAAGTAAAGTTCTCAAGTTGATCCACTCCTACCTATGATCAAGCAGAACCAGTAATAACTGAACAAGTATTTATTACCTTAACAGGAGAATGCTGTATACTACTTTCATTATTTCATTAACACATGCAAACATACACACACAAGAAAATATATGTATTATAATTAATTGCACTTTACAGGGAAAAAGACTGTGACTTAGGTGAAATAACTTGATCTCCTTTCATAGCTAATAGAATTAGAAACAGAATTTGTGTCAGGTCAGCCTGGTTCCTGAAGCATGTGTCCTTAATTACTCTGCCATACTGTCAAAAAAAAAAAAAAAAAAGGAAAATACGTTTGCTTGAAAAACAGAAATTCTCAGATTCCTGACTGAGTTTCAAGAAGAAACAAGTGAAGAAAGAATTTCTCTCTAAGATACCTTAGACTTCATTATACAGTATTATGTTAATGGTACTTAGTAATTTATTTTCTAAAGGCTAAAGTGAGAGGAATTTGAATGCTTTTACTCTGTGAGAGGTGAAACTCATTACCTATCACAGAATATAAAAACCGTTATTGTTCCAAAAAAGTTTAGAGGCATTCAGGAAAGCAATGAATTCTAATTCAACAGGTTACGCCAGGCGAAACTAAGAGGGTCCATTCTTATACGCGTAATGATTGACTATATCATCTATGTTGTATAAAGGTTTGTTTAATTTTTTAATGAAGTACTTTTGACTCACAGTCTTCAGCACTTTATATATGACAGTAGGGAGATTTTTTTTTTTAAGAATATTTTTGTTTGCTTCAGAAAAACTCAAAACCTTGTTAGGAATAAAATATACTTGAGAAAAAATCTGAAGAGCAATTTTAAATCAACAATATGTGCAAATTAAGACAATCAATGCATAATATAGTCATTATACTAGTTGAAAAAATCTCTTTTTAAAAATAACCACAGCATAATAGGCAATATAATATGAAATACTACAAATACAATAGTCTACTGGTACCAAATTAATGACCTGCTACAAAATGAATGGGGAAAAAACTAACCAGTTCATGTTTTTGTTCAAGCACAATGAATCCCAGAACTGAACAATTATTAATTAGCAATTTAAGTCATAAAAAGCAAATCAGTTTTATTTGTCATGTTTGTAAAGCTTAATCTCTGACTTCACCATGTCCTGTAATGCATTCATCTTATCTAACCTCCAACTCTTTTGATAACCACATTATATTTTTGCAACACTCACATTAACATAGTTGCATCAATGGCTAAATTATTTCCCCTAGAAAGCATGACTCTCTAATGCTCATACTAATGTTCATTCTAACATTTTCCTTACTAGAACTTTTGAGAGGTGTAATGAGAATCTGAGTAGAATCAATTGTGTGCTGGATGTGCAATTACTGGGATCTTTAGCATATATGCAATAAGTAAATAACCACTGAAGGATCTTGCTGTGAAGGAATAAAAGTAAAATAAATGATGGAACCACAATTGAGGAAACAGATTATTTCTCACCAGGTGTTGTGGGAATATGGAAACACACTGTAATTTTTTTTTTACTGCTTACTCTTCAAAACAATTGGAAAATGCCCCAGGAATGACATTAAGACAAATAATTTATGCCACACAAATCATTAAACTATAAGCAACTTCATTAAGTAGCTTCCTATTGGTAGCCTGAAATAAAACAGCTGGCATGACTGTTGGATATTGAAGAAAACATAAAATTTCTTTTACAATAAAAAACCCCTTCTCCCAGATTTATAATGAGTTACTTTATTTAAAGTGACCCGAGGAAAACAAACCAGCCGAACTGATGCTGACAATTGGGGTCTGAGAAAAATCCAATGAGATGTTTGCTCTAAAAAGTCCCTGGATGTTTTATGGTAACAATGATAGTTTGCATTTACTGAATGCTTACTATGTGCCAAATACTATTCTTAATGTTTTACTTCTATTAACTCATTTAATGTTCATAGCAACCCTGTAAGTATTATTAGGACGGGCTACATCATTCAAGAGGCCCAGTGCAAAATGGGAATGCACAGTCCTTTGTTCAAAAAGGATGAATCTTTTTTTCAGCATTTCTCCTAAGCTATTATGTTGTTTTTACTTGCAATTTAATGTTTTGCTCCTTTGTACCTGGAAAGCCAACTCTGAGTCTTGTTTTCATTTTAAAGATGAGGTAACTGGGGACAAGGCATCTAAAACATTCATCTGGACAAAGTCCAGGGAGGGCACATGATGCAATCCGAGCCAATGACACATGAGGAGGCATCGCTGGGAATCCTGGGGCAAAGACAGACTTTTCTCATTTGACTTTAACATGGGAGGATATGATATGAGTTCTGGAGCTGCTGCCACCATTACCCTTTTGTATGAGGCTGATTCTAAAATCAGTAAAGCAGAAGACAGAACCAAAGTGAATCTCTGATATGGTTTTAAATTATTGGTCAAGATATATTTCATTTGGTTTTCTCAATTACATTAGCCCCAACATACCATCTGTGATTGATTCCAGCTTGAGTTGGGTTTTAGGTTTATTACAGACAGAAAAATACTCCCCCATTCCACCCCACCCCACAAAGATGTCCAGGTCCTAACCGCCAGAACCTGAGACTATGTTACCTTGCACGGCAAAAGGGATTTTGCAGATGTGATTAAACAGGATCTTGAGATCAGGAGGTTATTCTAGATTATCCAAGTGGACCCAAAGTAATGACAAAGTCCTTATAAGAGGGAGGTACAAAGGTCAGGATCAGAGAAGAAGATATAATGACAGAAATAGAGGTCAGAGTGATTTGGGTATTATAACCCAAAGAACAGGGAAAGCCTCTATAAGCTGGAAAAGGCAAGGAAATGTATTTTCCCCTATATGCTCTAGAAGGAACCCTCTTGATTTAATTCAGATCTTTGACCAGAGCTACAAGATATAAACTTGTGTTCTTTCACGTAACTTAATGTGTAGTAGTTTGTTACAGCAGCAATAGGAAACTAATATACCATTTATTTCAGAAAGAGTCCTAACCAACACATATTTATACCAGGATACCAGGTAGAAGATCATCATTTATTTAAATATAAAAGAAAAGAAGACCTTTCTGTTGGCAACACAGACATAAATTTGTTTTCCATATCCTATGTCCTTCTATCAAAATAAGCTTGTAAGAAAGTGGTTATCTTAACAGCCATTTCACTATTAGTATTTTATTATAATTTTGCCCAATACTGAACTTTTTTTTGTTTGTTTGTTCATTCTCAAGAATTTATGGCCTGTACTACTCTCAGAACAAGCTGTGATATCTAGTGATTAAGTCACTATGGGAGCTTCTAAAGTTTCAGAAACAGACTCATTAGAACAGGCATTTTCAACCTTTGTTCAGCTCCCTACACCCCGGAGGGATACTACACACACATCAGGAACAGTAAATTTCAAGTATGTGAGCCTGCTCCCATTGTGAATCTCATCATTAGCAATAACTGCCTTATTGTAGTCTTCACATCAACATGAGAGCAGAGAGCTATAGCGTTCCATCTTTGCTAAGTTGGCTGCAGAAGAAAAGTGCAGCAAATTTATGTGTTGGAAACTTATCTTAAGTGTTAACCATATTCCCTGCTGGGAATATCTGGAGGATTGTTCCTGGAATCTCTGCTAAGAATATATTTGTATGAAAGATGCATAAGATTGCTAATAAAAACGTCATCTTCAGGGAAGAGCTCCCTATGAGTTTTGAGAGGAGAGAAGCAATTCTGATTATAGCATGGAATGTGTGACTCAGATTTGTGCTCTAGCCCATCCCCATGGGCTAGGATCTGGTTCTGGAGAAGAAACTACAACTCCAAAAAGATTGAAATGGCACGAAGTATCTTTAGAGGAAATAAACATGAGAAAGTACTAAGATAAACCGGGGCAGTGGGACTGGCAATGAGGATTTAGTCTTCGGTAGAGAGCCTTGTGATACTGTTTTCCTACACTGATGGCTGAAGTGCCTTAGCTCCAGCAAGGATGGGACCCAGCTTCCAGGGGAACAAATAACAGACACCTCCAGAGGGGTGGTGGCCCTACTGGAATGCCCAGGGATCACAGCTCCAACAATGGCAGGATCCAAGATAAGACAGGGCAGGCCAAGAAGACAAGGCCATTCTTGAGGAGGACTGGGGGAAATGGATGATTTCAGCAATATCTGATGGAAAAAAGAGCCAGGAAAATACAGCTTCCTACAGTTTATGTGTCTCAATGTTTACTTCCAAGGACAATTTAGGTTAAATAAAACACAATGATTGATGTGTTTATTTTTATTTTATTCTAATTTACATTTTCCATATTCACACAAGTAGCCCAAACCTCCTGCCTCTTCAATAACCCCCTCCCCCATCTCTCACACACACACACACACACACACACACACACACACACACACACACACACTCTTTTGAGTCCTTGGTTTGGCTTTTGGCCATTCATACTAGTTTATGATTTTAAGGAGAACTGGCATAAATTGTGAGGGGCAAGGAAGAGAACTTCTCTATCTGCTCCAAGGGTGGAAATGGATAAAGATTGTTAACAACGAGGCAGGAGAATTTGTCCAAATTTAATCAGAGACACTTTACACATTTCAAGGCAGAGGGAGAAAGTGGCAATGAGTAGTTGTGTGTTATTAAAGGTTGGTTGATAGTAGGGAGCAAAAAAGGATAGGGAAAGACATATAATATATTTTTCCATGTGTAAAATAAATTTATTATTTTAGTAATAATGCGGTAACACCCTTGCTTGGTCACAGTCTAGTAGTACAATATGAGGCCCCTAAGACCATGTCTTTAGGAAACAAAGAGGTATCTTACCAGGCAGTGAAAAAGAAGAGAAAGCCAAGAGTAAATGTTGCCTGAGGACCAAAAATGGTGTCCATTTCTGTCTGATTTATTAGTAAACTTTTATTTTCCTATATCTTGAGTGCTTAAAGATAGTTTTCCAACTGAAAAGAGAAAGAGAGAAAGAGATAAAAGAAAAAGAAAGGAAAAGGAAAGTAGGAAGGAGAAAGGGAAAGAAGGAAGGAGGGAGGGGGATTAAGATGGCCTTAACATTCCCCTCAACTTTACTAAACTTTAGATAGGCCTCTTCCTGTCTATAGGTCCCAGATCTCCTTTTCTTACAGGATTTACTTTAGAAAACTTGCAGTTGTGAATAATTTCTCTGCACCTTTGAGATGTAAATCTTTTACAACCCAGGAATGACTTTCACAAGAACCTGGGAGCCATCCCTTTGATATGTAACTATTAAGAAAGATAGGGCCCTTATCCTTTAGTCTCTGTTGTAAGGTAAGAGCCTAACTTTGATAAGAGACAACTAGCAAACACAGATAGTTTAATCACACTAACCAACCTCCTCACTAACTGTCCTGTAGCACTTTTCCATTAGATTGCCCCAGCATTTAAACATCCTTCTGCCTTTTCTTTGAGCAGAGTTGAGTTGAATTTTTCTCTTCTATTTATTTGTCTTGACCCCAATTGCAATAGTTTTAAAGTCTTCCTTGCCTTGACTGTTCCGGTGCAGATTTTCTTTTAGTAAAGGAAGAATCCTAATTCATAATTTAAAGGTCTGGGTTACATATTCCATAACTTTGGCTTTGTCCTTAGCTCTCTGCATTCAGTCTGCTCTCATCTAATTGAAATGTTGTCTGGGTTTAGTCCTACCTGTTTCTCTTAAATGCCAAGTGAGCTGCACATTTAGAGTGAGTGTAAGAAATAGAATTAGACCTAGGCAACATTTCAACCAAGCAGAGCCCTCAGGCTCTCCTTTGTTTTACCTTTTCTCTGGGTATCTGCCTTGTCATCAGCCCCCTTTCATTCATTTCTTTAGCAAGTATTTATTGATCATATGTTTTATGCCATTCACTATAATAAACATCAGATATCCTCCACCAAAACCTAAATAGGTTTACATTAAGGTACACACTTTTGGGGATCAGGATATTACATAATCTCTTACGGGTATATGTGTTTCTATAAAAATAACACATTCTTAACCTACGGAAATGACAACCTAACTGAGTTATTAAATCAGTCAAGGGATAGTGAATATTTGAGAGGCAGTTTGCATAAAATACCTGTCTAAAAAACATTGTGTACGCAGTCATGTGTTTGACCCTTTCATCAAAGGGAGACACTATTACCCGTTATTAAAGATGTCTACATTAGTGACAAAAGGTCTGGAGGCATTTTCCTATAATGCCCTACTCTTTTGAATTTATTCCTCTTATTTTCTATGGCAAAGAGATGAGAGTGGTTATCAGCTTGGCGTTTTGTTGATTAAATCAAGTTTCCACAGCACTGTAAGTCAAAAATATTTCCCCCTAAAGAACACCTTTAATAGCCTATCATTCATGTTTAAGGAAAGAAAGAAAGAAAGGAAAAAATAAAGCTACATTTTGTAAGAGGAAGATAAAATTCCATTGTGTTCAAGTATTTCAAGCATAAAACCTTCTGAAATCCACTGTCATCTGATCGCCCTGCTCTATGGGAGTAAACTGTTCCCTGTTTGAAAAGCAATTAACTCTTTTAGACCTCAAAGGAGAGAATAGTGTTGTTTATCACTCAGCTTATGGATGAGGCTTGAGCTGTTTAGGACTATAATACATCCAATTATCCCTCTTTGGAGTTATTTTCTATCTTTAGGAGGGCATTTTGATGTTTTGTGATAGCATTTTATCCAAGGAAGAGAAGAAAATATATTGTAAATATTTGGGTGTTTCACACTGATAGTATCTCTGTGGTTTCAGCAAATGGCTTTGCCACATAATGGCTGTACTCAATACAAATACTAAACCCACAGTACCAAAGGCAATGGAGCAGGAACTTACTCCTTCTATAATGAACCCTAACTATTGTTGAAACTCTTTTAAAGACAAAATAAAATAATATTTTAGGCTTTGTAAATGTCTCATTTCTATGAGTTATTGTAGCAATAATAAGGTGAGAAAGCAGTTTAGTGTAATAATTAAGAATATGGGATTTAGAGTCCTAGGTACCTGAGATCACATCCAAGCTTCTTCATTTCATCCTTCTGTGACCTTGAATAGGTTACTCTCTAAAGCAGTTTTATTATTCATAAAAGAGGGCTATTAAAACCTTCCTCATTCCTCAGAGTATTGTTGAGGCAACAGGGGGAATGCCCAACACGATGTCTGGCACATTGTAGGTACTACATGATTGGCAGCTTTTATTACTGTGCTGATAGAGTAAAGTGGTTGTGAAGTTGTCATTCTTTCATAAGAGAAACACAGAATTGAAAAATAAGGCAAATTATAATCTTATTAATAACATACTAGACTTCTTAGGAAAGCTATTTTGAGATTTGCTTCTATTAAACGAAGTAGAATGGGCTCAAGAGTTCAAGTTCCTTCTGATACTAGCCTTGTCCTTGAAGAAATTAGAGAATCAGACAGTCTAACCTGATAATACTGAAAACACATGACTGATCTTGAAAAAATACACTTACGTCAAGATGATGTGAAGCCTCAGGATTTAAAATCCTTGGCAAAAAAACTCAGCCAGAATAAACATAGGACTTAAAAGAGACAAAAAATGTTTTACATCTGTAGTATTCAATTTATAAAATAATTTCTCTACTATGGCAACATGAGTATAATGAGATGCTGGAGGACAGATTGAGAATATAATGAATGACTCAACAGAATAGCATAGCTGGATTTTGTGGGCACCAGACAAGGTCACTGTGAAAGCCAGAACTGCTAACGTCTCAAAAGTTTATTCTATCATATCTCCAGCACAAAAGAAGTCTTAAGCCACTCTTTTATCAAAATGTGTGTTACTCAAACTCATCTCAGAAGAAGCCTTAAGAAAGAATCTAGGATGGCAGTTAAGAGCACAGGCTTCTACACCAAACTTGCTCAGGTCCAGTCTTCACTCTGCCTCTTATCAGCCATATGACTTTGGACAGGTTTCCTATCCTCTCTGATTTTGTTTCCTCTATTGTAAAACAAGGAATATAAAAAAAGAAACATCAAAGTCAAGTGGCTTTTTTGAATTGAATGAGTTAATGTAAGGAGAGTTCTTAGGATAGTACCCGGCACATAGTTAATGCTCATTTAAGTTAGTTATTTTTACCATTTTTTTTTTCTTTTTTATCTTGGCCCCTGGTCTTCACATCTACACAGCTGCCACGGTTACAAAGCAATCACAGTCACCTGGTCATACGCCCTCCATTTCCTTTTTTACCTGTAGCAATGAATAACTCAGACATTCCTCCAAAACCTTCAGTGATTTTCAGATAAGAAATTTTTGACATCATCTGTGGCCACTTTCCCAGTTGGCTATATCTTGTCTATGTCCAAACTAGTCTTTAAATTCCCAGTGTTGGAATCAACCAATGAACAAAACTAATTTTATACCATGAGCTTAAACCATCCATCCCTATCTCTCATCTTGAATTATCTAGTCTTCTCTATGAGCCCATTTGATCAAACTGTCATCAGTTTCTGCCCAATATGATCTCAACATATTCACTCATTTGATAAGCATTTACTGATCCAGGAAACCTACTAGGTGCTAAGGAACCAGAGCAGTGTGAGCCTTCTGGTGCTGGCTAAGGAAGTAGGCAGCTGTCATGAGATGCATATACATATGGATATTTCCGTTGTATAACCTATCCTCAGAACTCTCCAGAGTTACATCTCTATGCAAAGTAAAACTGCCTGGTTCACAACTCCTGGTTCTCAGGAGGCCATGCTTTCTTTGCACAGCATGACTTTGGATCCTTGGTCACAGGTGATTGCGCAAAGACTGCATTTGGCCCAAGAATAGTTAATCCATAATCTATTTGTTTTTTTTTTAAATTACGATCTATTCCATGTAACAAAAAAGATAATTTGAGCCAATAAGGCTTCCCTGTAAATATAAGCCAATAATACTTGAGCCTATTAGTAATAGGAGGTAAAGTGAAGGATGCCTTGAAGGAGAGTTTGGGGTCATGGCAAACTGTGTTAATTTACACATTAATCACCATCAGTGTTTGATTTTTGGAAGAACTCAAAGGGTTTATTACAGGCAAAGGATATAGTTCAACAGCCGGGGAAGAATATGCATTGACAGAGGTCCAAGGAGCTCAGACACAGGCCCCTTTGTTCTCCCTTGTCTGATTTGTGTTGCACAGGACCTGCTCCAAACCATCACTGGGGTGTGTGCGAAGCACCTCGATTCCAGAAAGCCCAAATTCAGCTCATGATGAAGGTCTCAAAGAATAAGCTATCTGACCAGCCATAACCACTGAAGTCTCCCTGACCTAAGTCATAAATCCAATTATTATTATTAAACAATGCTGACAGGCTGGCATATCCCACTCATGGATGCATAGTCACAGAACATCATACGCTTTTAGTTAAAATATTTCATACTGTTGGCCAAGGGTCAGTAGCTTCAGAAATAAGCAAGAGATCAATCAGACCAGCTGAGGTTAACTCTTTCACAAGTTTAAACTACTTGAGTAGAAACTATGCGTAAGCATAGAAAGCTGCTAATGGAAAGAGATCCACAGAGGAGATAGAAGCTAAAAGTGAACTAGAATGAGCAGAAGGTGGGGAATGGGGGAGATGCAAGGTTTTAGGGCTTTTTCCATCTTTAATGACTTTTCAGATCCCATTCCATTTTCTCTTTATTCAAGTAAGCTAAGTAAATAGTTGTTCTTTATAAAACAAAGAAGAAAAAACAATACTCCAGGTTGACCTTTCTAAATATGGCAATTACATTTCTCTGATCTGAATTCCTGAGAGAAATGTTAAAGTTTAAGGGAGGCCTAATGAGCCATATCCCTTTGACTACAGATTCTGAACAAATTCAGAAATACATAAGAGCAAGAAGATAGACCTTAAAATATCAGTTTACTGAAAGGAAATGGATGAAGTAGAACAAGAGTAGGATGCACACTTTCTCCAAGCAACAGTTCCAAAAGGAAAATCCAGAAATATTTGAGTTAAGTATGTCCTTTGTCAGTCTCAGCAAACAAGTAAATCCGTCCTCCTTCCTGGGAAATTATGAGTTACAAATAAAGAACAAACTCAAAGGGTCATTGTAACTGAAGTCCTCTCACATGAGAACAGAAGATTCAGTTGAAAGGAATATAATTGACATGATAGAAAATATTCGTGACTCATTAAAATATCACAGAAACTTTACTTTTGATTGAGGTTGTCTTTGTTCCACTCTTCCCTGTGAGCTGGTCCCCTGGAGTTTCCTCAAATTCATTCACATATAATAACCTCCATTAATAGAAGGGCAAAGGGCACCCCACCCCACCTAGAGTAATTCACTTTATATGGCAAAACACCAAGTGAAATTTTGAATAATGAGGGTGGCACCAATCCTTCAGGCATCTAAGGCTCCCTGAGTTTGAGATAAAGACATGGATTTGCTCATGAAAATAAGCCTGCCACTTTCCACTTTTGTAGCAAATAAAAATCTAGCTGCAAACTCAACTTATTGAATGTTCAAGAATTAATCAGCTTCCCTTCACATTAGTCTGCAATTTATCTCTGTGCCTCCAAGATTCTTTCTGACACCACAATTAGGGAAGCTGAATACTGAAATAAAAGCATCTACTATAGTCTCTTCTGTCCAGTTAGAAACACAAATTATTAGGAGAAATGTAGGAGACTGCCTGCAGAGATGTGTCTTCCGGTGCCTTGTAACGGACTTTTTTCATAAAATATCACGAGGGGTACTAATTGGCTCTTCTGGTATGTCAGCCCTGCACCACACCAGCATTCTTCTGGTGATAGCCATGTTAAGAAGCAAAAAATAAAGTTGTGAGCTCAAGAGTGAATGCAAATGTTAAATAACATCCACAAAAGAAAATTTATGTAATGAAAAAAACTGATCATTTAAGAATTCTGATCAAATTATAAATTCCCAGCTTATCAAGTATCTGGAATCAAGACAGGAGGTATAGAAATAAGGGAGTGACTTTGGGAGGCCGAGGTGGGTGGATCACAAGGTCAGGAGTTCAAGACCAGCCTGGCCAAACTGGTGAAACCCCATCTGTACTAAAAATACAAAAAATTAGCCGGGCGCGGTGGCTACTCGGGAGGCTGTAATCCCAGCTACTCGGGAGGCTGAGGCAGGAGAATCACTTGAACTCGGAGGGTGGAGATTGCAGTGAGGTGAGATTGTGCCACTGCACTCCAGCCTGGGTGACAGAGTGAGACTCCATCTCAAAAAAATAAAAACATAAAAACATAAAAATATAAGGGAGTGACCGGGAGTGGTGGCTCACACCTGTAATCCCAGCACTTTGGGAGGCTGAGGCAGGGGGATCACGAGATCAGGAGTTCCAGACCAGCCTGACCAACATGGTGAAATCCCGTCTCTACTAAAAATACAAAAAAGTGACGAGGTGAATTCAGTGAGCCATTGACCACTGATCCAGCCTGGGTGACAGGCAAGATCTTCTCAAATAAAAAAAAAGGGAGAGCTAAGGCCTTCAATATAGATAGATGGAATTCAAAAGATACTATTGCATTCTTATATTTCATATTTTTAGAAAGATTGCATTAATATTTTTTATTTATATATAACCACAGTGTTAATTTAAAATGAGATATACAACTTTCTAAGACTTATACAAGTAAACAAAATATACATTTGACCCTTGAACAACATTGATTTGAACTGCATGGGTTCATTTAATGCGAATTTTCTTAAGATAACTAGGATAAAGGCCTTTATGATGATCCACTTCCACTTAATGAATTATAAATATATTTTCTCTTCTTTATGATTTTCTTAATAATATTTTCTTTTCTCTAGCTTATCTTATTGTAAGAATATAGTATATAATACATATAACATATAAAATATGTGTTAATCGACTGTTTATGACATTGATAAGGCTTCCAGTCAATAGTAGCCTATTATTAGTTACATTCTGGGGAAGTCAAAAGTTATCTGTGAATTTTTTACTATGCAACAGGTCAGCATCCTAACTTTCACATTGTTCAAAGGTCAAATTAAATTAAACAACAAATCTGATCTTATTGACTCCATCTCTCCACAGTAGTGGCTGGAGTTTGGGTGACCTCCAGGTTCAATTCTTCTGAAAGCTATAATCAGAATCCCCCTACTCGCCGCCCTTTAACCCAGCTGTAACGTATCTCATTAGCCCAAAGCTCATCTGATACCTATACTCATCTATTTTACCCTGTGATAGGCCAATCCACTAATTTTACATTTTCTGGTCTTTTCCCTAAGAAACTGAAAATTTTAACACATCACACTAGAAGAATATCCTGTTTTGTTGTTTCATTAATTCTACTAAATAATGATATCCCTGATGTTGATGTTTTCTCTCCACACATTTTTGTTCCCATTCTTTTCGATATGCCAAGCTTGTTGATGTAACACATGACATAATAATTGCTACGGCAAGAGAAATCACCTACCAACATTTCCAGTACTTTCTCAAGTCTTATCTAACCCAAATCCCAACATTATCCCAACAAGTCGCTCCACATATTTTGACCCAAGTTATGGCTACCTGACCACGTCTCTCTGTACTGTTCATTTATCTTGTAAGCGGGTCTAGGTGTGCAGAGGTAGAATCATATTCAAACAAAACTAGATAAAAGCAGCTTACAAAACTAAATAAACAATGTACACTACTGAGTTTTGAGATAAAAATGGGTAAAATATACATAGATAAGCATAGAAAACAGACTAAAATACACATTTAAACATTATCTGTGTTGCTATTGTGGGGGCAAGATTAACAATCTTTAAAAAATTACTGCTCTTTGAATTTTAGCAGTTCAATATTTTATATGTATTATTTTACAATATAAATAATTCATAATATGTAGATATAATCTGTAAATAGATACAATACAAATACAATATGTAAATAAATACATATTTCTTGATAAATTCTAAAATAGGTTAATAGAAAATTATGATATAAAATTTATGTCATTCATTATCCCAGAAATAGAATGATTACATTCTATAATACGAAAAAGATATATAGAGCTTTATCACTTACAACAAAGTCACTTCTATAATTTCTTTTTGAACATTCATTTTTTCTACCCATCAACCCAGAAGAATAAATGCACTCGGATTTGTGCTTCTTCTCTGCCAAAATGTGAGGTATATGAAATCCTACCTTTATTAATATTATGAAACATGTCAAAATATACACTTTCAAATTAGTATTATGTTTCAGTCTTCTCAGCCAAGAAACAGGTAGTACTGTAACTGAACAATTTTAACAAAAAAGCCTTTTGAGATGTGGTGATGCTATCAACAGATGCACCACAACAAAATCCTGAGTTATTGGCTATCTTCAAGTCTAAAGCAAAGCATTCCATATTGTGATTTATAATTTTAAGTGGACTGAGCAATCATCCCTCCCAGGAGAGTTGAAATCAAATCCATCACAGACAATTAAGGTAAACAATCAATGCTACCATGAAAAATACAATTCCCAAAAGTAGATCGAAACGGCTTACGGACAAATGCTCAAATGAAACATTTTTACTCCTTCTCACTATGTGGAGAGACCAATCTAAATTACCATTGTCACAAAATATTTTATCATCAAAATGCAAAGGATAAGCAATCTGAAATAAGCAATGCAAGAGAAGTCTAGTGTTGCATTTTAATAAAAGCATTAAAAGTAGCATCTGGGGTGCACATATCAGCTTTTTTTGATGTCAAAGATAAATTACTGTTCCACAAGGACAATAGCTCTAACTTCCACCATTAATGAAGAAAGAAAATAAAGAAAAACAACATTTATTAAGGGCATTATTTATAAATGTGGAGGTAATGTTCAAGTTGAGATTTCACAGCATTTCTTATGGGCTCAGAGCAAATTGTATAAGATTAAGAGAAATGTTAATATCCAAATAGAAATACTTTCCAGACTCAATCCCCCCTGCTACCAACCCAGTCTTCTTACTGAACTCTAAGCCCACTACTGCTCCCATGCTTGGTCCATATTCCTCTCACTCACCCTACTCCTCCTATTCAAACCTTAGTCATCGTCCAAAACACAGGTTAAGACTTACCTCTTTCCTAAAACTGTTCTCTTCCACAGCAATATTTGCCTTTTATAACCCCTTCTGTACCCACTCTCTATTGTTTATAACCCCTTATATACTTTATGTGCAGATGGAGAGATCTTTTACTGGTTTCTATGTATTGACTATGTAACCTCAATTAAATTGTAAGCTGCTTGAACGCAAGCTCTCTGTTTATTCACTGAGTCCCCGAATGTTTCCTTCAACATCATTTTTATAATATTGATGAGAAAAAATTGATTCTGGGCCAGGGCCACGGTCTGTGTGGAGTTAGCACGTTCTCCCCTTGTCTAAGTGGGTTTTCTTTGGGTACTCTAATTTCCTCCCACACCCCAGAGATGTTCCCATTAGGTGAATTGGTTTGTTTAAATGGTCCCATTCTTAGTGAGTGTGAGTGTATGAGTGCACCCTATGATGGAATGGTGTCCTGGCCAGGGCTGGTTCCGTTCTTGTGCCCTGATCTGCTGGGATAGGCCCTGGCCACCCTCCAACCTGAAATGGAATAAGTGGGTTTAAAAATGAATACAAATGATTGACAAGTAAAAATTTGTCAAGTATACTATAATCCTACAAATGCACTACAATAAACAATGTAGTCCAAGAGTGCTCAGCAAGCCACCATATTTGTTATTGGTTGTTTTCTAGCTTCTTGGTGGAAGGAAGTGATCTTTAAAATTTTTGTTTTATAAACACCGATTCCTTGATTTAATTTATCACCACCATGACGGCTCTCATTCACCAATTCACCAAAATTGGGTAAATCCTTACCTTACTTGTTTTTATTCATCTTTTCTTAAATATATGTATAGCTCAATGTTTAACATTAGAAATGTGTTGGGTCTTTATTTAGAAGTTTGGTGATGTTTTTGTGACCAGAAATATGCCATTGGAGTATAATTCTTTTTTACACCAATTAGCCCATGGTAAAATTGGTTTTGTTTTACATTGTTTCACTTAAAGTTGTTAATTCTGAGACTAAAATCAGTGTGCAGGAAGTTTGAACTCAGAATCAGAACATGCAGGGAAGGCAGAGAGAGAAATCAGGTTATGGTAAAAGAGTAATAAGAATTAAGCTGACCCTATAAGGAGCTCTGAAATTCAGCTGCAGCATAAAAGCTGTTCCCCATTGCAGCTGGGAGCCAGGCCTTTATATTCCCTTACCCACATCACAGGTCACAGGATGCTGGCTGCCCCAGAAAGGGACGTGATCTTGGGGGAGACATCCAACTCTGGCCAAGGCTGACCAGGTGAGACTGAGAGCTGAGGACAGTCTCCCAGAAGTTAAACAAATAGGCTGTTAAGTCCTGGGTGGGGAATCTATGCAGCACATCACATCATTTGTCTGAACTTCCTTTTATATTGATATGTTGTTGTGAATGTCACTTAGTTTGTTTACTTACATTTAAATTTTCATTTCTGCATTCCATTCTCCTTTTTGCTTTGATGTGACTTCTGAGAGGAAAAGTAATAGGGCCTTCTGGAGAGTGAACTACTATAGTTCTACTACATGGGTGCAAATGCATGCAATTGTTGAGGACCATTTAAGGATCCCACAGAAAGGGTCTAGCTCTACATTTTCTTGAAAAGATTCCACCTAAAAGAACTTTTTTTTTTTTTTTTTTTTTTTTTTGGGAGACGGAGTATTTGCTCTGTTTCCCAGGCTGGAGTGCAATGGCGCAATCTCAGCTCACTGCAACCTCTGTCTCCCAGGTTCAAGTGATTCTCCTGCCTCAGCCTCCTTAGTAGCTGGGATTACAGGCATCCGCCACCACGCCCAGCTAATTTTTGTATTTTTAGTAGAGATGAGGTTTCTACTAAACAAGGTTTGGCCAGGCTGGTCTTGAACACCTGACCTCAGGTGATCCACCTGCCTCTGCCTCCGAAAGTGCTGGGATTACAGGGGTGAACCACCACATTAAGCCCCAAAAGAACTTTTCCTCAGAAACCATAAAAGAATTGAAGATGTACTTTCAAATACCAAAGCTGATGGATGGCAGTGGGGGCAGGTTGGTAATTGATCAGCCAAAAAGACCTGATACTTATGCCAGAGAACTGTAGGCTGAAGTCCCCAATTATCTTACTGTGAAATTTCATCTAACTTTAATAATCATGTAAACATTAGAAGTTATTACCACCAACCCCTACACAGGCCAAATTTATCCAAAAAACACCTCTCCCATATGAACTATCAAATCTGTGTCCATAAGGACACAACGTGCATACTGAAGGCACTTAAAACAATGACTTCAGGTCCACTCATAGGTGCCATGGGCTCCATTAGTTGCACTGAAATACTAATTTTCTGAAAGATACCACGGAGACTTTTAGAAGTCTATTGACCTTCAGAAAATGAGTCTTCCCACTGTATCCTCTTGCAGATCAGATGTAATGTAATGTATTTCAGCTCATTTCAAGAACAACGGCAGGTCTACTCTTAAGAAGTAGTGTAAGTAAAGAGACATTTAAAAAATTAAAACAACATTAAAAGTGGAGGCTAAATATTAGAGAGTATATCTTGGAAAAATAAAATTTGTTTCATCTTAGCAAAATCAGTGAATCAATCAATACCTCTGCTCAAGTAAATAAAGGATTTATGGCAGATCTAATAATACAGACAATAAGCTCAGACAATAAGCAAATGGAATAGGAAGCGCAGGAAGCTGAAGCTTCAGGACACCTCATTGCCACTTGACCCTAGGTCACTTTAAAGACCCTGTATTTACTTTCAAAGTTCTGTATTATTTTTCATAAAGAAGACTCCCAAAGTTGTATAAGCCTGATGCACAAAACCTGAATACCCCACCTGATAAAAGCCTATAGACATACAAAAAGCTAGTATTATGTGAAAAAGTAAGGGGTATTTGTGTCTCATGGTGATTTCCATCCTCCACATACAATAGTCACTCTTTGGATATCCTGAAATAAAATGTCACAAAATATGCATCTGTGATATGAAATACCTAACTCAACACTGAGAATTGTCATCATAGCAACCAATTTAGACACTCAGGTTAAAAAGTGAATACATGTGAAGGTAAGTAGTATTTTTTAAACAATTTTTTTGTTTAAACAGGTATTGAATTGAACACATACTATGGGCTATGCACAGTATTAGGCCTTCAGCAAATAAACTTCAAATGAACCAGAGTTCAAATGAGCAGAAACACTTTGTTTGAAATATGAATAGGCAGTGTGCAAAAATTACAGCTTTAACCAATGAGCCTATAGTCTTTGTGAATTTGGAAGAAATAAAAATAAAAAGATTTCTAAAGAAATATCTATGTGTCACCGGATTTTTTACTTATGTCATCATAGAAGTTTAAGGCTCTGTAATGCATTTTCTATATCTTCCATCTGTTTGGCCTCACACACACACAGGTCACAGTTTTTATTGAAGGTTAATGACTTTGGGGTCACTATTCTGCAAAATGAAAGTGTCAAAAGCATTGGAAAGCAAGTGGAGCAGTAACAAGTAAATCATTCATTCATTCATTCAACAAATGTATATTAAGCACAGCATCTGCCACGTGCCATGCACTGTGCTATGTGCCAGACATGCACTATGTTATTCATTAAAAATGAATAACAATTTTAATACATCTGATTACAGATTATAAAATGAGATAAACAGGATGTCCTGAGGATATATGGGAAAACTATGGAACCCAGAAATCCAGAAATAACTGAGAAGAAGTTCAGAAAAGACTTCCCAGAGTAAATGATATCTAATTCGAACCCCCAAAATAGCAAAAGTGTTCTGGGGTTGAAAAACAGTCATATTTAGAACATAGAATGGATTGAGAGAAGATAGAATGGGGTAGGAGAAAGCCAGATCACCAAAACTCTGCCTTTTCATTTTAAAGGATTTGCAGTTGACCTAAGGACAACAAAAAGACACTATGATATTTGGAAGCAGCCCTGAATTAACATTCTATCTCCAATAAAAATTAAATGGTGTGAACTAAGGCGTAATATTTAACTTGTCAGAGCCTCAGTTTTTTCATCAGTAATGGATGAATAATAACTTATTAAATGATGTTGTGTGAAGCAAATACGATAATAGATGAAAAAGTAGTATGGAAAAAATGTATACACATGTTCTACAACTATAAGATGCCATTATTGCATGAATGATTGTGAACTGCGCTTAGGAAATGACATCAAAATTGAAGACAAAATGCAATGATATCCAAAGGCCACTCAACCAAGAGGATCTATGCTTTCTTCAATGCAGTTGATGTATGGCAGAGGATGAAGTGTGACAGCACAGCCAGTGCAGTCAGCACATTCCACTGCATCACAGCACGCGGCGTGGCAATGCAACTGGGGCTCTTTCCAACTCCACAAAGACCCAAGGATATTCAGAAGGACTCTGCTGAATTCACACATTTTGCAATGCAGTCATGCATGTTGGGAAGGTTCTATGTGTAATCCTACGAAGGTTACTTTTCTAAATTAAAAGGATAACACTGAGGGACTTATTAGGATTCAATCATCATAAACATACTAGCAGATTGAGAGCTTCTCTCTGTCTCTCTAATTAAATTTAACACTATAGTGATCCTGTAAGTTTGAAGTGAATATTAACTCCATTTGAGAAACTGAAGTTAAGACAAGTAGCTTGTTTAATATTATACCACCAATAAGTGTTTGAAATGATATTTGAACCCATTATTGTCTGAATCCTCTATCATGTACAAACTTACATAGTAAGATACAACACCATGAAAAATATAGAGACTTGTAGTTCTGGGTTAAAATAGTGTCTCCAATGCAATGCAATCATCCCCAAATAAACACTCTCCTGTCAATTAGAACAAGGGGAAAAGGCAAAAAGTACTATCAAAAAATGCTACTAAAAATTAAGATATATACATAGAATAGCACTAGACTCTAGGAGGATTTCCTTTCAATGTAAGATTATTTGGATTTTGATTTAGAAAGACTCATGGAATTGAACGTAAATCAACCGAAGTTCAACCAGGCCTTACTGCCATAAGCTTCTTTTGAAGTCATAAAAATGCATCCCTATATGCCCCAAAGCTGTATTTCATTTTGAAAGATAATTAGATTGATAAGATATTTGTGTAAACATGAAGCATTTTGGATTTTAGCTGGACATTGGACAAGGCCTGTTATTTTAGACTTGTGGATAAGTTGAAGAAACATGAGTGAGTACCTTTAAAGTATAAACAATTCAACCGTACACTCAGTGGGAAATGCTTAATGGATTGATAGCCACCTGTACAACTAGTAGCTGGTTTGTATTAATATCCCAAAAGGGAAAATGTTTACCAAATTATAAAATGGCAGCAAATGAGAAATAAGATCTCATGGGTTTCATTGCAGAATCAGCGCCTGCAAGTACTGAATAATATGAAATGTTAATAGGGACAAATAAAACTCCTCTGGGAACCAAAAACTAAGTGCAACAGTATTGGAGTGAAAATTACTGATGGTCAATTATCCATATCAAGAGTTCACTTCAGAGAACACGGTGGAAAGGAAGGCAGTAGGTCTCTGCAGACCATGGGGTGGAGATATCAAAGTAGGCAATGACAAGTCAGTTACTTAAATAAAATCACAGTGTCTATGACCTCGAAGCAAGATTCTCACTGTCACATGCAATAGTGTGCCCTGTTCAGTTCTCCACCTCTAAAGACACTGCTGGCAAATCGGAAGAGAACAGGTTGATCAAGAGCTGAAAACCAAGTACATAATTAAAATGCCAAGAAATTCAAGTCAAAAGGCAAGATCTTTAAATCCAAAAACACCAGGAGACTCTCTTGCTTCTTTTGATAGTAAATCTGTCGTTTCATTATGGATAAATGGTGGTTTGGCAATGTTTGTGTGGTGGTAGAAATTGAGAGGACTTGGAGAGAATGCATTGTAATAATGAGTGAACACCTCTATAAAATTCCTGAAATTCCTCTTCTGAATGAGGCTTGGGACATCACATTGCTTGCTCTCATGAGGTTCACAGGCTCTGAGGGCTCAATAAAACCTTCTAAGTTGTACAAATATCTTTGCCTTTTTTATATTACCCTGAGTCCCTAAGGAATCGTGCAATAAGAGAAAACTCCTTACCTTGGTAACAAAAGACATTCATAAACATTTGATGAATAAGTTAATAAAAGATAATTAATTCTGCAAGGGTAGAGAGGTAGAGCATTCTTACCAGACTACCCTAAAATTAAATGGAGATGTTAAGATTCTAGCTGAATACTTGTTGAGTATTTTAAAAAGGAAATTAATGTTAATAGATTAAGTAGGGTAGGGTAACTATCTTGAGATTCTTGATTATAAATATTTCTAATGACTTTGAAAGGAGTTCTGAGGAACAAAATACACACGCTCTCTCTCTCCCTCTCTCTCTCATACACACACAAATACACACACACACAGTGTGAGCCAATTAGTATAACTAGAGGGAGTCCTCAGAACAGCCCAGTGCCAGCAGCATAGAACCTTCTCCCTAAACAAAATCTCATCCCAGGTCCCCAAACTTCCCCTCACGATTTCCTTGCTCTTTCCTTACTACCAAATTTGAACCTAGTTTTGTCCCATTTTAAGACATTAAATGGGTGCAAGACATTTCCCTTTGAAAATGTGTTAAAGGACTAGATGCTTTAAGGAACATCTTCCGTTTAAAGAGATACGTGTGAGGTCCACGCTGGAGCACTGAATTGGGGGAAGGGAGTGCACTCTTCCATGGCACCACCCTACTTCCTTGCAGAGTTCTGCCATTCCTCCATTTAAAATATACCCTCTGGCAAGAAAATACAATATTATTATGGACAAATCACTTTGATTTGCAGTCTTTGACTTATCCTCAGTCAAGTACACAAAAGCTAATGCCCTGCTTTCCTTGTGAAGAAAGAAAGGGGAGGAGAACTTTGCCTGTCAAAGCATTTCAAACAGTAGCTGATTAGAGTAGAATGTGTTTTGTAAAAAAAATGGGGTCCTTTTCTTCATCCTCTCAGCAAAGCTTTATGCCCACACTGCCTGTTGGAGCCTGCCTATGGATAATTTAGTAGCTTCAAATTGTATACTGCATCAAAAACTCCCATTAATCTTATATTCTTACGGCTACCACTATTTTATTTTTCTTTGTGTCATAAATCTCTCAACTTACACTTGGCAGCAGAAAGGAAACCAAAACTGACATTTGATACTGAACGCATTCGCTAAACCTTTCCCCAGGGTTACCACATCAGAAGAAGGACTACGCTCAAAAAAATTCAAAGCCACTTCCAAATAAAAGCTTCCCAACCTTAAGGTCTTTCTCTCAACCTGGTTCTAGAGGGATTTATGCTTGCAAGTTTTATCTCACTGAGTAAAAATAACTGCAAAGTAAGCAGTATCTAAATAGCGTATTCAGAATTGAAAGAGAAACAAACAGAAATTAGGAGAACTAAGAAATAAGACACTCGGGAAAAAAAGCTAATGCTCATATGTTATTCAAAGGGAAAACATAGTTGGTGTGCCTCGGAAAAACCTCTTTAGGAATATAAAAGAAATGCTGTGAACAGGATGCCACGTCAACAGGAGATACATACTGTTAATAAATGTTCCTGATGGTTATTAAAGTAAATATCATCTTTTGTTCAATTTTAAGAGGAAAATTTATTTCATTTTAAATAAGTTTTTAAATTCAATTTAGTGATACACAGAATTTACATTTAAATAATATAAAATGCTGTTGTAATAGGATATTTGGCTTATTATCAATAATGTCCCGAACATCATTTATTACTTAAAGGTAGATTCACTAAGCAATTAGCCAAGAGAGCATTCTAATTAAAAATTAAATCCATGTTCGAATAAGCATAACCAAATATTCACTGTAATTCTCTAAAACACATTAATAGCTACAAGAGTATGTGGTTTTATCATATATTTTTTAAAAAATCTCATCATCTCTACAGTGAAACTACTCTGAAAATATACTCAGAAGTCACCTTTCTTGGGAGGCTGAGTAGTACTTTGAATCAACGTGGTTGCATGGCGTGCCTTTAATTTCTTCTTAATGGAAGGTAGAAATTAAACAGCCATAAATAGGGGAGTACAAACCTGGAATGTGTAGAAGACTCTGGAGCCAGACTACCTGGTTCAAGACCTTATTTGCTGCCTGACCTTAGATAAATTACTTACCATTTTCACAACTCAGTTTTCTTATGGGTAAAATGGGACTCATAAGAGCAACACTTCACAAGATTATTGTAAAACTTAAGCTAATATATGTAAAGCCTTTAAAAAGATACCTGGCACATCACATTCTTTGCAGCAACATGGATGCAGCTGGAGGCCACTGTCCTAAGCTAATTAATGCAGAAACAGAAAACCAAACACCATATGTTCTCATTTATAAGAGGGAGCTAAACACTGAGTACACACGGACATAAACATGGGAACAATAAACACTGGTGACTACTGGAAGGGGGAAAGTGGAAGGGAGGCAAGGATTGAAGAACTACCTGTTGGGTACTATTCTCGCTACCTGGGTGATGGGACCATTTGTACAACAAACCTCAGCATCATGTAATACACCAACGTAACAAACCTGCACAAGTCCCCTTGAACCAAAAATAAAAGTTGAAATTATTTTTTAAAAGATACCTGGCACATAGTCAGTGCTCAACGGATCTAAGCTGTTATTGAGATAGGAAGATGGCCTACAGCAGAAAACTGAGTAGGGTTAGCATGAAGCTCCTGAGAATGCTGCTTAATCCTGTGTGACTGGCCATGCTTATTTAACCTCTCTGAGTCCCCACCTTCTCATCTTCAAGTAAAGGTAACTCCAGTTTCTACCCCACAGATTGTTAAGAGGATTGAATGGAGGTAATGAGGCTGAGTTCATTGTTAGGATTCAGCTGGGGACGCTCACACTAAACAATGCGACATACTTCAAATGTAGAGGGACAGACACACTTCAGATGTGGCACAGGGCCTTGCTACTATCTGCTCCATATGTGAGAAAGACTTTTTGCCCCTATGCTTATTGGAAATATTCAAGGCAATCTTATTCATCTTTTCTTTTTCTTTTACATGAAGTTAAAAGCAAAAGATAGTGCTCCCAAAGACCTGCCAGTAATATTAGCTGTTTTGTCTAATACTGCAGCTTTCAGCAAATCACGCTCAGACACCAAAGTAAAGGGGGCATGGTCTGTTCATCTCATTTTCTCAGCTGGATGAATTTAGAGCTATTAGAATATAGTCAAATGTAAATGAATTACCTGTGCTTCATGCAAAAGAAGAGGAAGAGGTTTTGCATCTCTGCTTACTTACCCCTTCACAATGCACTCACTAAAATGGTGACACCACTTGGAACTGCAATCACCTTCTACTGACTATCGAAGATGGCAATGAGGGAAATGGCATTTTATTCAAGTTCTAAAGACCAGTGTGTCTCAATCCAGACTGACCCAGAAAAATGCTAGGAGAAGGAGTTCTGACGTGGGCACACCGTGAGGCTTTGGTTTGTCTGATCTGACTGCTAATGAACATGATTTTGAGTCATCTCTGTTACTTGGGCACTTTCTCTGCAGAGGAAACACAGCAAAGCCTTTCCTCACAGACTTAAATATCGTCAGAAAAACGGTTTCAACAGGTACCAACTTGGACAAGATTCCAAACAGAGTCGATGCGATCTGACGGCGGGATTGGGTGGAGACCCTCAATTTCTGCAACCTTCTTCAGGGCTTCCTGGACTTTGTCTCCCTTTGATTTTAGGTGGATAACGCAGATGAAGAAAATGGGATCATTTTATCTAGAAGATTAGGTATTAGCTAGTCATGGCAGAGAATAGGTGGCATGGATATGAATGAAGAGTCAGAGATTTGGCAAATTCCACCACTCTCATTTGCAAATGTAAAGGCAGTGCCTCACTCTGCTGTTTAGGCCTGAATCAGTGACCTTTCTCTTTAAAGAGGCTGTTCCTACTCATGCCTGCACTCCAATCTAAGTTAGATATCCTATTTATACACTCCTTGTGGTAGGCAGAATTCCATAGTGACTCCCAAATTTCCCCCTAAAGTACATGCCGTGTATAATCCCTGGGACCTTTGAATATGATAAGGTAGTCTGTTCTGTGATGGGGTTATATGCAAACAAAACCGTGAGGATTTGACACAGTTCACTTTAAGAAAAGCAGATTATCTTGAGTAGACCTGAGGTACTCACATGAGCCCTTAAAAAGGACTAGACTCTTCCTGAAGAAAGAGATTTGAAGGATGTGGGACATTTAAAATGAGAGATCATCCACTGCTGGCTTTGAAGGTGGAGAGGCCCCACATGGCATGGAATATGGGCTGAGAACCACCCCCTCATTGACAGCCAGCAAAGAACTGAGGACCTTATTCCTCCAGCTGCAAGACACTGAGTGCTTGGAAAACCACATGAGCTTGGAAAAGTACCCCAAACTCCAGATGAGAATGCAGCTTAGCAGTGCCTTGATTTAGCCATGTTATGAGACCCTGAGCAAAGAACCTAGTCATGCCACACCCAGATTTGTGACCTACAAAACTGTGAGCTATTAAGTGATGTTGCTTTAAGCTGATGAATTTGTGGTAATTAGTTTTACAGCAACACGAAATTAATACATGCCCATAGGACCTTGTACTTACCTTTCAAAACACTTATCCATGGCATTCATCCTTACGGTGTGTGTGTGTATGTGCGTGTGTGTGCGTGTGTATTCTGCACTTGACAGTAAGCTGTATGAAGGCAGGGAATATATCTTTCACTCACTCTTCTGTCCTCAGCACCTAGCCTAGTGCCTATAATAAAATTCTCAATACCTATAATCCCAGCAGTTTGGGTGGCCGAGGCAGGAAGATCACCTGAGGTTGAGAGTTCAAGACTAGCCTGACTAACATGGAGAAACCCCTTCTCTACTAAAAATACAAAATTAGCTGGGCATGGTGGCACATGCCTGCAATCCCAGCTACTCAGGAGGCTGAGGCAGGAGAACTGCTTGAACCCAGGAGACGAAGGATGCAGTGAGCCGAGATCGTGCCATCATTTCACTCTAGCCTGGGCAACAAGAGCGAAACTCTGTCTCAAAAAAAAAAAAAAAAAAAAAAAACCTCAATAAACATTTGTTAGTGAATAGTGCGTATATTAATGAATCCTTTTAAATCACACTATTTTTCATTAGATAAATCACTGTATTTCTATCATGAAGTCAGAGAGTGATACTGTTTCTATTTATATTAAATTATATCACTTTCATTTATATCCTATTTTCTTGATCTAATGTGTTTCTTTCATTAATGTTTTTTGTTTTTTGAGACAGAGTCTTGCTCTGTCACCAGGCATGATCTCATGGCATGCAGTGGCATGATCTCAGCTCACCGCAACCTCCACCTCCTGGGTTCAAGCAATTCCTCTGCCTCAGCCTCCCAAGTAGCTGGGATTACAGGCACGTGCCACCATGCCCAGCTAATTTTTTGTATTTTAGTAAAGATGGGGTTTCACCATGTTGGTCAAGATGGTGTCGATCTCCTGACCTCATCATCCAGCCGCCTCGGCCTCCCGAAGCGCTGGGATTACAGGTGTGAGCCACCACGCCTGGCCCATTAATATTAAATAGACTGAGGCTGCTCAGGTGCAGAGTCAGAAAGCACAGCCATCATCTATGGGACACACTCTATGGGGTACACTCTGCCCATTCTTTGATTTCTCTCCAGGCCCAAGCCCTACACTCAAGTGAGCAGCATACTGAGTGTCAGAATGCAAAATGGGTTTACACAGGTGGTCCAGGCCATTTGAATCAAAATGATGTATGATACTTCTCTTGGAGAAGCCTTCTTTTTTTATTCCCTCCTACGTCTCGCTCTTTTCTCCTAATGTTTCTTTCTCATCTACCCTGTGATTGTCAACTCACCCTGCCAAGCTATATCTTGCTGAATACCTTAACTCCTGCCATTACCCAAGCCTACCCCAGACTATCTTTACATTTAGAATTCTCCTCTGTCTATAGTGACTTTTGACATCTTCAATGCATAAAAATGTCATCTTATTTACCAAGACCTATATTAAATGCCAACTATACTTTAAAACTCTCCTGGGTCTTCCTTCTCCATTCTTTCCTATGTAGTACCCTAATTTCTGTGATGCCCATTCTATGAGAGGGCTGTTCCCACACATGTGAAGTCCTATCTGAAACACGAGCCTTCAGGTTCAGGAATATGCTTAGAGTGCCAGTACCATTTAAGTGTTGATATATTCACCTACCGTTTTACCTTTTAAAGTTGAAAACAATGTAAGGCAAGACCATCAAAGAGTATGTGAAGAGTTAAATAAGAAACCTTGAGAGCAACAAGCCCTATTCTCTGGTTTAAGGGGGAATTTGTGGTTGGTGACACTGAAACTTCCATTAACACACTTTCAATGGAGGCAAATGAATGAACATTAGACTCTTGTCTGGTTTCATTCATGACAATTGGGGTGCTCCTCAGAACTTTCAAAAAAAGTTTATCAGCCCAGAAATACATTTTAAAAGTAAAAACAAAAAAACATGAAAAATTCCTCTCATAAAAGTAAAACAACATTGCGATATTTCTGTTATATACCTAGTGGGGATGAGGCAGTGAAATATAGAGATCAGAGAGAAAATGACCTGATACGAACTGACATTAATATATTTGGGGATACAGTGTCAAACCAATGTCTAATTTTATGTTTTCCTAAATAGGCCAAAGCAAGTTTACTAAATAACCAAAAATATCTAAATTTTACTAAGCACTTGCTATGTGTCAAATGCTTTGAAGGCTGTATTTAATCTCTTTATGGCACTTCTGAGGTAGGCAAACATTGTCATTCCCATTTTACAGATGAGTCCAGTACCAGTCCAACGCCACATGGCTAGTCAATGTCAGATCTGGCACGCAAATCCAAGTTTGATCCTAAAGCCTGTTATCTTACCCACTATGTTACAAGGTCATGAGAAGTGGAAAAGGCATGATTCCAAACTGATTCAATGGGGCTTCCACACTGATCCCACACTGATACAATGGGGCTGCTCTGGGTGTCCACAACACCCACTAAAAGACAAAACGCTTCAGAACTGGGCTGGAGCGTCATACTATGGAGTCATATGCTTGCTCATCTATGCTCTTTACCCACAAAAGAGAACTGGGCTGGACTCTCTGTGCCAAAAGTTATCAGAAAATAAATATTCTACCTTCCTTCCATTGCCCTAATGTAGGGTTTCTCATCTTTGGCCTTGTTTGCATTTTATTGTGGAAAACTGTCCTGTCCTATATATACACTGTACATTGTTTAGCAGCATCTGTTGTCTCCACCCACTAAATGCCAGTAGCACCTTCCAACCAGTTGTGACCACCAAAATGTCTCCGAGATGGCCAAACCTTTCTAGTGGAATGAGAGGGAATGGCGAGGAGAAAATCACCCTCAGTTTAGAACCATTGTCCTAGTAGAGTAAGTACCGAAATAGAAATTTTAAAACTCTGTGCTCAAGTCCTGCTGCAAGTCATAATTTTTCCTTGGTCTCCTTATCTGAAAAATACTGGTATATGTATTATCTAGAGCCTAGGGCTGTGGTAAGAGAAAAAAATACAAACATTAAGATGAGATAATGCCTATTAAAGTGGCAGTAGTAGCAGTAGGAATAGTAGTATTTTAGCTCCCTTTATGAGTGATACAGAGTTCAGAAAGAGTTGTAAAATGGAAAAAGCACTGAACTGGATATTGAAATAGCTGGGTCCTATTCCTGGTTTTGACTCCAGCTACCTGTGTTTCCTGGGGAAAACATAGTATTATTATTACCGTTATTATTATTATTATTATTAATTTACCTCACAACTTTCATTCCTCACATAGTAGTGCCCTATTCGTTTTGGAGAATTCTCTCTCCCTCACTGGCTGTAGTCACAGTGGGAAGGTAAACCCAGGTGCCTAGAAGCCCAATGGGCAGATTCCTCCTCTTACCACCTCTGCACAACCATGGGGCCAGTATGTGATCCACGCTCAGCCTACTTGCTCTTGCCCAGAGCTTTGACTCCTGATCAGGGAGACATGGATAAAAGTATCAGTTGAATCCCATTGCATTCTCCCTAAAGACCATTCTTGTGATTTTACCTCCTAGCCTTCTAAAATTGCCTTTTTCCATGCCTGGTTCTCCTCTCAATTCTGTGAACTTCTAATATTCTTCTGTCTCTGTGTGTACCAATTGTCCCCAGTTATTATTTGTTGTCTTCTTCTATAGTAATAGGGTCCCAATTTTAGTTTGCCTTGTTGCCAAGCAGAATAAAATCTGTATTTCTCATATATTTTTAGGCATATAGGTTGGGCTGTGCAATTAAGTTTGTGTCATTTGGATGTAAGCACAAGTGATATACATAAATTCCAAAATGTGTCCTCACAGCGAAGGCATGCCTTCTTTATTCCTCTCTTTTCCTATTTCTTGGAAGGTAGACATAATGGCTGGAGCTCCAACAAGCATCTTGGACCATGATGTAATCTTGAGAATGGAAATTTTGCATGACAGAGCAAAAGATAGAGGATCTTGTTTCCCCAAGAGCATTATGCCAGACCTGGATTGATTATTTCTAAAATTCTTGAGCCTGATAGGAAAAATAACATTCTGTCTTGATTATTACGACAGCTATTTCTGTCTCTTGCACTGAACCTAAGGAATTCACCCTTTGCTTCAGTTATCTCTGGTTACCGTCTATTGCTTGTGCCTCTTTCAGGTGAAGGTGATAGAAAATCCAATTCAAACTGGCTTAAACAATAAGAAAAAATTACTGGCTTACAGAACTGCAAAGTCCTCAGGTAACCCAGGCTTCAGGCAAAATTCAATCAACATTTCAAACAACGTCACTAGAGATCAAGTTTCTTTTCCATCCTGCCTTCCATAATTTCAACTTCACTTTCAATTTTCATATGTTGATTTCCTTGCAGCTCCAGCAACTTTTTTTGAGCTGATTAGAATGGTTGACACAGTTCAAAAATTCACATTTCTTTTTCACACCTCTTCACAGAAAGAGAAGAGTCTCCTGCAGTCGTCCCTAAAGAAAAAAAGAATCTCTCTCTCTCAAAACCAAAACCCAAACAAAACAGTCCTCAGGAAATATATCTTTACATTTTATTGGCAATATCTAGCTTATCATCGTCTTGTCCCTGAGCCAATCACTGATGCTGATTGGCTTCTATCAATTAGGCCCCACTCCAGAGACTGGAAAGTGGGTCATTTCTATACAAGCCACATAGCTTAAAATAGTTAAAATGGTTCCCCAAAGCAAAAGGTAGATGTACTGGTCCATCAAACAGAAATAGAAATATTTATTCAGCTTACAAGTAAAAGTTGTTATGATAATTATGTCCAATAATTGTGGTGAAGAGGTTTTAAAAATCATAAATTGCTACACGAATATGGAATACTATTAGTAATATTATAATGCATTGTTTTCTCTCTTTTGTTCTTTTCCAACTGAACTTTCTCAGAGTTTGTGGCACTACATTAAGAGTAACAGGAGCCTATAATTTTATAGACTGCCTCAGTTTTTCAAAGCTAACATTTATGATATTATAATTTATTCTTTCAGCTACAACTGAAAATATTCTCCCCATTTCCTCTGATTGTAGTTTCATAGCCACAGCCACGGTATGATCTTTACCTCTCTCTAATGTCTTGGAGGTAGCTCACTAAGCCAAAGATTTTGAAATAAAAATATTACCAGAGAATAGGAGTGAAAAGTCATAACAGTCTCTAATATTTTCTCCCTTTCTAGTCAAGGCTATCCTTTCAAGATGCACTTCTAACCACAGCACATATGGAATTAAAATCTTTCAGTGGCTGCCTTACACTTGAGGGTTAACCCCTAGCATGGTTAACTCCACGTAACCCCTAGCATGGCTTATACGGCCCAGCATAACGCCCTGGTGACGCCTCCACATCAGTCTCCTCTCTCCCTTGTGGTCTTCTCTGAGGTCACATTGAGCTACTCTAGGCTCCTGTGCCACAGTCTCTCTGTGGGCCAAAGTTTTGGCTTGCTGCTTCCTTTGCCTGTAACATCCTTGCCAATCCTAGAGGCCCTGCCAGCACCACCAAGTGTCCCATCTAATGCATTATTTCTCATTCTTCCAGACTCAGCTTAGATGTCATTTTCTTAAGGCAGCTTTCTCTCTGGAGCAGTGAGGCCTAATCTCGTCTCCCGTTATCTGGCTCACTAGTACAGTATGCTTCTATTTTAATAATCCTGACACTCACTTATTTAATGACTCTGTTTCCTAATATTTCCCCAAAAGTCTCAGTTCCAGGAGTATGTCTTTTTCTCAGCACTGTATCTTCAAAGCTTAGTACAGTGTCTAAAACATAATAGTACTAAATTAATATGTATTGAATCAATTAGTGAATCACTGAAGGCCCAGGCATTTTTTCATTTCTATAATTGAAAAATTTATAGAGTTCTACATAAGAAAATATATCTCAAATGGCCACCTACTAATGGTTAGAAAAATGAACAGCCATTTGGATAAAGGTTTCAGAGTAGACTATTTGAGTTTTGAGTATTAAGTTATATTTGTGACATCTTCAGTACGATGTGCTGTGCCTACATCTGTGATTCCCCTCACTTTTTAGAATTTGAAAATACACTATTTTCTTTGATCTCATATTTAAAAATGATTTTTCTAATACGAAGGATTTAGGATTTATTCTTCTTTTGATAACATTTATCAGCATTTTCTGAGATAACTGATAACTCCCTGGGCTCAAAACTTAGAGCTGAGATTCACTCAGTGAAATTTTAAGATTATCTATAATCCACCAAACCAAACCTAGCCCTAGGAGGTATGGATTGACGCCTTGGCTATTCTGTCGCAAACCTCTCTGGCAAAGCACAGCAAGGAGACAAGTGTGAGAGGGCAGGAACAAGCAGCTCAGGACAGATCATAAACGACATCTAGGGTGGGAATAGGTCTTGAAGTTGTCATTAATTCCAGTTCAAAATAAGACACTTTTTCTTTGTCAACATTTTGCCTCTAAAATTGGGCATAAGAGGTTTCTAACCCTAGGACAACGAATTCAACCATGATGGATAGGTGTTCCTGAAAAGCCATAAACGGACAATTTGAATCATAAGGTTGACTCTGAGGCTGAACATTCAGGAGTCTCTTGTGACCCTTTAAATCTACTTTATAAGAGGAACATTTTAAGTTGATTTAGTGAGATGGCTAAAACTTAATTAGTTATCAAATAATTACCTAATGGACCTTTTTGAGATATAAGGTTGAGCCACAGCTCTAGCTGCAATGCAATTAATTTTAAATTTTATAAGCCATAAAAGGTAATCACAGCCCTACAAATCAGCTAAGGTGTGAAGATAATATTTAGATGCTGAACTGACACCAAGACACCTAAAGCAGGTTAATTGGGTGGCAATTAGTAAGAAGAGTGTTAATTGCCATACTAGTCTTATATTATGCAAATGAAATTACATTTCAATTAACAGTCAAGAAACCAAACAACTCAAAATGTATGGGCAATAATAGCAATCAGCATGTTTCACAGAAGCCAAAGAAATACTCTCCTTAATGGGGAATTTTGATCTTGCTCTCAATTCAATAAGTTGTGATCACTTTCTCATTTCTGTGCATAATAATAATAATAGGGCAATCTGATAGTTTAGAGTTGGTGTGTGACATAAGAAAAGCAATTTATAATAGTATACGCTGGAATTACATACAAAAGAAGAAATTTGTGGTTCATTTAGTTCAGTTTTCTCTGAACATTGGGACTGAAAAAGCATAAAGGAATTGGCTAAATTCAAGCAGGAAATTAGACACAAATCTGGATCAGGATCCTGATATGAGGACATTTTCTACTATATGAATGTCATTAGTAAAACATTACCTGCCTTCAATAGAATAGTATGTTCTAAGAGATGGGATTTGGAGCCATACACATCTAGATCTTTCACTTACTGTGTGACCTTGGGCAAGTTACTTAACTTCTCTAAGCTTAAATTTCCTGACCTATGAAATGATAAATGTGCCCACCACATTGTTCTATCTGGGATGTTGATTGAAATAAGCTATCCAGAGTTTAGCTTGATGGCAAGCAGACAATTAAGCACCCCAAAATTAGTAGCTATTGTTATTAGCACTAGTTTCATAAGAAAATACATTTGTATAGTTTGAGGAGTTCAGGAAAGTAAACCCATCCCCTCCCATGAAGTCACATTACTTAAAATTATCGAATTGATAATTCTTTATTTTTTAATGTTGGCTAAATGTAAATGCTACTGGAAGCAGCAACACTTCAACTTATTTTCAGCTAACACCTTAGCGGGAATTAAGGTTCTAACAGTAACTGCAGTCAGAAAGACCAGTGACTTCAGACTTTTGAGATGGAATGCATGAGTGACTCAGAAGTCAAGCAAAATGAGGTACAGAGATGTTGGAAAGGGAAATAGAAGGACACAAAGTAAATGTCAGTGCCTTTATCATTTTGCCAGGGATGTTTCACTGTGAAAATCTAGGTCGAAAGCTTGCCTCTAGGGGCATAACCATTGACAAATGAATTATTGGGTTTGGTAGTTTTGTTTTCAAGCTGTGTAAATATACACAAAGATAAATAGTGATTTTGGTTATTTTGACCACTACAAATTACTTGGCTAAAATCATCCACAGTGAGGCAAAGGGAATTAGGTTGATCATGCTTCTGTTTTAGCCTGAATTATCAGTATAAATACAGTGTCCATTGCTGGCAGGGGTCTGATGTGCTATAAAGAATTCTGCCCATGAGCAAAAGTGACAGGGGAGAAATGAGCAGCTGAGGCTTTGCAGTGTTTTCTCGGAACATAGAGGAAACGGACCATTTGAAAATCTTGTAAAAACTATGGCTTACATGATTGTAACAACGGATCAGGCTCAAGGAGGAAAACAGGGAAGCTGGCACAAGAATTCTTCAAGAGAGTGTCACATTTTGAACAATACATTTATACTGCATTTTCACTTGGCATTTGCATTGGTTAAAACAAAATCAAACTGGAGGCCTTACATGTGGTTAATAGGGAATCATTAGTTGTTGCTTCTCCCACTTTATTCCACAATTTCAGCTTCTTTCAAATCTTATCTCTCACCCTCAGTTATTTTGCAGTTCTTCAAATGTGCCTCATGCTGGTTTTTGTTCTAAAAGAAAGTGGTTTCAGGTACTCTGAACAACTTTTCTGAGAGAGTTAAAAAGTAGTTGTGGCAAACGGACACTAAGGTGGCCCCTCTGATCCTCATTTGCTTTACTTTCACCTTTCTGTCATCCCCTCACCTTTAGCGTGGGAATTATCTGTGACTTGCTTCTAACCAACCGAATATGGCAAAAGTCACTTCTGTGAACATGGTACCTAAGATTGTGTCATATGTTTGCTAGGAGACTCTTTCCCTCATTGGCTTTGATGAAGTTGGGGAGGGCAGTGCTAAGATTGTATCATGTTTGCTAGGAGACTCTTTCCCTCATTGGCTTTGATGAAGTTGGGGAGGGCAGTGAAGCAAGGAACTGAGGGCAGTCGCCAGGCAACAGTCAGTGAGGAAGTGAGGGCAGCCTCTAGCTGGCAGCCAGCGAGAAACTGAAGCCCTCAGGACCTGAGTCCTGCTAATGACCACAGGAGCTTAGAAGTGGATCATTCCCCAATTCAGCCCCATCTGAAAACTGGCCCTGGTGACACTCTTTAGGCTTGGAGAAAACGCAGTTGAGCTAATTCTCACAACCACAGGAAACTGAGCTAATAAGCGTGTGTCGTTTTAAGTCACTGAGTTTTTGATAATATTGTTAGGTAGCAATAGATAACTAATACACTGGTAGTGAGTAAATTTTTGTAAAAATTATGATTTTAAATGTATTGCTGAGCTGCTACAGAAAGAATCCATAGATCAAAAATCAAAATAAAAATAAGAACCTTCGAATTAAAGCTGAATTTCACCCTGTGGATTTATTTAATACCCTGAATATGTTGAGTTTTGCTTTGACTGTTGCATGAGGCACTGACCAAGAAAAAAAAAATTCTAGGGATTTGCCACATAGAGAAATACAACAAGACATACTTGAAAAAAAAAAAAAAAAACTAGTTGAATCTGCTATGTAAAAAGAACAACAAATAAACAGCAACTAGTTGAATCTGCTATGTAAAAAAGAATAACAAACAGCAACAGCAACAAATAGAAAAGTGCAATAAAGAAAATTGCCTTTCTCTAACTTGGCACTTAGAATAAAAGTAGATAATCTTTGCTGAGCCTGTTTCCTGTGAGTTTTGGGTCCAAATTCATGTTAGTTACATAGTCTGAAAATTCTTTAGTGGACAACTTACAGTAATCAAGATAGGTAGTTTCCCATGAGACTGGAACATATAAATCCTATACAGGAAATTGAACTTCCATCTAGGCATTAAAGAATTTTGATAGATAAAATTACAAGGAAATGAGCTATTTGCAGTAAAAAAAAAAAAACAAAAAACAAAAACACACAGTGAAACAAAACACAAGGAGAGAGAACCAGCAGAAACAACAATAGTGAAAATAGAAAAACACTTCGAATATAAGGGTTGTCAATTACAAAACATTACATATGATGTTTAAAATAAAAATACAATGTCAAAACTTGAAAATACAAGCAAAAAACAAGAAACTATAAGTAAAAAGTAGATTTGAGATACAAAATAGATTTTCTAGAAATTAAGCACATTAAACTCGTTAGATTAAGAGAAATTGGTGAACTAAAAATAGATCTGAAGAAATACTCAGAATAAAATCAATAAAGAGAATACAATATGAGAGCTTAGTGATAAAGAAAATAGAATGAGTAGGTCTAATATATTACTATATTAAATAAAAAACTGGTAGTATGCAATTAAAGCAGTACTTTAGAAAATATATGGCCTTAAAGCCTTACATTAAGAAAGAAAAAAAGACTCAAAATTTATAAACCAAGCCTCTAGTTATACAAAGAAGTTATACAAAAAATTACTTCAAAATAAATTCAAAGAAAGTAGAAGGAAACAAAGAGAAAAATCAACACTTAATTTTAAAAAACCCCTAAATGTTTAATAAGAAGATTATTAAATCCAATAAGATAAGTTTATTAAAGATAAGATTAAATAAAAAGATAAGATTATTAAAGATAAGATTATTAAATCCAATAAAGTAAGTTTATCAAGAAAATAAACTTAGTAAGAATTCTTGTTGAAATGTATCAAGAAAAAGAGAATACATAAAAACAGTAGAATAAGAAATGATACATAAGAAACAGGTATTGCCAATGCTAAACAATTAAAGGATATTATGAATAACTTAACATGCCAAATAATCTGTAAAATTAAATGAAGCTAATAAATTACCAGAAAAATAAGACATAAACAAATTTATGTCAGAAGAAATAGAGAATTGTCTTTTCAGAATTATATCATTATTTAAAATATTTCCTGAAAAACATTTCAGGCCTAAATACCTTTAAAGATAAATTTTATCAAACATTTAACAAACATAACTCCAGCCTCACCTATTTTTTTATTTTTATTTTTTTTTGAGACCGATTCTCACTCCATTGCCCAAGCTGGAGTTCAGTGGCACCATCTTGGCTCACTGTAACCTCCACCGCCTGGGTTCAAGCCGTTCTCCTGCCTTAGCCTCCCAAGTAGCTGGGATTACAGGTGTGTGCCACCACACCTGACTAATTTTTGTATTTTTAGTAGAGACGAGTTTTCACCATGTCGGCCAGGCTGGTCTCAAACTTCTGACCTCAGGGGATCTGCCCGCCTTGGCCTCCCAAAGTGCCGGGATTACAGATGTGAGCTACCACACGTGGCCCAATTTTCCCTATATTCTTAAAGGAGATAGAAAAAGAGAAAACACTCCTTCTTTCACTGATGAGGCTAGAATAGGTTTTATAGCAAAACCAAACAAGGGAAAAGCAAAAGAAATTACAGACTTATCACACTCACGAACAACACTGCAAAAATCCTATGGGGAATACTGAAATCTTAAGATAATGCATCATTACCAACTTGGGTTAACTGCACAAATCCAGGGATAATTTAATATGTGAAAACTGAAGAAACTGGTTCACTATATTAATAGATTAAAGGAGAATAAATATGTAGCAATCTGAAGTGGTATGACAAAATTAAACTTCTCATAAAATTTAACATCTGCTTATAACAAAATTCTTGAAAATTAGATGGAAGAGAATTTTCACAATCAAAGAGGATTCACAAATACAAAGAAACAAACAAAGCTATAGAAAACAATGTAGGTAATGCCCAGTGTACTTCTTCTAATCAATATTATATTAAATGTCCTAGCAATGCAGTAAAGACAAAGAAAAACAAAAAAGGAAAGATATTGACAAGTAAAAATGAAGTAGTTGTTGTTTGAAAGTACTATGGTAATCTAAACAGAAAATTCAAAATAATTCAGAGATAATTTATGAAAATTTCTAAATGAATTTTGTGAAGTTGCTGCATTCATGGTTAATTAATAATTTATTGCATTTCTGCATGCTGCCAGCAGTAGTCAATTATATTACTGATATGCATGTGTGTGAGAATATATATACACATGTATATATACATACTATATATCTGTACATACAGGCATATACACACACGCATATATATATACATCTATAGATATACACCTACACATCCACCCACACATATATGTATTTAAAACATAGGCAATAGTCAATTACATTACTGATATATGTGTATGTGAGAATATATATACACATTTATATACATATATATCTGTATATACAGATATAAACACACATACATATATATATACATATGCACTCACACATTCACACACACATATATATATTTAAAACATAGGCATAAGTTTAAAAAAATATGCCAATTTTTCATAGAAAAAACATAAATCTAAATAACAGTTTAAAATACTAAAATAAGTTTGTATATAAAGATAGATGTCCATCTATAGCAAACATTAATGATACAATGATATCAATTTTCCCCAACATAGTATATGGGTTCAATGCAGTTCCAATCCAAACAGCAATAGAAATTCAAAAAGCCAAATTAATGTAGTATTTTTATAGATAAAGACAAAAGACCAATAGAACAAATTAGAAAGTTCCAAAACAAATTTTACATATTTGCAAACTAGATTTTTATCAGAGCAGGTATTCCAGATTTATGAACATAAAATTAACTATTAAATTATTGAAGTGTTAACATTTGCAATTCATATGGAAAAAAGTAAAATTGTGCCCCTGTATTGCACTGTATACAAAATGTAATTTAAGGTGAATTAGAAACTAAAAAATTGTAGTGGATCTATTATTACCTACAGATAGAGAAAGATTTCTTAAGACACAAAAAGGTACAAACCATTAAGGAAAAATAATATATATGTACACACATATACATACACACACACATATACATATATGTATATGTGTTTGAGACAGAGTCTCACTCTGTCACCCAGGCTGGAGTGCAGTGGCATGATCATGGCTCTCTGCAGCCTCTGCCTCCTGAGCTTAAGCAATCCTCCCACTTCAGCCTCCTGAGTAGCTGGGACAATAGGTATGTGCCACCAGGCCCAGCTATTTTTTTCATATATATATATGTAGATAGATAGATATATGAAAAATATATGTCTTATGTATACATCAGAGACACAGTCTCACTATTTTGCCAGGCTGCTCTCCATCTCCTGAACTCAAGTGATCCACCCACCTTGGCTTCCCAAAATGCGAGGATTACAGGCATGAACCACCACTCCCACCCTAATAAAAGTATTGATAAATGCTAGTAGAGTAAAATTAAGAACCTGTTCATCAGAAAGCAAATAAAGGAGTAAAAATGCAGAAAGGTCTTTGCAACAGTTATAACTGAATGTATATAGAACACCTGTGAATTTGTAAGAAAAATATAACAGCTCAATAAAGAGAGAAAATCATCTCACAGAAAGGGAAATGCACGTGGCTCTTAAATATATTTTGAAAAATTAACTTCATTTAAAAAAGAATAATCATTCTAAGCAAAAACACCACAATGAGAATCACTCTAAACCTACCAGACTGGCGAAAATTAAGAAATCAACAATTTAACTTTAGAAAAAAATGTAGAGAAATGAGAAAACTCATATACTACTGATAAGTATACAAAGTACTATGACCATTCTAGAAAACATTTTGACATTACCCAGTGAATTTGAACATGTGCATGCTATAAGAGCCAGAAATTCTGCTCATATCTATATTCCTCAGAAAATATATTGTACATCATAGGTATATACCTCACAGAAAAAATCTTGTGATATGTGTATCAGTGACATCCACAAGAATGGCCATAAGAACAGTGTCTGTAAGAACAAAAAACCTGAAATAATTAGTGTCCACCATCAGTAGACTAATAAGTAAAATAAATATTTATTCAATAGAAAAAATAGAAAAAAGAATGGGTTGCTAGGGCATGCATCAACTTGGGTTAACCTTTAAAAGATAATCACCGTTTTTATGGCTGCATAGTATTCCATGGTGCATATGTGCCACATTTTCTTTATCCAGTCTATCATTGATGGGCATTTGGATTGGTTCCAAGTCTTTGCTATTGTGAACAGTGCTGCAATAAACATACATGTGCATGTTTCTTTATAGTAGAATGTTTTATAATCCTTTGGGTATATACCCAGTAATTGGATTGCTGGGTCAAATGGTATTTCTAGTTCTAGATCCTTTAAGAATCACCATGCTGTCTTCCACAATGGTTGAACTAACAGTGTAAAAGTGTTCCTGTTTCTCCACATCCTCTCCAGCATCTGCTGTTTCCTGACATTTTAATGATTGCCATTCTGACAAGCATGAGATGGTAGCTCATTGTGGTTTTGATTTGCATTTCTCTAAATGACCAGTGATGATGAGAATTTTTTCATATGTTTGTTGGCTGCATAAATGTCTTCTTTTGAGAAGTGTCTATTCATATCCTTTGCCCTCTTTTTGGTGGGGTTGTTTTTTTCTTGTAAATTTGTTTAAGTCCTTTGTAGATTCTGGACATTAACCCTTTGGGAGATGGATAGATTGCAAAAATTTTCTCCCATTCTGTAGGTTGCCTGTTCACCCTGATGATAGTTTCTTGAGTTCATGTCCTTTGCAGGGACATGGATGAAGCTAGAAACCATCATTCTCAGCAAACTAACATAAGAACAGAAAACCAAACACCGCATGTTGCCACTCATAAGTGGGAGTTGAACAATGAGAACACATGGACACGGTGGGGGTGGGGGGCATCACACACTGGGGCCTTTTGGGGGGGGGGGGGGCTGGGGGGAGGGGTAGCATTAGGAGAAACACTAAATGTAGATGACGGGTTGATGGGTGCAGCAAACCACCATGGCACGTGTATACCTATGTAACAAACCTGCATGTTCTGCACATGTACCCCAGAGCTTAAAGTATAATAAAAAAAGATATTCACCCATACATTTGAAATAATGTTGAACAAAAAAGCATATCTCAAAATAATGCATATACTAAAAGATTTTAAAACAAGTAAAGCTAAAGCAAAACCAAGTAGTATATTCCTCAGCAATACCTACATAGGTATTAAAATCTGTAAAAAAGAGCAGGAAAACGATACTAATTCACAGTTGTGATTAATGCTGGAAGTTGAAGTGAGAGAGATAACACAAGAAACCTTACAATACAAATAATGTCCTGTCTCGATCTGGAAAGTCAGAACCAGTTGGTCATTTTATAATTATTCTTGAAACCATAAAGGCATATTTTCAATACACTTTACAATTTAAAAAGTTGCTCTAAAATTGTATTTACTACCACTTGGGACAGGTTATACTCTTCCTCTCCTGATCCTACCTCTTCAGTTATATTTGTTTCTAAGTGCATGGCTCTCTGAGAATGTTAAGGGAGAATAGACTTGTTAGGATTCCATACACTGCCAAAAAGCTGCCACGTCTCTGGACGTGGCTGCCATCTCCCAGGTGCTGCTGATAGGCTAAGAAGGATGAGCACCAAAGCTGCCCTGTGGGCTTGTAATCACCCGACAGGACAGTGTCTTCTTGTTTGTTGCACAGGTAGAGCTGCTTCACTGAGACAGTGGTATTGCAGTAGAGAGAGTTTAATAATTGATAGGCTTGCCAAGTGGAAGGTTGGAAATTTATTACTCAAATCAGCCTCCCTGAAAATTCAGAGGATAGGGTTTTTCAAGGATAATTTATTGTGAATGTTAATTGGTTTGGTCAGGGAGGAAACCATAGGAGGTCAAAGCTGTCTCATTGTACTTAGTCATTTCCTGGGTGGGATCACAAGACCAGTTGCATGAGTCTCTTGGTATGGGTTACCAGTTCAGGTGGCACCAACCAGCTGGTCCATCAGAATGCAGGATCTGAAAAATACCTTAAACACAACTCTTAGATTTTACCATAGTGATGATATGTATTGAAGCAATTGGGAGGTTATGAACCTTGTGACCTCTGGCTAACTGACTCCGGAGCCATAAATCTAAACTTGTGGCGAATTTGTCAGTTTTAAAAAGGCATTTTCAGTCTCTAAGCAAGATGGGGGTTAGTTTCAGGAAGGGATTGTTATCATTTTTGTTTTAAAGTTAAACTATAGACTAAATTCCTCCCATAGTTTGGCCTTTGCCCAGGAATAAACAAGAGCAGCTTGGAGGTTAGAAGCAAGATGGAGTCAGTTAGATGAGATTTCTTTCACTGTCATAATTTTTCTATGTCAGATTTCTCTCAGTATCATAATTTTTGCAAAGGTAGTTTCAGGCTCTGGAGCCTTCCTTGCCCTGTAGCAATGATATGTTCCCAAAAAAATTCAGGGAATGTCTTTCTCCTCCTAGTTACTCTCTGTCCCCTTGGATATCCAACAGTGATGCTTGCCCAAGGTCTCAGTGAGATTTAGTGCGAATCAAGCCTGCATTCTATGCCAATATACTTCTCCTTAGAGTTCCACCTAGAGTCCATGAGATGCACTAAGAGAAATATTTGAATCCAAAGAATTGAATTTATTCTAAGTTCTCTTGACATTTTTTCTGAAATATTGGTCCCTAACTAGACCAAGATGTTCAGCTTCACTCCTTTTTTTCCTTGGAACATATTTTCTTCCCAGGGATTTTAGTCTCTTCTGACAAGTGAGCTCCCCTCCCGTCAAAAATCCCCAGAGCTTTCTAAATGTTGGAAGAGAGGTAGTCTTTGTTTAAAAATAGAGCCTTGACATAATGTACATGCAAAATGCCTTGATTCATTACTGTTGATAATAATACATCAAAGATGTTCCAAATTTCAAAGAGTAGGGAATTAGTGAAATTAATTATGGTATATCTACATCATATAATTTTTCACACTAATTTTTTTCTATGTAGAATAATTTAAAGATTACGAATCATACAAATTTAAGTATAAATGCAAATTACATAGTATGGATACTGTTTGTGAGGCTTTGTGAGTGTGTATATGCACATTTGTGTGTTTGGTAAGATGTACACAAAATACACAAAGTACACAAAGTGTGCATGTGTACTTTGTGTACACAAAGATATTAACAGTAATTATTTCTGGGTATTGAGATTACCGGCAATATTTGCTTTCTATTAAAAAATAAGATATAATTAGTTATTTGATTTTTAATTTCTCTTTACTACTAACATCTCTTAAACATATAAAAAGTTGAATTGCAACTTCAAAAATATGATTTGTATATTTTCTTTAATAAACACACAACAATCAATGTTTTATTAAGTATAGTCCCTATATACCTAAATATTTATTAAATGGATGAAAAGAGTTAAAAGAAAAACTAATAACAAAAAAATTTTAAACTGCCAGTAATACTCACCCAAAGGCTTGGAAGAACATCTAATTTTACTGTTGCTCAATATAAAAAGATCTTTTTGTTATTTAATTAAAAGACAACAGGCAATTCTGCTGAAAGCACTGAGATTCGAATGACAGCATCAGTTTTACCTTTTCTCATTAAAAATAACAATTATTTATGGCACGCAAGTATTTTTTGTGTTAAAATTAATAATCAGGTATTAGTGTCATGATCAAATATACAGAAAAGGAACAATAAATTGGAATTAAACAAATACCAGCCTTGCCCAACCAAGATAATTAATATTATTAATATTGATTTTTATGTTTTTTTATTCTTCCTAATTTTTTTGTTTTATTTTAACAAGATCTTAATCAAGTCAAATATAGAAAAAAAAAGATTCTATAGCCAAAAAATACAATTGCAAACCTACACCCAGTTACATCTTTCTCATGTCCTGTGAATCCAAGAAGAGCATGAAAAAAACTTGTGGCTGTGCCTGGACTCATTTTTGCCCTTGTGCAACAGCAGAAGGTACCAAGTAAAAATAAGAAACAAAAAACAAAGTACAACTTTTAGAGCTCTGCCCACTGATGTGCATTCAGGTAAATATCTACATTGTAAAGTAATGTATTAGATGTTAGATCTAAACAGGTGACAAGTGTCCCATGATCTAGGGTAAGCTCTGCCAGAATTTCCTATTAAACTGTCAGTCACCAGACACTAGGTGCCAAATAGACAAAGCTGTACATTTCATTTCCTAATATGTTATTTCTCAAAAGTATAACACACAATGTGTCCTCATATACAAGTGCCTAGAAATCATAATAAAAAATGCCCCACATTTGTCTATATATGGGCCAACATATCAGAGAAACACAATTCGGGGAAAAGAAAATCTTTCATTCACTACTGATTATAAATGTGAGTTAAAATCTAAATCAATAAAAACAAACAAAAAATACTGTTCTCAGTGTGTCCTGATGGCTATGAATCATACATTAAAATTAATAAAATATACAATATGGATTCTTTTCAAAGTTTTGAATACTGGTTATTAAGAAAGATGTTTTAAAAGAGGAGCAAGCAATGCTGGAAGTTCAATGTGGGTCATAGTCAATACTTCAGTTGTATGGAAACATCATTCCACAGTTATTAAGTCGCTCAACAAAAGCATCTTATTGTCCAGCACTGTGCTATCTATGAGACATACAATGATGAGGAAAGTAGAGAAGGTCCCTGCCCTCTATTCTAGTGGGGAAGGCAGACTATTTTCAAATAAACAGATTAAAATCTGTTGCAATAAGTAAGTGTAAAACAGGAGGATTTTTTCTTTCTTTCTCCTCTGTCCTTTTCTTACCTTTTACATTCCCATCTCTACTTCTACCTCTACCAAGTCAGGTTATACTCGTGAGAAGGCATACTTGATAAGACAGAAAAAGGATATAAAGACAAAGTTATGGCACACAGTGGCCAATTTTAAGAAAAAAAAATTCCTTTTTGCAAACAATTTTCTCTGAAAAAAATCTAACAGACCTCATACATCCTCCTAGGACAACAAAATCGAGGAGCTGCTGCTGTCTTATCTCCCTGAGGACAAGAGCACAGAGCAAGGAAGGGGTGTGTAAAAGACGCTGTTGTGATGGAATGATCGCAAAGGAAGGAAGACCTTAGAATGAGATTCAGGGATATCCAGTTAAAGTTGGTTAACACATTGAAAATAAGCAACCTTTTGACATTATCCTTTGGTTTCAATGTGAACATAGCAGAGAAACACATATAACCAGGGAAACAATACTTTCCCTATTTTTTTTCTGGTTTTGGATCAAATATTGCAGGCATAACTAAAAGCATCAAATGTCTCATCATAAAGTAAATACCAATGATTAAAATTAATGGGGTGTAGCCAGATAAGTCAGGGAAGGTTCCTACAGGAAGTGATATTTTATCTGATACCTGAAGGAGGGCAAGTTCAGAAACTTAAAAAAAAAAATACTGGGAGGTAAAAGAGACAGGATGACAAGATGAAACTACAGAGTCAGTCAGTAACAAGACAACACAGTGCCTTGATGACTACAATAAGGACTTTATTCTTCACTCTGAGAACAAGAGAAGGCTTTGAAGATTATAATAGGAGATATGACAGGATCATGGAGACTCTATACCCATACGGTCATTCCACTCCAGGTGGAGAGTATTATACAGCAAGCTCTGGCTGGAGGCACATAGGCAGAGTGAAAGGTTAGAATGTTGCCCAAGAGAGATGATGGCCTCATGCAGCAAATATGTTAGCACTGGATATGAAGGAAAATAGACTCAAGGGGTATTTGGAAGTGAATTTGACCCAAACGGGTAATGAATTGGAGGTATGAGGAGTAAGAGAAAGGGAAGGGATGAAGATGATTCCTCACTCCTGCCTTGTGATCTGGATGAATGCTGGTGCCACTGAGTAAGATGAAGAAAATGAGGCAAGAGTGCATTCAGCAGGGAGATTTTAATCACAAATTTGAATATAATGTTTAGATGCCTTTGACATAGCATATCAAAATAGAAATGTTGAGTTTGCCACAGAATACTAAGCTCAAAAGTGTTGTGTACAAGTCAAACAAGGAAGAAGTCAAACAGAAAATTTTGAGATCTGGGTCACGTCTACTGTCCAAAAAGCACCCGCAAAGCCTGGCATTCAGACACCAAGTAGGAAGCCAATGAGAGAACAATTGAAGTGTCTCAACCTTCATTCTGCTGCCTCTCCTCATCCCTGCTGCCTCCCTATAATCTTCCAGAAGATCCTGCTCAGTCTTTAAGAACTACTTAAGCACTGCTTAAGAAAATTCAAGTTTCAGAGTATTGTCTGAAACTTCGAGGGCACTCTTGCACACTCTCTGTATATACATATTATGTATATGTAAAGATGAAAAGTAATGGCAAGAACCGCAATTGCTTTTACACAGTGTGTGTGTGTGTGTGTGTGTGTGTGCACTCAGTTAATCACATTTAATTCACTTAAATTTACTTAGAGGAAGGACACATTTGCTAAATCAAAAATTTGAACAAAATGTGTGCAAGAAGCTCGGTTAAGGACTGTGGGTGGATAAAATGATATAATAATAGCAAACATTTGGTGAGTTCCTTCTCTGTGACACTTACTGATCACAGTATTTTATATGTATAAATTCACTTAATCCTTATAACAACTCCATGAGTTGAGTGAAATTGTCCTCTCCATTTTACAGATGAGAAGAATGAGGAATAGAGTGACTCTATGACTTACACAGCTATTGAATAGCAGATCAGCAGATCTGGGATTTAAAATCAAGCAGACTGGCTCTGAAGCCCATACTTTTAATCACTATCCTATCATGTAAAATAAGACTTGACAAGTGTTATGATCTTGCTAAGAAAATGATAAAAACATAAAGGACATAATAACATTGAAAAGCCCCTCATTACTTAAATCAAGGAAGTTCAGGAGATTATTCATATGTACTTAAGTTTAAATTCTCAAGTGACTGCACATTATCTTAGTCAGGATACGCTAGAATAAGCTGCAGTCACAATTGACTCCAAAATATCAAGAGTAAATGTTTATTTATTAACATTACATTTTCAGCATGAGTCAGCAAAGGAGCTCTGATCATTGTTACCACTCAAGTACCCAGGAGGGCAAAGTCGACATCTTGACGTGGGATTTAACAACCTTTCAGAAGAGTACTGAAACGTCTAATATTTTTCCCAGGACAGAAAAACAGCACTGCAAGTTCTGAACACATTTCACTGGCCACAGCCAGTATGGTTACATCTAACTTGAAGGGGATGGAGAAGTAGAATAAGTGAGATATTTGTCAATATCTCTATAAATGACCCTGCTGGACTTCTTATTAACTCTTGTGATGGTGGCTCCTCATAGCTAGACCAGCTATAGCTGAAGGAGAAGATGGTGAGTCTTCTGCCAAAAGTATTTCTTGTTGTTTCCTTTTGTTGAACCCACTTCCAGCCACAACTCTTTAATAGAAGATCTCAGAGATCTTACCTTGTTGGGAGCTACCACGAGTTAGAGATATTCATTCCAAAGGAAAAAAGCATTCCAACTCAAGATGTAATACTGAATATCAATCCAAAGACTAGTAGAAAAGAGACACGGAAAAAGGCAAAAATGGATGTATTAAAATGCAGAAAACAATTTTCAATGTATCTAAAAGTTATTTCTCATTGCCAGTGACAAGACATGTTTTACTGTAACCATAGTCCTTTGAGGGTACTGGAGTACCTCTGAAAGTAAAATAAACGCAGCCTGTATTAGAGAGAAATGTTGTATTCTACCACACCCCTTTTCAATCAGAGAGATATTTGAAGTAAAGAGCCCTCCTGAGTTTTTCTTATTACCTTAAGACACCTGGAACACAGGACCAGAACTTGCTTGAACATCAGGGCCCATGGGTCCTTTTCTCATGTAGTACCAAGGAGTCAGCAAACAACCAATAAAGGAATGTAAATGCAATCAGAAGAAGATTTGAATAATACTGAGCTAGTGCTGTTTACAATCAATAAATGATGAGTGAAGCAGCCAGGTGTGGTGGCTCATGCCTGTAATCCCAGCACTTTGGGAGGCTGAGGCAGGTGAATCATATGAAGTCAGGAGTTCAAGACCAGTCTGGCCAACATGGAGAAATTCCGTCTCTACCAAAAATACAAAAATGAGGCAGGCATGGTGGCACATGCCTGTAATCCCAGCTACTCAGGAGGCTGACACAGGAGCATCACTTGAACCCAGGAGGAGGAGGGTGCAGTGAGCCAAGATCGCTCCATTGCACTCCAGCCTGGGCAACAGAGAGAGACTCTGTTTGGAAATAATAATTTAAAAAATAATAATAATAAAAGTGAAGCAATTTGACATCTCATTCCAATGTGAAGTAAAGGGAAAATTAGCACCTCATGCAAAATTTCCTATTGGTGTCATCCTAAGTTTTTTGTGAAAATAAAAATATTGATACATATAAATTCCTGACAAGTCTGGAGGAAAATAAATGTATAAACTGAATCCTTCAAACATAAATATGACACAAGAAAAATTAAAACAAATTAAGGAATATTATGTGCAATTACAATTTAACAAAAATAAATTTGAAAAATGTGAAAAGATTACATGCATATATACATAGATAGAAATATATCCACACACTGTCTATGTATGTATATACATAGAAATATATCCACACACTCACACACATACACACACACATAGAAAATACACACACACATACACACATAAAATATTAAAATTACTGAAAAGAAGTAGATATTCTGAATGAAACCAGTTACCTGGAAAAGTATTGGAAAAGTTATCATTTTTAAAAATAGATAAGAAAATCCACCTCTAGAAAAGACTGAAGGCATGGGTGATTTAATGAGACATTACTTTTAAATAGTCATGCACCAAAGAACTTCCATTGTATATAAATTTACCTAGAGCACAAAAAGCAGTGAAGCTTTTTCAATTAATTTACTCAAGCTAGCCGAATAAACCAGTTACAAAGCACAATAAAAGAAAACTGTGTACCAATCTCATATCCCAATGTAGAAGTTCTACATAATACACCAGTAAATCAAATCTAAAAGTATACTAATAGAAAAAATACACATTATAAAGAACTGGTTGGAAAAAAAGAATATTTTTGCACAAGGAAATATGTTGATGTAATTCACACTGTATAGTATCATTTCTAGATCTAGAGTTGGACAAATGGGGCTTCCAATGCCAGCTCCACAAATTACTGGCTGTGTGACCTTGGGGAACTTACCTAACCATTCTGTGCCTCTCACATCTGACATAAGCTGCAAGTTCAGTAGGTTCCCCAAATCACTTACAATTGGATAATTTGCTAGAAGGAATCACAGAACTCTCTATAGGTTTCTAGTTTTTTGACAAATTTGAAAATATTCTCATCATTATATTTTTAAACACTTTTCTGTCCCTTCTTTGTTTCTTCAGGGACTTCAATTACACATTTATTAGGCTCTTTGACATTATTCCACAGCTAACTGATGTTCTGTGATTTTTTTTTTTCAATATTTTTCTCAGTGTGTTTCATTTTGGATTGTTTCTACTGCATGTCTTTAAGTTCACTAATACATCTTTCGGAAGTACATAATCTGTTATTAGTTAAAATTTTCATCTATAGAAGTTCAGTCTGGGGCTTTTAAATATCTTCTCTGTCTCTATTTAATATGCTCAGTCTTACCTATACATTGCTAAAACTATTTTCATGCTTTGTCGACTTTTCCAGTTGTGCCAGGCAAGAGTGGAATAAAGCTCTTGTCACTCCACCTTTGCCAGGAGCAGAAGTCATGTATATTCAATTTTCATTTCTTCTGTAAAGAATCTTAGATTTCCATTCAAAATTATAATGGAGCTACACTCTCTTTTTGTTCATGTGCTTGTTAATATAATGAAATTAATTGGAAATATTTACATTTTTAATATTCTAGAAGAGCGAGGATCAATATTAGAATATAAGTTATTGGGGGGGAGAGGGGAGGGATTTAACAAAATTATGCTAAAATATATACATATGAAAAAATAAAATATAGACAAAGAAATATTTAAAAGAAATAAAGAACTGAGTTTAACCTAATGAACAATAAAATCTGACATCAGATTTGAAAGACAGATAAATAAGATAGCACAGAAAGCTCTGAAACAGCCCATTCCAATAAGGTAATAATTTAATATAAGACAAGGATGATATGTCATGAAGTAGAAATGGATAGATTAATAAATTACAATGAAATTAAAAGTTGAAAATAATAAAACTATAGCTGCGTCACATACCATTGATCCAAATAGATTCTAGAATGAGTTATGTAGTTAAAATAAAAAGTACATGTAAATGAACTGGTAAAGAAATTCAGATGAATCTCTGTTATAAAAGCAAGGAATCAATTTCTAACTGTAAACTCAAAATGTGAAAATCACAAAGGAAAACTGTAATAGATTTTAAAACATTAAATAATATTTCTTCTACCTGAGGAAAATATAAGTAAATTTAAAAGCCAAACTAGAAATCTGTAATATATGATAAATAAGAATTTATTATTATAATAAAAGAGAGCCCTTATAAATCAATAATAAAATTACCAAAAAATTTAAAATTACAATGTATAATTTCAATAATTCATAGGACAACCAAAAGCAATAAACATTTAAAATATTTCTTACTAGTAAGAAGAAATAAACATTATAAAAACATGAAGTACATTGTCACTTCAAATGTTGTAAAGGTTAAAATACAATACCCAGAATGATGAAGGTAGTGGAAAAGGGGAATTCCTACACTCATGACAGAGATAATATTTAAGATTTTTGGATAATAATTTGGCAATGTATATATTTGGAATCTTAATAATGTTGTAGCATTTAGCAACTTACCATATTTTTAAAGCACATTTAAGAAAGTATAACACTCATAATATAGTCTTAAAATAGACTACAAAATGCATGTCCTATATGATATACTAATTTAATTTTTTAAAATACTAAACTGTAAACGGTGGCTATCTCCAGATTTTGGGAGTGTGTCTAATATTTATGAAACAATATTACTTTTATTGTCATAAAATGAATCAATACCTATCACTCTTTAATGTGTTATTTATTGTTACTATAATCAATCAGGCACTCCACTGAGGTGGTAATGGGGAGCTTTTTCCATCAGAGACTGTAGAATAAAGTAAATACTCCCCCAAATGTTGGCACTTATTCTGGAATGGCATAAACTCTATAATAAACTCTGAGACCAAAAGAATGTCTCTTTCTCTCTCTAAGTCTGTCACTGTGAAGTTTAATCCTTCTGCTGATAGTCAGGTAATTTCAGTACTAAGGTCTTAAATCTAGACGGGGGCGAAAGGATAAAATGCTTTTTCCTGGACATATGTTCCTCATTATGTCAGTCCTTTTATAGCTCTGGCTTCAAGGTGACCTTGAAAGGAAACACCCAGCAGAGCCAGAAGTTGGTTACTGTTCACTAGAGAACAGTGTTGCAGTGTTCAATGTGTAAGGAGAAGTTACTTTACTTCTCAGAGGTTGTGTAGCACCTTCTCTGTGCCTACAAAACGAGTAGAGATATTTTTACATAAACTTTCCAAAGAAGTCCCACCACTGCAGAAAATGGATCAACTTATGAGGTTCTTGAAAGTACATGTGTTAAATAAGCAATAAATAACTGCTAAACAAATACATAGAGAATGAATGAAGTACTGCAAGCTTCTTTGCCTTGTGTCTGTGTAAGAGCCTGTCATTCTTCATTTGCATCTTCATCACCTGGGGAAAATGTTTATAATAGTTTCCCAGGTTCCACATCCCAGAAATAAAGCATCATCTGGTGTGGATAGGGACATGACAGAGCTTCCAGACATATATGCTGTTCACTGGACAAAGATCCTCAGCCATAGAGGCAACTTGGGCCTGAAGTCCAGCCTGTACTTTTGGACTAGGCTAAATTCGCCCAGAAGAAAGAATGCTTTTTTCTAATTCATACAAAAGTGTGCCTGCTGACCAAGCCTTGTACCCAGGAGTGCACCTTCTCATGATACGTGCGTGTGTGTGTCTGTGTGGGTGTGTGTTTGTGTGTATTCATATAAAGATGCTATGCAGACTATCTGCAGCTTTAATCCAGGCCTCAGGATTTTTTAACCATAGTTGCTTGAAAACTATGGTTGAAAACCATAGAGCAACATCAACTATTACCAACACTGAGCTCAAATTCTCTTCTGCAGAATCCGGTTTTGACATTTTTCCGTGCTTACAATTTCCCTTCTCTGTAATCTGTGAACCTTACCTCCACTGTGCTTGTCCCCTGACTTCTCACATACATACCCATGCCGACCATCTGCCCACATTCCTTCTATGAACTATACTTCCATAGTTTCTGTATAGTAACCGTGTTCAGAATGTTGAATTAAATGTAATAAATTAAATTTATTAATAACAATATAATGAGTTAAATCTAATAATGCAAAACTTACAAATTGAAATTCTAAAAACAGTATGGAATTCAAAACTCTGAACTTGGTTACTACAGCTTGTGAGAAACAGGAGCATGAAGCTGTGGAAGGTATATGAGTTGAGATCAGGAAGGTGGTGGCCTCCCTGCAGCTGCACAATTGTCACAGTGAGAATGCTGGTGAGCATGGGGACAGTAATGGGTGATGAATCTGCTGCTGTATGGCTTTTAAAAGATATTTCATTGTCCAGAAAAATCAAGCCAGCACAGTGGCATGTGCCTGTAGCCCCAGCTACTCAGGAGGCTGAGGTGGGAGGATTCCTTCAGCCTAGGACTTTGAGGATAGCCTGGGCAACACAGTGAGACTCTGCCTCAAAAATAAATAATAAGAAAAAGTTACTCAGTTAAGTCCAAACAAACGTAACCTTATTTTTTGCAATCTCCTACATGTTAGGAAATGTAATAAAAATAGGAGTATGGCATAGCCTTTATTATCAAATTCATATAATCTAGAGGTGCTAAAGAGGAATTAAAAACCATGAGGAAAGTCCCCTTTAGGAGCTCCCCTCAGTTTCTCAGCAACATGCCTGAGAAGGCTAAAAAAATATTGATAAATAACATCAAAAGCTGGGAGAAATGTGCATCAAATGTAAGACACATGGAAGAGAAAATCCTCCCAGAAAACAATCTAGAAGGAGGAATGACGACACAGAAAATTGTCATCTGCATTATGCCTTAACAGGTAAGGATCTGTAGGAGAGGCAGAAACAGAAGTGTTTTGGTAAGTGTACATGCTGGCACTGTAGATCTCCAAGACTCATTTTAATAAGAGAGAAGGAAAAAGAGAAAAGTTGAAAAAATATTCTTCCATCAGGCATGAGCATGATAAATATGGTTTTCTTTGTTTTTTTTTTTTTCAAAACAGTAGAATTTGAAATAAAGCTGTGCATATCTACTGTGGGGAAGAGTTCTCTAAAGGGGTTTACACCCGCAACCATGTTCATGCTTGAGGATGTCTTGTGTTTACCTAGACAGCTCAGCAATTTGGTTTTCTGTCCAAGGAAAAGGAGGTGATATGAAGGGACTTGTTTGTAAACATGCTCACTGTCTTGGAAATGGTGTTTTGTTTGAAACAAGGTGACAAATCCCTCTCAAGTTGAAATTAAGCAAAAGTAGAAACTAAATAGGTCACTTTTGAATTCAAGATGAGCAAATAGGAAACTTAAATCAAAATATGGTAAAACCTACATGTGAATATATAAAATACAATGTGAATCAGGGAAAAGAAGCAGTATTGTGTAGTCAAAAGGGAAAATAACACCTCTAAATAAGTTTTGAAACATGAAACAGAAGAAAAATGTCACATACTCATTGTAATGGCTAAAATTAAACATCAGCAATACCAAGTATTGATAAGAATGTGGCGTCACCGGGACTCTCACACATTATGAATGGGAGTGTGAAATGGTGAAGACCCTTTGGCAAAAGATGAGGCAGTTTTTTATACATTTGCACGTGTAACTGTCATATGACTCAGCAATGCCACTTCCACATCTTTAATCTAGAAAAATAAAAACATATGTCTGCAGAAACACTCATACAAAACTGTAAGCCAGTTTCCTTTCTTTTTTTCTTTTTTTTTTTTTTTTTTTTTTGAGATAGAGTCTCGTTCTGTCACCAGGCTGGAGTGCAGTGGCGTGATCTTGGCTCACTGCGACCTCTGACTCCTTGGTTCAAGAGATTCTCCTGCCTCAGCCTGCCGAATAGCTGGGACTATAAGCATGCACCACCACACCTAGCTAAGGTTTGTATCTTTAGTAGAGATGGGGTTTCACCATGTTGGCCAGATGGTCTCGATCTCCTGACCTCATGATCTGCCTGCCTCGGCCTCCGAAAGTGCTGGGATTACAGGGGTGAGCCACCGCGCCCGGCCGCCGGTTTCCTTTATAAGTGTGCAAACTGAAACCAACCCAAATATCTTTCAACAGGTATATAAACAAGTTGTGGTATAGTCATACAGCGGAAAACTCCTCAGCATTAAAAATGAGCAAACCTCTAATAAACACAACTACATGGACAAATCTCACAAACCATGAAATGAGCCACACAAAAATAGTACAAGTTATACCATTCAATTTACATAAATTTCTGGAACAGACAAAACTAATTTGTGACTCTAAAAATCAGAATAAATGTCATCTATGAGATGGGGCAGAAATTGACTAGGAAGTGCTGTGTGGAAAATTTCTAGGGTTGATGACGGAGGGATCTGAGTTGCTTACTATATGTATTAGTCAAAGTGCATTGAATGGCTTAAGATTTGTGCGTTTTATTCTATGTAAAATTAACCTCAAAAGAAAACAAGAAATACATATTGAATTCTTGTTAAGTCTACTTATGCTAAAAATATTTAAGGTGAAATGCTATATTAGTTACCTATTGTTCTGTAACAAATTACCCCAAAATGTGGTACCTTAAAATAAACATTTTTGGCCGGGCTCGGTGGCTCACACCTGTAATCCCAGCACTTTGGGAGGCCGAGGCGGGCGGATCACCTGAGGTCAGGAGTTCAAGACCAGCCTGGCCAACATGATGAAACCCTGTCTCTGCTAAAATACAAAAATTAGCCTGGCATGATGGCATGCACCTGTAATCCCAGCTACTCGGGAGGCTGAGACGGAAGAAACACTTGAACCCAGAAGATGGTGGTTGCAGTGAGCAGAGATTGCACCACTACACTCCAGCCTTGGTGGCTGAGCGAGACTCCGTCCCCAAAATAATAATAATAATAAACATTTTTTATATTACAGTTTATATAGGAGAAGAATTTTGTATCAGCTGGTTGGTTCTAGCTCAGGTTCTTTTAGGAAGTGGCAGTCAAGGTGGTAGCAGGAGCAGTGGTCACCTGAAAAGTTGACTGGGATTGGAGGATGCTCTTCCCAACTCACTTACATGGCTGTTGGCAGGAGGCCTCAGTTCCTTATCATGAGGGTTTCTCCACATGGCTGTTTGTGATGTGATAGCTAGCTTTCCCCAGAGTGAGCAACCCAAAAAATATTGGAAAAAGGAAGCTTTAGTGTCTTTTAAATCTAGGCTTAGAAGTCACATGCCATTATTTCTTCCATATTCTACTGATCACATAGACAACTTTGATACAGTGTAGGAGGGGGCAACACAAGAGTGAGAATATCAGGAGTTAAGGATCATCTCAGTGCTGTCTACCATGAGGGTAGTGATGTCTGCAACTCTCTTTAAATGTCACCCTAAAACAATGGATTAGTAGATGGATAGATGGATGAAAATATTGATAGACATAAGATAAAACATATATTACAACATATTAACAACTGTGGGATCTAAGTGGTAGGTACGTATGTGTTCACTGTACAACTCAGTAAACTTTTCTACATGTTTGAAATTTTTCAAAATAAAATGTTGGGGAAAATCACTTAATTCTAAGGAGATATGAGAAGACATGGCTTCCTCTAAGTAGGAAAGGTCATCAAAAGAGCTCAGTCTAATTAGAAGGCAGAGATGCTAAAGGGTGATGGTTGAAATGCAACACACATGCTTTTGCAGGGGGCAGCATTGGAAGAAATGTTTGCACTGGGTGTCCAGTGTCTGAAAGGGCCTCAGCATAGCCACACCATCTACCCCCAACATATTATGGGGGAGAGCAAGCTATTTCTTATGGATGTTGGTCACTCAGACTGTGGCAGAACAGAAGCTTCTTTGGAGTTTGTATTCAAGAGAAGGCAGCAATGACCTTTGTTACTGTGAACTGATATATGAAGACCAGATGGGAACAAGTGGCATCTCAATGGATGCTCATGAAGATTAAGGTTTGGGATTGTGCCCATATTAGATACAGAACTATACCCACTCCTGAATCCAAGCACAATCCCAAGGCCAAACAAATTGGGTTCATATTGAGAAAAGGGGTGGAAAAGAATGGTTAGAAACATAGAAAATCATAATTAATGGCTAGTGATTTTATCTGTGCATTGGTGTCTTAAATAATTTTGAGCATTTTTAAACTTTCAAAAGGGCTAGGAATTATTTTTCTATAATTGGCATTAATAATAACAATTAAAGAACATGATAAACAATAATTGTACAGAGAAGAAAATATCCTCACTTATACATGACTGTTGGTGTTATTATAAACATGGTTATTTTCTCAAACTAGTATGACTTTTCCTCAAAGGATATATTTCAAAGGATTTTCTTAGGAATACAAGTGTTGTTACCTAAAGCACAACAAACAATGAAGTGCAACTTCAGGGTCTGTGTTTGACTCAGTCCTTTTTCACTTTTTGGAAAAAAAGAAAAAAAAAGTAATGTAAATCATTCGATACGATTAAATCACATACTAATAGGGACAAACAGAAACTAAAATCCACACACACCTACACACAGGCTCAGTGACTGAAATGGGAAGAAAGGCATGCCCAGAAGAGCTGGAAAATGCGAAGCAATAGGCACAAGCTAAAGGCGGTCATCAGGCTTTTGTTCTGGCTGCCTGTGCCCTGCCCCTACAGCCTCTCCACAGTCTAGACAGGTATCTTGGCAAGAGACAGAAGAAAGAACCATACGCAGACACAGCAATTCAGAGCAATATGTACGGGACAATGTGGAAACTTGAACTGCCCCTCCCCTCCAATGTTTAGCAAATTCGGTGAAATCTGAATGAATATGGGGTGCTGGTGGTTAGAGGGAGAGGAGGATGACTCAGACTACCTCTCAGAAGCCAAATTTAACTCCGAGAGATCTGTCTCTCACCTATTAAGGGATTCAGGAGGGTTTGGTAACCTTGATCTTATGCACTTTGGGAAAGCATAAACATCAAATAAAAAACAGCAACCATCAAGTTTGTGCTAAAGCCATCACTTACTTTTTAAATTTTGTTCATAGATTATCTTCTCTTCCTAACTTTCACTGTTTTCTTTTTCAAGGGACCCGCGTTATCTACTTAAGAGCAAGTTATGTAGCCTCAGAGGTTACCCATTTCCTATATCACCCTTGAGGAAGTGCAGAGTAAGATGGGGAGGAGAAGGACAACCTGGTACTGATGAGAGAGCAGCGTGCCCATGCAGCTGAGAGGCAATTCAATCCCTAACTTGATTCATCAACCTGCTCACAATCCGCAGCCCTGTGAGGATGGTGATCTGCGGATGTGACAGGATTTCCTAGAACCCAGAGGGCATGTCCCTGGAATAACTCACACAAAAATAATCCTTACTAATTAAATTATTCTATAATAACATAAAAAAGGCACTATTGTAGAATCTCAAATTATTTTGTTTGTTAGAAGGTAAACTCTTTTTGTAACATGAATAAACCCCTAATACACTTCAGTTGCATATTCTAGCTTCCAGATACTAGGATTTCTTAAAGCAGAGTCTACCTGTACTTAATGATACTGGTTGCTACAGGCAATTCCCACCTCCTCACTCCAAGACAAGAACAAGATCTCCCAAGGAGCATCCCAGCTATGAACTCCAGTGTCTAAGGACACATTACAGCAGCTGTCTGTTAAGAAGACGGCAATAAAATGTTCTATAAAGGCACCCAGTTAAATTTCCAATTAAAATGATTTAGTGCCTTCATTTTTTAAGTTTTCCCAAGGTTTGCTGATGACTAAAATTATGTAATGACTCTTTCAAGGTTTTAAATCTGCTAATTAATCTCTGCACCTTTACAGTAACCCAGAGCAATAAAAGGCACAATGAAAAGGAGCAGAATAATGTACAAGTGGATTAAACCTTGGGAAGCTGATCTCTTTCAGCCTTGCTGGCTCGTGGTTTAAAGTGGGTCAGGATATCACATGGCCACACAGGTAATGGGCAACCTCAGAAGCAGTCTCACTGGATGGCAGCTGTGTCAGAACTGGTTCTGCTTCTACTGCAATCCCAATTGCAATGTCTGCTGCATGCACGCCTCTGCGGTTCAAAGTACAAGATGAGTGGGGATGTGGGGAAGGCAGAGACACTGCAGAGCCCTGAAGGGCAGAACTTCCTAAAACAGTTTAGTGGGTGATCCTGGAAAAGGTCAAGGGCTGAAACTCTCTAAGGGGCACCCATGGGGCCACAGTCTGTGTGCTAAACTAATGCAATGCCAAGTGGAAAGTCATTGTTGTTACCAAACTGAACTTGGATCTGCACACCTGAAACAGCAAACACTTACACTGAGATTGAAGCTAGAGAAAGTAGGGCATTTATTGTAGGGCGTCAAGCAAGAAGAGTTGGGCAGCTCATGCTTAAGACCTGAACTCCCCATTGGCTCGCAGGTAAGGGGTTTTAAAGGCAAGGATGCAAAGGTTACAGGTAGAGTCATCAATCAATACATAGAGGCTATAACATTGGGTTGACCTGAAAAGGTGAGACATCACAAAGTGGGGTACCTGCAGGTCATAGGTGGATTCAATGATTTTTCTGATTTGTGACTGGTTAAGGAGATGAAGCCTTGTCTAAAAATTTGGAATCAGCAGAAAGGACTGTTAGCTCTAGCTCCTGGATGTGACCTCCTCCAAGCCCCTCAGGAAGAAATTTAAAACAAAGAACAGCAGTCAGAGTTCAGTCCTCAGATCCTCCCTCTCTGAGGTCTATGTGCCAGCGAATCCATTTACTGGGGGTCTGGGTTTCTGAAAAACAACTTAGGGACATACGTTAAGATGTTATCTTTAGTTTCTACAGGGAACCAAACATTCTCATGACTCTAACTTCCTTGGCTATTGTTTTAAGCTACTATTACCTTCTTGTTTATCAAGTTGATCATTTACTTCTCAGGGGTAGCTAGGTGCCTAAAATTTCCCTTGAAGGAACTTAGAATTTTCCTTTATTTCCATGCTTTGGGATGGTACCCAGCAGGCCCCTAAAACGGACACTTGCTCTGTTAACTGGCCCAATAGGTCTGAGGGGAAGACAGAGAGATACCTTGGAAGGAAAGAATAATCTGTATTTGTGACTTGAAGCTAACTTGTACCCAAAGGGAATGTTTCTTATCCCCAACTGGGCCTCAGATGTATTTACTCAACTGTGTTACCATTGCTTACAATAGGTAAATAACTGTGCCCATTACTTACCTATTGTCTCTCAGCTCCATGCCCACTTTCTATTATGTTGTTCAGGATGCTGAGGCTGGAGCCTGCCATCTGTATTTCCCAGACTCTCTTGCCAAACAGACTCTCTGTTTAGGGTCTGCCAATGGAAGTTACTAAAGGAAGAATGAAATTGGGAAATAGAGGAGGAGGAAACTCCTTTGCATTTGCTAATTCCTGGCAGCATCATTGAAACAGCAGCAGCAAGCGACTTGCAGATGATTCCTGATGAGAAGCACAGCCAGGATTAAGACTAGGTTCTGTTTGGCCTCAAATATTATGTGCTTTCTCTAATCATACACTACCTCTCTGGTAGGAAAATTAGGAAAGAGCAACATTAGAAAACTTTAAGAAGGATTGATCGGGAGAGTAGTTAGCAGTGGTCCATACAGAAGGAGAGATCTGAGAAGAGGCTGCTGGAGTGGGTAATGAGTAGGATCCATTATTAGAGTAATGGAGACCATGAGAGGTGGAATCCTATGATTGCCCCATGATCTTTGGCCCCTGGTGTTACAGCCTTGAGTGCAGATTAGAACCTGTAGTTTACTTTTAGTCAATAGACTATGGCAAAGGTGAAGAGACTTTGCAAATGTAACTAAGGCCCTCAAATAGTTAGCCTTAAGCTAATCAAGGGGTAAATTGCCCTGGGTGGGCCTGATCTGCTTAGGTGAAGCCTTTATAAAGGAGTGAAGCATCAGAGATATACTCCTGCTGGCCAGAAGCAAGAAAGCAAACTGCTATTGTAGATGAACTATCTGTGAAAAGCGGTAAGTTAGCCTCTAGGAGCTGAGGGTATCATTACTACAACTGTAAGAAACTGAATTCTGCTATCAACCATATGAGTTTGAAATAGGTTAAAAAAAATCTCAGATGAGATGACAGCTCCAATCAACACCTTGATTTCAGCCTGATGGAACTAAGCAAAGGATCCAGTTAACTCCTGATCCCTGGAAACTGTGAGGTAATACATTTGTATTGTTTTAAGTCCCTAAGCTTGTGGTAATTTGTAATGCAGCAATAGAAAACAAATACAGGGACAGAAGTCAAATCTCAGGCAATTATAAGCGCACACACACACACACACACACAGTGTTCTTCCAGCTACTGGCTGAACAGACTCCTGATACCAAACAAATCCATCATTTAGAATCATGCTGTCATTCCCCACCTGTCTAAAACAGCTTACTGCTAACGCCCCACCCTCACACTGCATCCCACTAGATAGCAATCTCATCCCAGATCAAAAGTGGGTTCATATTCCCTTCTGGAAGCTTGTATAAAATTTCTGGTTATAATCTCTGTGCTCCAGCCCATGTTCTTTTCATTACATCTTTAGTGGAAAAAAAATCCAAAGAAGCATCTGGATATTTTTATTATTACTTGACTATACACAACAGAAAGACAAAAAGAGTTCTTTAACTCAACTAAGGCATAAGGACCTTTACTAAACAAAACAAAATAAAACCTGTGAAAAAAGAGGCAGCAATAGCAACATGTAAACAAAACGGAACCATTATAATTGTTAGGTCTTAGCAATTGAAATGGAAATTAATTGTGTTGATGAAGTTTTCCTACGTGACTGGTTACTTTGTTTCCTTACTAGGCAGTACTTTTCATGTAGGCAGTGAGGTCAAAAGCATCCATGACAAATTCTCAAGGGGATACACAGATACACCTTATAACAAGCAAGCGGATACAGCAACTGGTAGCATCATTATATACAGCTGAGTTGAAACTCCTTAAGAAGGCAATCTAAATAACCTTGTCACATCCATTCTCCACACTTTTCCTTTGGCAAGTGCTCCATGTCCCTGTGAAGCCTCATTTCCCCATCTATTGCCAAAGGCTACCATTTTATATCACACATCAAAGCATGAGAAATGTCAAGGTAATGAAAACTGACACCATGGCAAAGAGAAGGTGAGTCACAGCCATTGTGGGGAAAGCTGGGTCAAGGTCCTTCTGAACAGGGTACTGGATCATCCCAGCTCTCCTGTAGCTGTGCTCACAGAAGAGCAAGAGCTGGGCTCCACAAACACAAACACACCTCTTGAATAGCAGCCACAAAACACAATTTGTGATTCAAAGTGAATCCAACGGCAAGACAAGCAAAGAAGCTTCTATATTCAAAACAAAAAACCGCCTTTGTCCTCTCAAGTTTTATTATGAATTCAAAATATCCCTGGCTTAACTTAATAAATAGGCTATTTAGCTGTTACCCATGCATCTGGACAAACTTATTTAAATATTTCTCAAAGAAATTTATATGTTAAATCATGAATTTGGCTTTCTAGCCACCTCTTGCAGAAACAGCCATATAATTAAAGACTTGGGGAGTCCAAAGGCTTTGCTTCTAGTGCAGATCAAACATGGATGTACATTGGTCTTTGGCCAAGTCATGGAATTTCTTTCTTTAGTTTTCAGTTTCAAAAAGTGAACTCTATTTCAGACCTTGAACTTTTTCTAGCCCTAACATCAGGGATTCTCTTTTTCAAGGAGTAATGTTAGCTCATGGTCCAAAATGGACACCAAGACTAGGGAGGTAGTTTAGGTTATCAGAGATGGTCACTTGGAATTTACTGATTTAAGTAGCGAACTCATGGGCTCTGTTAAAAAGTCTCTTAATGCCGCACAAAGTCATTGACAAGATGCTTATGTAGCTCGAAGGCAACATAATTCCAAAAGAAGAATACTTTTTGGAATAAGAAGGTTATTGCTCTCATCTAGAGTAAGGCTTTCATGGATTGAATATATAGAGGTCCTATCTAGAATAAAACAGTGTTGCGGCAAAACAGGAATGGAGATAGAAAGCTAACCTTCAAAGAAGTAATATGCTGATAAAAGAAGAGTCCATGACAGCCCTTTCATTAGTGTTTTCTGCCAATGTTGTTATTTGATTCCTTATAAGGATTATAAATACTATCAAATTTCTTGCTTTGATACATTCCATTCCTTTGTCTCGTTTGGTTGCAATCCACAACTTCACATCCTTGGCACTGGATATAGAACAAGGTACTGGAAAGTTCTTCATCCCCAGACATCTGGACTAACTCGCCATTCCTCAGTTCTCTACCCTGTGCATAATCGATGACTTCAGAAGTGCCAGGCACAGCCAAGATTGCCACATTCCTCCCAACTCTGAGTTCATTCCTCTCATCAAGCACTAGGAATCGTTAAACAAGAATCAGGTTCTCTACCATAACTCACAGTAATTACTACTCTGGTTATCTGGGTTCTCAAGTATTCCATTTGCACTTGCTTTTGTAGTTCTTTCTCCAGCGCTATGACACTACTCCACTGCTGAATGCCCCTCACCCCCTCCATCCACAGCAATCTACCTGCTGCTAAAGCTGCTATATCTTTTACATCAGTCCACTCTTTCCTATTTTTCCTCTTGGCTCACTAAACTTTCTGTGTTTCAATTCAACCTACATGAATATATATGATTTCTATTACATTTTATTCAGCATTGGACAGAAACAAAGATGAATACCCTAATTTTTTTTTGTCTTTTTTTTTTTTTTTTTTGAGGTGGAGTCTCGCTCTGTCACTCAGGCTGGACTGCAGTGGCATGATCTCAGCTCACTGCAATCTCTACCTCCTGGGTTCAAGCAATTTTCCTGCCTCAGCCTCCCGAGTAGTTGGGATTATAGGCGCCTGCCACCATGCCTGGCTAATTTTTGTATTTGTGGTAGAGATGGAGTTTCACCATGTTGGCCAGGCTGGTTTTGAACTCCTGACCTCAGGTGACCCACCCGCCTCAGCCTCCCAGAGTGCTGGGATTACAGACAATGCACCACACCTGGCTGATATTTGTTTTTTAAATTAGGTCCAAGCAGGCAATCTCAGGTATTTACCTACATAGTGGAAAGGCAAGCTGAGGGTAAAATGAAGAAACCAAAAATGATATCGGGGACAAGTGTTTTCACATGGGGCCTAAAATGACTGCTACCCAAGGAACCTTGTAAAGAATGGAGGTCACACAGATTGATGGGAATGAGAGTGGAGCGTAGGAACCAAAGAAAACCAGTCAAAGGTTGCCTGTTATCAGCTGCCAATGACTGCCTAGGCTAAAATTCTCTACTAGAGTGTTTTACTTCAACACAAGGTGTTCATAACGTGCAGCTAGAGGGGATAACTACTCAGTCACCCAGACTGTTGAAAATCCTCCTCTAGGGGAATTCAGTGTATGTGTAGAAAGAGACCGAAGAGGCCAGCTAGAGACAGCACAGGAAACAGCTCTTGGCAGCTGATTTTCTTTTTTTGTTCTCTTTATTATTTCACAGATTTTATTAAAATGGAATTTCATTGACAAATGAAATGGAGCTTTGGATATTTTACCATTACAAATATTTGACAGTCTTTTATTTTTCTAACTTGTGGAAGCAGGTCCAAAAATCTGTTTCAATTCTCATAAATTCTCATGTTTGAACTTGTCAAGCAAACCAGCAAAAATATACCCATTAGCTGAGAGGGATATGACCATAGACATAGTAAAAATTACAGTGATCCCAAACTGAATATACTCCATGATGATAAACCATGTGAGGGTTGCACTTAATTAAGTAAATCATGGTGAGTGACTATAATGCTTAATTGGGTGCACTTGATTTACGTTTTTCTTTGTAATAGCTGAAGATAATCTTCTAACTTATGACGGTATTTGAGAAAATCTGAGCCTATATAACACATCAAACAATGGGCCAACAATTAGCCTAAGGATAAATGTTAAGGAGGGGATAAAGCTGTTTTGTACCCCTTATTTATGTTGCAAGTATCTGGAGTCAGTCCTTCATTGATTAATACATGCATCTCATTGTTCTCCCAGACCCTTGCTATTCTTTATCAAAGAATAACCTACAAATCCATTTTTTTATTTACATGTAGGACCTATATAATCCCAATTTTTTTTTTTTTAAGACAGAGTTTCACTCTTATTGCCCAGGCTGGAGTGCAATAGCACGATCTCAGCTCACTGCAACCTCTATCTCCCAGAGTCAAGTGATTCTCCTGCCTCAGCCTCCCGAGTATTTGGGATTACAGGCACCCACCACCACACCCAGCTAATTTTTTGTATTTTTAGTAGAGATAGGGTTTCACCATGTTGGCCAGGCTGGTCTTGAACTCCTGACCTCAGGTGATGCACCCACCTCAGCCTCCCAAAATGCTGGGATTATAGGTGTGAGCCACCACACCCAGCCCAATGTCAATGTTCTAATCTAGGAATTGGCAAACTACAGTTGGCAACTCAAATCTGGTCATAGTCTGTTTTGTAAAAAAAAATTTATTAAGACACAGCTACACTTTTTCATTTGTGTAGTGTTTGTTGCTACTTTCATACTACAATGGCAGAGTTGAGTAGTTGTGACAGAGACCACATGGACAAGAAAGCCCTAAATATGTATTACCTGTTCCTTTGCAGAAAAACTTTGCCAACCACTGTTCTAATCCATTCTGGACATGCAAATATAACTATTAACACAAATCACTCATCAAAGTCGTTGTTCCTCTAAGCACACTGGGATGTCACAGAATGTCAAGAGAAAGGAAACAAGGGTCCTCCCTGGGCAGTCAAAGGTTAATGGGAAAATGAGGAGTTTTTTTTTTTTTTTCTGATACAAAATATTCAGTTCTGAGATAAGTTTCATCTGTATTTCAAGTTGCCCATCCAGACACTGGAATATTGATAAAAAATTACATAGGTTGCACAGCGATATGAATGTATTTAATGACAATGAACTGTATACCTAAAAATAGTTAAATAGTAAATTTTATGTTCTGTATTTTATCACAATTTACAAAAAATATACAGAAAACTGGAGCTACACAGTCTTTACCTTCTTTGTAATTATCACAGGGACCTGATACCATAGCAACAGACAGTTCTGGGACCAGTAATGAAGTGACTACAGAAATGGACATATTAATTTGATAATCTGTAGTTACAACTAAAGTGTATATCTAATTCACCAACAAAAAACTTCCATCTTCCAGGATTTTAACAGATAAAAAATGAAACAAATTAGATAAAATAAACAAATGCCTTAGTAGACAAAAATAATCAAAACTGACAAAAAGTAGAAAACCTGAATAACATATATCTATTAAAGACATTTAATTTTTATATAAAAGAACCTTCTCATGAAACCATGCTTGACTGATATGGCTTCTTTGGTGAATTGTATGTATATTTAAAAATACCTAATAAAATTTTTTAAAAAAAGAAAAATTGTACTGATGGTAAAAATAAGAAACAAAGATAAGGGGATGAGATACTGTAATCATATGGGAAATCTTGAATTAAAGAGTTATCCGATCAATGACATAAATAGTATTAGGAAGTGAAATTGATACAAACATACCTTGTTTTTTATCCTTTGCTTTATTGCACGTCACAGATATTGTTTTTTACAAATTGGAGGTTTGTGGCAACCCTGCATTAAGCAAGTCTATTGGCACCATTTTTCCAACAGCATGTGCTCATTTTGTGTCTCTGTGTCACATTTTGGTAGGTCTCACAATATTTCAAACTTTTATTACTATTATTATTATTATTGTTATCTGTTATGGTGATATGCCCTTAGTATTTTTGATGTTACTGTTGTAATTGTTTTGGAGCATCACAGACCACAACCATCTAAGAAGACAAACTTAATAAACATATTTCTTCTGACTGCTTCAAAAAAAAAAAAATACCATAATACCAATAGTATACAAACTCTATTGAAAAATAGGTGAAGAAGGAATGCTTTACAATTCATTTAGTAAAGTCAGCATTATCTTAATACCCAAAGGCACAACTAAAAAGAAACTATAGTTTACTATCTCTCATAAATATAGATACATATACAAAAAAATTCTTAAGAAAATGCTAACAACTTGAATTTAGTGATATGTTAAAAACATAATCTATCATGACTTAGTGGGGCTTATACCAGGTATCTAAAACTAGTTTGATATTTGAGAGTTATCAACTTAATTCACCATATTAAAAGAATAAATAGAAAGGCCACCTAATTATCATAACAGATGTATAAAAGAATCTAACAAAATTCATTGTGAATTCATAATAAAAACTCTAGAAAAGTAGGAGTAGAAGAGAATGTCACATGGCAAATATGATCTAAAAAAAAACTATAGCTAACAGAATACATAATAGTGAAGGACTGAAAAAAATGAAGAAGGAAACAAGGACATCCACCCTCATTATTCTACCCAGGATAATATTTTTAAAATTACACTAAAAATTACAAAGCATTGTTGAAAAAAATTAAGATTGTAAATAAACACATAAATACACCATGTTCATGAACTGACAGATTTATTATTAAGATTTCAATTCACCCCAAATTGATCCACATATTCAACAAAATCCCAGTCAAAAATCTCAGAAGGTTTGTGTAAACAACGATGAGCTAAAATGTATATAAAAATGAAAATGACCTAAAATAGGTAAAGCAATTTTGGAAAAAAGAACAAAATTGGAGGACTCACACTAGTTAATTTCAAAACTTACCATAATGCTACAGAAGTCAAGACTGTCTGAATATAGGTATATGTATAGAAATTGAACTGGACACGTATAGTCAAGAAAGGTGCCCCAAAATTTCAATTGATAAATGACAATCTTCTAATCAACTGTTACTGTATAAACTTAGAGAAAAAGTAAACCCTGATTCTTACCTTATACCATACACAAAATCTACCTCAAAATAGGTTATAGTGCTATTTCTATGAGCTCAAAAAATAAAAAGGAAAAAAAAATACATAGAAGAAAGTATCCATCAACTTAGTATAGGGAAATACTTGTTAGACCTCACACAAAAGACAAACGAACAAATATGAATCATTTAAAAAATATTGAAAATTCCAAGTTCATAAGAGTTAAAAAAGTTTTTTCCTCAGACAATACCATTAAGAAATAGGTAAGATAGAAATTGGGCAAAAAATTTGCTTTACTTCTCTGACAAGGAACCTACAGCTTCTTTGACAATACAAAAGAATAGACAGGAAGTTAGTTCAACTTTACAATGAGAAGATACATAACCCAGAATTAAGAAATAGAGAAAACATATCAACAGACATTCCATCAAAGAAAAAGATAAGCAAATGACTATTAAGAACATGAAAAAATGCTCAACATCCTTAATTACAATGGAAATGCAAATTAAATTCATAATGAAAGACCTCTACAAACTTACTTAAATGAAATAGTTTTTAAAATTATAAATATCAAGTGTTGGCAATGATGTAGTGCAATTGGTACTCTCATACATTGCACCATCTCATACATGGTGGACATGTAATTTAGTACAAATATTTAAAAAACTAGTTTAGCTATGCCTCATAAAGTTAAACATACATGTAAAATATGACTCAGCAATCCCATTTCAAAGTGCTTACCTCAGAGAAATAAAAACATAGATCAACACAAATACTTGAACACTTTATTCATAATAATCAAAAATTGGAAATTACCTAAGAGTTTATCAGCAGGTGAATGGATAAATGGTGGTAAATTCATACATTGCAATACTATTCAGTAATAAAAAAGGAACAAACTGTTAATACACACAAATGCATGAATAAGAGCCAAAATATTATGCCAGGTGGAAGACAGATACAATTGAACACATATGCTCTGATTCCACTTATGTGAATTTCTAGAATATGCAAAATTAACCTACAGTGACTGAAAAACAGATTACCGGCTGCCTAAGGCTGAAGATAAGGGTCAGACAGACAAATAAGAGGCATGTGGGAAATAATCAGGTAATAGAAATGTTCTATATCTTTCCTGGAATAGTGGTTACATGGATGGATAGTGGTTATAAAGATGTATATGTTTGTCAATCTCATTAAACTGTTCACAGACCTAAAAACAGAATAGGTCTGTTTTTATAACTTTAGACAAGTTGTCCATTAGTCACAAGTATGCTTGAGCCACTATGTTTGCAAACAGACATGTTTTAATTATGGTAAAATATACATAACAGTTACTATTTTAACGATTTTGAAATAAACAGTTCTGTGGCATCAAGTACATTCACATTGCTGTGAGATTATCACAGCTATGCAACTCCAGAACTTTTCCATCTTCCCCAACTAACACTCTGTACCTGTTAAATACTGACTTCCCCTTCTCCCCTTTCCCCATCCCCTGGCAACCACCATTCTCCTTTCTTTCTCCAAGAATTTGATTACTTAACATACCTCATATAAGTGAAATCATACAACATTGTCCTTTTATGACTGGCTTATTTCACCTAGGATAATTTCTTCAAGGCTCATCCATATTGTAGCATGTGTCAGTTTTCTTTTTTTAAGGTTCAGTAATATTCATTACACACACACACACACACACACACACACACATTTTGTTTATCCATTCATCTGTGCATGGACATATGGGTGGCTTCTACCTTTTGTCTATTGTAAATAATGCTGCTGTGTACATGGGTGTACAGATGCCTGTTTGAGTATATCATATTTCATTTTTTTATAAATCCAGAAATGAAATTGCTAAATCATATGGTAATTCTATTTTGAATATATTGAGGAATTGCCATACTGTTTTCCATAGTGGCTATACCACCAGAAATACACAAATGTTCTAATTTCTCCACATCTTTACCAAATTTGAATACATTTATATATGTATAGATATTATATACATGTAAATATATTAAACATACTTATATATCTATATATAGTTGCTATTCTTACGGGTTTGAGGTAGTATCTACTTGTGATTTTGATTCGCATTTCAGGTGTTTAGCATCTTTTCATTATTGGCTATTTTGTGTATATTTTTTAGAAAAATATACATTCAGATCATTTGCCCATATTTTAAGTTGGTTTGTTTGAGCTTTTTGCTGTTGAGTTGTAGGAGTCCTTTATATATTCTGGAAATCAATTCCTTGTCAGATATATGATTGACAAATATTTTCTCCCATTCTGTGGATTGTCTTTGGGTTGCCTTTTCACTCAGTTTGAGTGTCCTTTGATGCACAGAATATTTCAATTTTATCCAACTTACCTATTTATTTTTATTTTGTTGCCTGTGCTTTTGATGTCATATCCAAGATGTCATTGCCAAATAAAATGTTATAAAGTTTTTACTTTTAAGTCTTCTTTTAAGAATTTAATAGTTTTGGATCTTGTATATGCGCCTTCCTTCCATTGTGAGTTAATTTGTGCATATGGTGTAAGGTAACAATCCAACTTTTTTTAATGTGTGAATATCTAGATTTTCTGACACCATTTGTTGCAGAAAAAGACTACACTTTCTTCATCATATTTTTGGCAGTCTTGTTGAAAATCACTTGACTATATATGCAAGGGTATATTTCTGGATCTGTATTCTATTTCATTGGCCTGCTTTTATATCAGTACCACAGTGTTCTGATTACCATAGCCTTATAGTAAGTTTGAAATCAGAAAGTATAAGATGTCCAACTTCATTTTTTTTTCCAAGATTGTTTCGGCTATTCAGGGTTCCTTGAAATTCTATATGAATTCTAGGACAGATTTTTCTATTTCTGAAAGAAAAGTCATTAGGATTTCTATAGAGACTGTATGAATCTGTAGGTCTTCATGTGGTTGGTGTTCACAATTTACCAATATTAGTCTTTCAATCCATGAACATGGAATGTAGTTCTAATTATTTGTGTTTTCTTTAACTGCTTTCAGCAGTGTTTTGTAGTTTTTAATGTAAAGGTCTTTTTCCTCTTTGGTTAGGTTTATTCCTAAGTATTTTACCCTTGTTGATGCTATTATAAATTGAACTGTTTACTTAATATTTTCTAATTATTTTCTTAGTTTCAAATTGTTCATTGTCACAATACAGAAACACAACAGATTTTGTGTCTTGAATTTGTATCCTGAAAATTTGCTGGATTTGTTTATTTATTGATTTATTTATTATTTCTAACAGTTTTTCTGTAAAATCTTGGAGTTTTTTAAATATAAAATACGTTATCTGCAAACAAAGATAATTTTATTTCTTCCTTTCCAATATAAATACTTTTTATTTTTTTTCCTTGCCTAATTGCTCTGGCTAGGACTTCCAGTACTATGTTGAATAGAAGTGTCAAAACCAAAGCATCCTTATCTTGCTTCTTAGAGGAAAAGCTTTTTGTCTTTCACCATTGAGTGTGATGTTAGCTATTGGTTTTTCATATCTTTTATTATGTTGAAGGAGTTTAGTTCTATTTCTAGTTTGTGGAGTGTTTTTTTTAATCATAAAAGGGTGTTGAATTTTGTCAAATGCTTTTTTGCATTGAAATGATCATTTAGAGTTTTTTCTCTTCTTTTTCGTTAATGTAATGTATGTTACATTTATTGATTTTTGTATGTTGAACCATCTTTGCATTCTAGGAATAAATCCCAGGTAGTCATGATATATAATCCTTTTAATACGCTATTAAACTCAGTTTGCTGGAATTTTGTTGAGGATTTTTGCATCAGTATTTATTAAAAGATATTGGTCTATACTTTTCTTGTAGTGTCTTTGTCTGGTTTGGCATCAGGGTATTGATGGCCTTACAGAATGAGTTAGAAAGCATTTCTTCTTCTTCAAATTTTTGGAACAGTTTGAGAAATATTGGTGGTAATTCTTAAATATTTGGTAGAATTCACCAATAAAGTCATTTAATATTGGACTTTTCTCTCTTGAAAGGTTTTGGTTATTAATTCAGTCTTTTTAGTAGTTTTAGGTCTATGTCTATTTAGCTTTTCTATTTTTTCATGATTCAGTCTCAGTAGGTTGTATGTTTCTAGGAATTTGTCCATTTCATCTAAATTATTCAATTTGGGTGTACAATTATTCATAGTACACTCTTAAAATATTTTTATATTTCTGTAAAATCATCCCCTCTTTCATTCTTGATTGTAATTCAAATCTTCTTTCCTCTTAGTCAATCTAGCTAAAGTTTATCAAATGTGTTGATCTTTTCAAAGAACCAGCTCTTGGTTTTGTTGATGTTCTCTATTGTTTCTCTGTTTTCCATTTTTATTTATTCTCTCTAATCTTTGTTATCTTGAAAATATGTTTGTATAATATAAAATTATATCTCAATATAATTCATTTTTAAAGTTAAGAAATTACCACATTGTCATTCAATAACTGTACCTAGCTCAGGTTTCGTAAGATACTGTGTGTGAGTGCGTGAGTGAATGAATGAAAGAACAAGTGAGTGAGCAACTGGCTTGCCATTAAAAAATAGGACTGTTTCTCCCTCTCTTCTCAATGGCAAACCGTTTTCAAGTGGCCTTGCCTCATTGGTTAATATAACTGTTATTGTTTTATATTAAGCAACTATTAAATGGCATGTACTACTCTAGATGCTTCACAAACATAACATTTCCTCATCCAATCCTCTTTAACGCTGATGTTATTATCCTCACTTTGCACATAGGCAGAAAAATGAGATCTGATGTGATATGTAAGCTCAAATGACTAATATATGCCAGTATCAAGAATCAAATTCACTCCTGTCTGATTCTAAAGCTATATATTTTTCCATTCTACCTTTTCTGATTTTAGTATTTCAAGGAATAAAATACCTAGCTATATGACTCAGTCTCAGGATTTAGAGAGGTTTTAGATCAGGATTTAGATACAGGTTACTTTTTGTGATGCAGATTTACGACAAGATTCCCAGAAATGTAGTATAACATATAAGTGTGACCTTATGAGCAGAAAAATCACCTTAGTTTCACTAGTCCACCCTGTTTGGGAACTGGGAAACCTTTCAGTGTTACTCAACACAACAAATTAACCACAGATGGCCCACTTCCTCTTTCTTTACCTAGAAAAAATACTTCCTTAAAAAGAGACTTCTACTGTGTGTGATGACGGTTGCCATTCAACATGCAATTCCTTTTTTGGGAGGAGTTAGCTCTAAGCTACTCCATTGGTGACTGAATTTTAACACACCAGTCCACATATGACTGCCTACACAATCTAAGTCACTGTGGTTTTGATATCCCAGGATCCACCTTCTACACAGTGCATACTGCATGAATTATAGAAACTAGACTATGGGAAAGTTGACAATTGCTTCATTTCTCCAGAAAAGCCACATGCTGCAGCTGTCAAGGGTAGCTTGACCAATGTACCAGGTCACTAGTTCAACACTTCTGGAGAGTTGAGGGCACTGATCCCCATTCTAAAAGATTCTCAACACAGAGAACTAGAAAATATCAGAAATAAGAGAGTATTATCAATGTTCCCTGAAGGGATTAATTCTATTTTTGTAAACCCCAACTAGTTTCTTAAATATTTAATCCATTATGCAATCAGAATAGTTGTAATCACCTATTATCAAACTGGAAGAAAATATTATTTTTTACACATAAAGAGATCATTGTTTCTTAAAAGCAGTAAATGACACATGCCTGACAAGCAAAAATAATACATTTGTTCAGAGGATTAAGCACTTTGAGATGGAGTGTTCAGAGAAAGTTTTGTGGAAAGATTCCAATGTAAAATGGGGCTGGGGAAAACATAACTAACAAGAAAGGCAGAGTAGTATTTACAAAGACAAAGGAGGAGCCAACCTTTGACGCTGGTCCTCTAATCCTTACATATTCCTCCCTGCTCAGGGTTTAACGACTTCTAAAAACTGACTCTTGCTTCTCTCTGCAAGTGTGAGACACAAATTTCTACCACCATTTACTAGCCAAGTGATTCAGGCAACTCATGCAACCCCTCTGCACTTCAGGTGATGAATATATGAAAAGATAATCACATCTGATAGCAGCTGGAGATTGAACGACAATGTGTGTACAAAAGAAAAAAGCACAGTGCCTGGAATACAGAAGCCAGTCAACAAAAGCATTTCCTTTCCCTTCACCTGTTCAGAACATTTTTTTTCTTTTCTTTTTTTTTTTTTGAGATGGAGTCTGTCTTTCTCACCCAGGCTGGAGTATAGTGGTGTGATCTCAGCTCACTGCAACCTCCGCCTCTGGCGTTCAAGTGATTCTCCTGCCTCAGCCTCCTGAGTAGCTGGGATTACAGGCGCCTGCCACCAAGCCCGGCTAATTTTGTATTTTTAGTAGAGATGGGGTTTCACCATTTTGGCCAGGGTGGTCTCGAACTCTTGACCTCAGGTGATCCACCTGCCTCGGCCTCCCAAAGTGCTGAGATTACACCGCGCCCGGCCGAACTTTTCTTTGCCTAACACCAATGCATTGTAAACATATGGGAAAAAAGATTAATTGGGTTGCAAGGAGACTTGAGTGCTAGTCTTGCCTTTACCACATAATGAGCTGGATGGTCTGGGGTGGATAATTTTGGTTTGCCACTATTGCTTTCTCTTTGAAATGAAGAGGATAGCCAGGAACTCCAAGATTCCTTCCAGCTTATTCATTCATGTCTTTACATTGCTGAGCATCAGCCCAGGGATGTTTTATCATCTCAGGCAGTGAGGAATTGGGATCCCTCGTGTTCCCCTAGCAGCCTTTCTATTAACCCGAGAGTGTGCTGGAGGATACTGCTTTTCTGGAGAGCACACACTTCATATTGGGCGGCTCTGACACAGGCATCCGAGTGGTCTCTGGCAGGACTTTGCAATATCCACCCTGGGAAATGGCAAGGGCACCCAAGGACCTGTGAGCAGGCAGGGCCATGTCACCCCAAAAGACAAGGACTCTAAGAGGAGGTACTTCACCAACACTCTACAGCTGTGTGAAGAAAAAAAGAAAACGGCTGATGAATTTCCACTTTCCACAGAGCAAAGAAACATTTTTATGTTATTTGTTTCCAGCCTGAGTGGGGGCTTTTCATGCATGACCAAGGAACTCTCCTCCCACAGGTGGGGATACACTGCCACCTGCTGGTCCTCTGCTTCTTTACACAAAGGAACACCTTCCCAAACCAAAGCAATGGTGACTTTCTCAGACAGCAGCATACTTAGATATATCAGAAAATATTGACAGTTACTAACCTATTAATTGTGAATGTCTGATTAAATGTTGAGGGTCCTGTAGAGTTAAAAGTTCAAGATAATTCCTCTGTGTATACTCAAGGTCACGCAACTAAAAGAGATCTTGACTAAAATTGGCAGCCAAGATTCTTGAGGCTTCCTTCAGCAATTCAATAACTCATTTATGTGTACAAGGAATCTTTTAACATATAGAAGAATTTCCAATACATTATATCATGTGGGGTTGTTAGAAAAGCTTTATACTTGGAACTTACTACTTAGTATTTGTATATATGCCACATGAAAGTAATAAAACTGCATTCTTGTTCAACAATTTTGGCATTGGTATTCTCAGTAATTCAGATTTTCCCTCATTAATCCACACCATTAGTCTGTGTGATTAATCTTTTACTATTGGAATGGTGCAGAGGTTAAAAGTTAATACAGATATAAATGGAACAAGCTCAGTAATTTTATCAACAAAGTGATTTGAGGCTAAGAGTTCAGGAACATTTTATTTGAAGTGGCTTTTGTGTTTCACTCTCACAGATGGTGTTCTTTGATTCTGGAACCTCAAATTGTTTTAACACATCCCACCATCCCAATGTTCAGTGTATGTGATTGATATGTATGTCTACCCTGGCAAATAATACTTAAGAGTGAAGTGCCAATCTTCCCTTTTCAACCTGAAGTTTGGTCCACAATAAAAATGGCATATAGATTATTATGTAAGCAAATCATTTAGTTCCACATTGTCTTAAATGTTTCCATTTTGAAGCTAGATTTTGATTTTGGCTTTGCATAACAAAGGGTCCACTGAAATGTTATGTTTGGCTCTGGGGGTGCGGATTATTCCATCTCTAGAGCAAGAAGAAAAAAAATCACGACATTTCTAGCCAACAAGTCTTTTAAAAATATTGATATCCAGTCTCCGATCACCCCAGTTCATAAGCCTAATGGGAGATGAAACAGAACTTACCCATCTTCAACTCCCCCTCCCCTTTGTGTGCTCTTCCCCTCTCTTTCAAGTACAGTATTCTCCAAAGTTATTGAACCATAACAAAGTCAGACTGATAGATGCTTCTGACATGGTGAGAGGGGACCAGCACTTTCAATGATGTCACATGACAGGAAATCCCACTTCCTCCAGAGTGAAACCTGCATGTGTCCCAACAAGACAAGAACACTCTCAGTGGATGGACAGGCTACCCATGGGACTCATTTTGTATATATTGCATGTACTTATATTAATCTTCTGATGTGCACCAGCTCTTTATTTTCAAGACTAGGCTGCATGCTCTGGTTTGGGAGGCAGTGCGGCGGGAGGAAAGTACCCCTAGCTTTGGAGACATGAACATGAGGTTCCATGCCCCTTCTGTCACTTATTGTCTCTGCAGTCCTGGAGAAATAGCTTAGCCCCTTTAAGCTTCCATTTCCTCATTCATAAAATGAGGATCACATTACCCACCTCACACAGTGAATGCACAACAATAACTTTGGTTATATGCCAAGCACTGTGCTAAACACCTTATAGGAATTAGCTTACCTGATGACCACAACCTCTTTAGGATCATCTTCCCCATTTCACAGATAAGGAACTGAGACAAAGGACAGATTAAGTCATTTCCCCCAAGGTCTCAATGCTCCGATATGATAAAAGCCTCATATCAAAGCAGATCTGGTTCCAGAGTTAGAGCTCATCTTATGACATGGACTCAGCCCAGATAACGCCTGGCAATTAGTATATGAGAAATAAATCACAAGCATTTTGTTAGCCAAGCACACAGACCAAGTTTGTGACTTTGCCATCACTCTTTGACATTGTGTTGTATACACAGAGGGCTTTAGGCATTATGTGTTGCTTGCTCATTTTAATACATTTTCCAATAACACATGCACACATATGCCTTTAACCCAAGAGTTTCCTAGGGCTGCTGTCACAGAGTACCACTAATGCTGAACGACTTAAAACAATTGAAATGTATTGTCTCACAGTTTGGGAGGCTGGGAAGTCTGAAATCGAGGTGTTGACAGGGTCATGTTCACTCTGAAGCTTGGTGGTTTGTGGGCAATCTTTGGCATTCCTTGGTTTGTAAATGCTTCACTCCAGTCCTCCGTCATCTGTGTCTGTCTTCACATGGATGTATTCTTATAAGGACAGCAGTCATATGGGGTCAGGGGTCCACCCTACTTCAGTATGAGCTCATCTTAACTAATTACATCTGCAATGACCTTATCTCCAAAGAGGTCATGTTCTGAGGTATCAGGAGATGTGACTTAAACATATCTTTTTGGGGAGACACAGTTGAACCCATAAAAAGATCCATCTCCCCTAGCCATATCTGGATGATCTTAAGCAACTGAAACCAGAAGATAATGAATCAGATAAACCTGAGTTTAAGCTAAATGTGTGTTTTAGGGAAAGATAATGCAGTGACTAAGGTTCAGTTTCCTTATGTGTTAAATGAGGATATTTATAGCACCTGCCACAGAGAGTTGATACGATCTTTAAATTAAAAAAAAAAGATACATGAAACACTGAGCACCAAGCATGGCACATGGTAACCCCACAGTCCTACTAGTTGCAGGGGATACATTATGCCTGGTGTCATCATTGGGAAGCACCTCTGCTGAAATTGCTATATCCCTAGCTTTTCTTCCAGCCTCCTTCTGCTCTCCTTTGAAAGACGGTGAACACCCGCCTACCCATAACAGAGTCAGAATGATCACTCTGATTTAAAAGTTAGAAGTTTCACTAGGTTAGCATTTTCCTTAGAGATTTAGCATCCCAGGCTAAGTCAACTTTGCCTCTCATCATTGTCGAATCTGGCTTCTGAGCACCCCACCGTGTGACACAGGAATTGGCTGCAGCATGAAGGTATTGCTGGAGCAATTGCAAGGCAAAGGAAGTGAAAGAAAAAAAAATAAAAAACAGTGGCTTCAGCTACGCCTGCTGCAGAAGCCAGCCGATGAAAATTAACCCACCTCTTTAATCATAATCTTGCATCCCAGAAATTTCAGCTGACAGAAATGATAATCATTTGGTTCATTGATTCTGGGATTAATCACTGAAGTTAATCTTGGCATGTATTGATTCCATTTCTGCTGGCTGTAACTAAAGTGTTCAAATTACTCATTCCAACTCTGACAAGAATAGGTTCCCAAAACAAAGGAAGTCAAAGATGAGCTATTACACCTGACAGCTCTGCACAGCACCTAGTGACAGCACTGACTACCCATCCTTCGGCAAGACGGGCCCCTAATAGGGAAGAATCAAGCACCTGTTCTTGCTATTATACACTGGTGTTTTATAAAGTTGATCCATCAGTGTCTAGAAGAAATGGAGGTAGTTTTATCTCAAAGAATCTGAACTCAAAATCTGGCTGCACAGACAAGCAAATTATGTAGGCAACACAGTAGAACAGGCCGATTTCACCAACTTGACTTTTATCAGAAAACACTAGTATTTGTTACCTTGCAATCCGCCAGAGTTTCATGATGACGACCATTTGCGAGCATAAGCTTCATTGCAAAGCATGATTTGCAAAATAACATGGTGCATTCACCCCTTCCTTAACCCGTGAACTTCTGGCATGATAGTTACAATGAAATAACTTTTATTGAGCATACTTTTGTATAGCACACTAAAAGAGACAGAGGGGACTTCTATCTTGGTGTTATAGCTGCCTAGGTGTTCTAACTGGCCCTGTCACTATTGTACACCTAAAGCTTAGGAAGGATACTGACTGCATTTGTAGCATGGCTGATTTTACAGAATGTAGGGAAAGCTTCAAAACCTATAAATAGTACAGGGACTAGAGGGATAAAAACAATGGGTGTGTGAGTGGGGGATTTAACAATACAGGACAGAACTAAAATACTGGACAAGAAGAGGATGTAAATAAGGAAGGAGAACCATTCTAAGTGCCTTATATTAATACAAATGGGGGATTCAGTTCTTGTTTAACTTACGTTTTCTCAACCTTGCACCAATGAAATTTGGAGCTAGCCCATTCTTTGTTGTGAGGGACTGCCCTGCTCACTGTAGGATGTTTAACAGGATCTCTGTCCTCTATCCACTACATGGAAGTTGCAGAAAAATGTTTCCAGACATTACCAACATACCTTGGGGACAAAATCACCACCCCCAGTTAAGACGACTAATTTAATTTGACACTTTTTAAGCTAAACATATATGGTAAAATTTCAAAGATAATCAATCAAAGAAATATCCTATATACTTTCCATACAAATTGAGAGAAAATTCTATAAAGCAAGAAACAAAAAAATCTTAACCCAAATAAGGGAAAATGCATACAAAAGTGGAACAATTATGTATCAGAAAGATGGCAGAAAGCAAGTTCAAATATATCCAGCATAATATAGAGTTCAAATATATCCAGCATAATATCGAGTTCCGCTTCCCAAAAGGTGACATGCAGAGCTCTATGGACTCACTTTCCAGCAAAGCAGTCATAATGGGGAAATTTACATAATGAAAAGCATTTTAAGTCTCTGAAAATTGTACTATGGGCATACAGCAAATAAAAACCATTTTTTAAAAAAATCTAAATCAGAGTAAAAATAAAAATAAGATATGTGGCACTTGAGTCATGATCTGCTTCCTCCCTCACACCCACGCTGATAAGTGGTGTACTTGACTCTTCATTCTTTGTACACCACTCATCATCACGCTCAGCATGATGGAATCATAAGGAATTGGAAAGTGTGTCAAATAACACCTTGAGGATGCAATCGGCCAAATCAAGAATAGTAGAAATTCACAGAACAAACGGCATTATTTCTCCAACATATAAATGGCAAGAAAAAAAGAGGAAGGAAACACCCTGATTTCCCTTCCTCGCCAATATTGTTGCAAGAAATGTGATTCCATTTTCAACTGCCAGGAAAGAATACTGAACTTTGGCTAAGCCTGTCCACCCAATCCTTTTCCCTCACTCCTATGAGTGGTCCACAGGTGATCATGTGATCCAAGGCTTCCAAACAAATAGAACAGAAATAAATTTCAAACCTTTTTCTGGGAAATGTAAGTAAATGATACACCCTATTCACTCAGACATTTCAGTACACACGTGTAAGAGTTCAAACTGCTAAAATGTTTTAATCATAATAAAAGTAAATCTGAGCGATAAGCTAATAAGCATAGAAAAATGGACAGAGCAACAGCTTCACACAAGAAAGAAGCTGAGATCTTGAACAAACTGTTCCAAAACCCTATAAGATAATTCTTTATAGTTCAGTTAGCTACTATTTTCCTTTTATTTCAAATCCAATTGGACTGGAGCTGTTCTATAACTTGCAGAAATCCCACCACAGCATTTTAACATAGGTAGTCTCTGGAAGCAAAGGCACTGGGCTTTAAATTGTTAGGCAATGCCACCTCTTCAAGGAATAGATCAAGAATGAGGGGTCTCTGTCAGAATCTGTTTCATAGAAAAAAAAAGAAAAGAATGAAGAGTCAAGTACACCACTTATCAGACACCAGTGTTCCTAACTTATTAAGTCACCCATTATTTTTAAGGAAGAAGAAAATAACAAGCATTCAAAGGCATGAAAACATAACTAAGTAAAGAGTTAAACCAGTTGTCAGGTGCATTTCATTTATTTTTAACCAATGTATGTGTTTGATAACTTTTAGGTCTTTGGTACTCCTTATGACTGTTAAGTTATTGTTTCCACTTTTCTGGTAGGTTTTTATTCCTGTTTTCAGATTAATTCAACTGTTCAAGTCAATGAATAGACATTGCTTTCCTACTGTGAGGAAGTCAGCACTGCTCAAAAGTGCTGATGGCTCAAAAACAAACATGACTGGTCTCCTCCCTAAGGAACTCATGGGTTAGAAGAGCACACAGACACCATATCAAAACTACCCTCAAACTGTATTCTAACTTCCACGAAAGAGTTACATACAGAGGAGAAGAGTTGGAGATCCTGACTATGATACATCACTCAAGACTCATAGTTTATGCAATTATTTTTCCATAAATTGAGCCATCAGCCTATCCCAACAAAAAGCAGTAGGAAAAAATATGACACAGATTACATACCACTTTCCATTTGGACAAGAGAAGCCTGCCTGCACTTCTCATGTTAGACATTATCTAATTTGTCAAAACATTTATTTTAAAAGAGGGGAGAAAAAGAAAAGACAGCAACATAAAAATTTGCCTGCATGTCCAAGTTTCCTCTTATCAATAGCCTCTGAGAATTTGGACCAAATTTTTATGCTTGCCTGAAATCCTGCCATATTTTCAGTTTCTAAGTCTTGGTTTTGGTTTCTGGTCTCCTCAGATCAGAAGATATGTCATTCTTATACTTTCATGAGATCTAGTAATAATACTAAATTCCATGCCGTCTTCTGACAAAAAGCCAGACATGGATATGTATTTCAACTCCTCTATATTTGACTCTTCAAGACACTTCTCAATGATCACTTAGTAATATATTTTGCAGAGTTTATTAGTCCATTTTCATGCTGCTGATGAAGATATACCTGAGACTGGGAAGAGAAAGAGGTTTAATTGGACTTACAGTTCCACATGGCTGGGGAGACCTCAGAATCGGCGTGTGGTGAAAGACACTTCTTACATGGTGGCAGCAACATAAAAATGAGGAAGGAACAAAACCGGAAACCCCTGATAAGCCCATGAGATCTCGTGAGACTTATTCATTATCACGAGAATAACATGGGAAAGACCAGTCCCCATGATTCAATTACCTCCCCCTGGGTCCCTCCCACAACACGTGAGAATTCTGGGAAATACAATTCAAGTTGAGATTTAGTTGGGGATACAGCCAAACTATATCGCAGAGCTTGAGCAATTGATTCATTGTTAAGATTTGCTAATAATTCAAATTTATGTGTACTTTATAATTTCCTATTCTACCTAAGTGTCCTCTCCCTAATATATTCTAAAATATTCTTTTTCAAACTTTTCATTTTATATCACAGCCCTATACAAACACACACACACATATGCACACATACATGCACACATACATGCACACACACAAAATGAAAATATCATAGAACAGTTGCTGTTACTACTCTAATATTCGCTGTCTTATTCAATGTTTCAAAATTCTGGTTCCAAACAACCAAACTGATTTCTCCACCTGTAATGTTTGGACGACACAGCTCTAAAGAGTTTAATGAACTGTGTTACTGTGGAAATCTCTTCCAAGATTCTAGTTTTCCAATTTCAATTTGGTTATTTCTATTCTTTAATGTTTTCTGTTATTAACTGAGAGGTATATGAGACATCCTCAAATATTATCTAAGACCTCTCTCAAATAAAAGAATGATGTCGTAGTACTGGGTCTTCCTTATGGTAAAACATTTATATATAACTATGCACATAACAAAATTTAGTTCATTCTATAATTTTCTAGAAATGATTTTGATAATTGCAAGTTATTTGTTATTCCCAGTTTGTCACAATATTAATTCACTGCCCTTTGCTTTTTAATAATTAACATTGCTAGTTTTCTGCTTGCTTTTCCTCAATGCCCACACATCATTACTGACATGGATTTGGAATCCAGTGAGTGATCTTCATTTTCGTAATTATCACCTACAATCACAAAACATTGCTATCATAAATTTAATTTATAAATATTATAGAAATTCTCTCATCCACAAAGTTGTTGACCTTTTCTTTCCAATTTCATCGAACTACATGTATATACAGTCAATAAATCTGAGAAAGTGCACACAATGAAATATTCATTAGACACCCAAGTAGTGTGCCAAACTTTGGTTTGTAACCATATGGTCCATGATCTCTAAATTCTTTAGCATTGTAACCTTCATGCAAATTCTAATATTCTATCCAAAGAAATCTGCCAACCCATACCTAAATTAAATTTAAAAATGAATCAAAAGCTTTCAGCCTTATTCCTGGCTCCTAGGCCTGCAAAGTAAGCAGCAGTCAAGCTGGCTTGCAGTGGATTGACTAAGTACTGGTTCAAAGGCCTCTAGTAATCACTAGGAGTCTAACAGATCCTGACCCCCTGGTGCCTACAGGAGGCCAGATAGCATGGAGCTTTAGGAGCAGGTTAGGGTGACTCCATGTCAATACTTCGGTAGTCCCTACAGGGGTTGCTCTTTTGTTCTCAATAGCATCTTCCCAAAGATTTACCTTTTCTTTCCAGCCCCATCTGCCTTCTTTCAAAAATTCCCAGCAGATGATCTAGTCTTAGATTTCACCACCTCTGCTGCCAATAGCTGCTAACATGTATTGAGGGTTTCTCATAGCACTATGGACTGAATATTTGGTCCCTCTGAAATTTGTATGCCAAAACCTAATCTGTAATGTGATGGTATTTGGAGATGTGGACTTTGGGATGTAATTATAAGGATGGAGCCCTCATGACGGGATTCATGCCTTAATAAGAACAGACAAAACAGCCTGCTCCTGTCTCTCTATACCATCTGAAAATACAATGAGAATACAGCAATCTGCAGGCCAGGAAGAGTGCTCTCACCAGGCACTGGATCTGCCAGTGCCCTGATCTTAGACTTCTCAGTCTCCAGATCTGTGAAAAATAAATATTGCTTAAGCCACAAAACCTATGGTAATTAGTCATAGTAGCGCAAATGCAAGAGGCATATGGCTAGGCTCAATTTTAATTAACTTACATGTATGAATTCACTTAGCATTCCTGACAACCCCAGGAAGTAAGAACTGTCAGTATCTCACTTTTAAAGATGAAGATACTGAGTCACCTTAAGGTTAAGCTAACAACTCACGATCACACCGTCGTTTTGTGGAAAAGCAGAGCTATTAATCAGAAAATGTGACTCCGAAGGTGGAGTTCTTGACAATTACATTAAAGTACAGGCTCTTGGGGAAAGGCTTCCTCAGTCTCTCTCTTCTTCACATCTACAGATATGTACACAGTACCACTGACCATATCCCACCTATGTGCCTAGCTAAGGTTACCTTTCAACTTGTGTTCTAGAATTGCCCCCCTCCTAGAGGCAACCGTCCTCTTTGTCTAAACCTTTCCAATTATGTCTTCCTAGTCCTTCAGTGTAAAAATTAAAGCTAAAATAAACAAAACCTACATTCAACCCTATTTAGTCCTGAACTTAGAGATACATCTTTCTTCCCTTTACAGCTGAGCTTCTTGAAAAGGGGATCTATTCCTCAATCCTAAATGATTACATTTATTTGTCTCAAATTTACTCAGTAATTTACTGAAAGCAATTTTGAAAGGCCCTTAAAGATCTCTCCCTGTGGAATTCAGTGTTTGTTGTCCTGTTCTAACTTTTCCATATGGTCAGCAGAATCTGGCAGAGTTGAGTGCTTTCTTCTAGAGGCAGTTCCTTTCATTTCTACAGTCCTCTCCTGTTATTCCTTTCCTATCTCCCAGTGAGCTCATTATTGACAGATTCCCACTGGGCTTTTTATTCTACCAATTCCTTAACTATATCAGTGGCCTCAACATCCTTACCTCGACCTCTTCTCTTCTTTATTTGGATACTACCCCACAGTCTCAATGATCACTCTTAGGCTTCTAACTGCAAGACATGCATTTAGCCCTGATTATTCATCTGAGCTCCAGCCTAAACTGCCTCAAATACCTCTGAAACAAATTCAGATGGATATTTTGCAGGCCACTCAATCTCAAAGCTAAAACGAATCCCCCACCCCCACCATAGCTTTTTCTCCTAATTTTTCTATCTTGACAATGGGACCGCCATCCGTCACTATCTACCTTAAGCCTGTAACCTCAGACTCTTCTACTTCTTTCTCTCCCTCGTTTTCCCTCTTTTCTAGACAGACTTCATCTAAACTTGTCTCTTCAATCAATCTCCTTTTCACCAGGAAACCAGTAAGCCAAAGTAAAGGAAGATGCTAGGAAAGACACTAGGTTTCCAACTCCTACTCTTAATACCTTTCCCCAATTTTACAACCTAGCATGGAGGTTCTTACCATGTGCCAAGCATTGCACTGACCACTTTATATATTTTATCTCATTCAATAATCCCAACTATTATTAACCTCATCTTAAAAGACAGAAAACTCGGATAAAAGAAGTTAAATAAGTTGTCAAAAATCATACAGAATTAGAATTCTTACTGGGAGTTTATCTGACACCAAAACCATTCTCATAGTGACTGTCTCTCACAATGCTTGTTATAGCTTTCCACCACTCTATCTGAAACAACATCCAAATGGCCCCTCTTCTGCCAGCCCCTGCTCTACCTCATCCTCAAATCCATTTTCATAGTGCCCTAAGATTTCACAAAAGAAATAAGTAATAAAGCCTAGCTAATTATGTCTTCCTAAAAAATCAATTGGTGTCCCCTGCCTTATAGAACAAAATAGAAACTCTCTAGCCTGAAGTACAAAACCCCATGAATCTTTTGAACATCATCTCCCTGTCTTTTGCTCCTGTCCTCTCTCTCACATTCCAGGTTCTAGCTCTAATTAAATACATCCCATTATTGTACCTGTACCAACTACGTAGTTTTTTCTTTACTTTTCTGTGCTGCTCCCTTTCCCCTAACCTTTGCCCTGGCTCTAGTTGTTGTATTTACCCTTTAAACCCAGTTAAAAGTGTCATTACCTCTTTAAGACCAAGTTATACCTGCAAAGGTCAAATTGTAACTCCCAGACAAACTAAAATGTCTCTTTATACAGCTCCCATGACACCTGGCTTTATTTGTACATACCTTTACTCATTCATGCGTCACAACTACTGCAATTGGTTTATACATCTGTCTTCCTCATCTCCCTCAATAGTTTTCTGATCTCAGCCCCTAATTCATGAGGAATACGAGTCTCCATGTTTTAAAAGTTAAAGGACAAATAAATGAAGTGATCCTAGCTGAAGGAATTAAAATAGAAGCACCAAGATGTTAAGCTGACTCTAAAAGCATTCAAGAAAGATTGAACAGATTCAAAATTTACAGAAACAGGGAGAGAGAATAGAGACATGGCATTTGGCCAGTACAACACTATCTTACCTCTGCAGAGTGGATCTTTGCTTCTAGATTCTAAGTCGATATGGAAAAAACTAACATTCGGAAAATTAGGGGTCTGGTCCATGGAGCATCACTGATAATGTGTACCTCCCTAAAAAAAATCATTCATGGTAGGGATAGGCAATGATACTATCACCCACCATCATTTTCACATGCACCTGAGATGGCTACAGCTGGGGAACAGTTCAGGGCTCCCACTACCTTGCAGAGGAAGATAAACAACTACTGGATCAACACAAAAAGAGGATGTAAATCCAACTGGATCCCTTTCCTCCTCTCAGGGCTGAGTTCTCTCTGGTATCCCTTCTCATTTCAGTGCTGTGTTTTCAGTTGCAAGGCATGGTCCAGGGTCCAGGAACAAACTTCATTTTCTTTTTTTTTTTTTCTTTTTTCAGACAGAGTCTCGCTCTGTCACCCAGGGTGGAGTGCAGTGGCGAAATCTCGGCTCGCTGCAACCTCCGCCTCCCGGGTTCAAGCGATTTTCCTGCCTCACCCTCCTGAGTAGCTGGGATTACAGGCGTGCACCACCACACTCGGCTAATTTTTGTATTTTTAGTAGAGATGGGGTTTCACCATGTTGGCCAGGTTGGTCTCGAACTCCTGATCTCAAATGATTCACCCACCTCGGCCTACCAAAGTACTGGGATTACGGGTGTGAGCCACTGCACCCGGCCTGAATTTCGTTTTCAAAGGTACTAGAGAAAGGATGCAAGTGCAGCCCTAGACTGGACTCCGCTTTGTATATTACATGTGATTTGGCCAAAGTTATTTGAGTGAAAGTGGTTGGATAACCCTGGAAATTTAGTTAAAATGGCATTTGGGTAAGAAATGAAAGTCCTCACTCACTTGTTTTACAGATATGCAATTTGGGTGTAGATGGTGCTTTGGAAGTGGGATAGTTTTTGCAACTCATTCTACATATTTGGCTATTTTTCAAAATGAATAAATGTTTTTTTTTTTTTCTTTTTGCTTGTCTTTCTTAAATCTAAATTCTAAATCATTTCAGCCAGCATTCTGTTCTGTACAGTGCATGATAGTTACAAGTGGGAACAGCTCATCCGAGCATGTGTCTGCAGTCCTGGAAACTGCCGGCGTCGGGGACAGGGGGCTGGTTTTTGGGTGGGGCGGGCCTCTCCTGACCCCCGGTCTTTCAACCTTGGGTGCAGGTGAGATGGTTGCCTCTGGATCCTGCTTCAGACCAGCTTCCCTCTGCTAGTTCCTATCTCACTTCTGCTTCCTTAGTCTTTTTTTTTCTTGAGAGAGTCTTGCTCTGTCAGCCAGGCTGGAGGGCAGTGGCGCAATCTCGGCTCGCTGCATCCTCCACCCCCCGGGTTCAAGCGATTCTCCTGCCTCAGCCTCCTGAATAGCTGGGATTACAGGCGCGAGCCCCCACGCCCGGCTTTTTGTATTTTTAGTAGAGACGGCGTTTCAATATGTTGGCCAGGCTGGTTTTGAACTCCTGACCTCAGGTGATCCAACCCATCTCAGCCTCCCAAAGTGCTAGGATTACAGGCGTCAACCACCACGCGCGGCCAGTCTTCATCTCTTTAGTCCTGTATCGTTGTTCTTTTTTTTGTTTGTCCCTCCATCTCTTTCTAAAAAGGTTATTTGACTCTTAACATTTAAGCATTGGAATTATTTCTGCGCTTTACCAAACGGCCACCAGAGGGGACCCTGAAACCCGGCGGTCCATTCTGTGGCTCTAAGCGCCCTAGAAGGACTCTGCTGCACTTGACCAATTCTCTTCTGAATTCCCCAAGTTTCCATCTCTCCGAGCCCCAAGAGGCTACCCTGTGCTTCTCTAAGCCCCACCCCATATTCTGCTCCCCAGGTCCCCACTCTAAAGACCCTTTGTTTCCTTTCCGGCCCCATAGAACCCGCACCTCCTCACGGCCAAAGGCACTGGTTTCCCCACTCTTCTTAACCGCCGAGGCTAGCTAGCGTCCCTGTGTCAGCCACTACCTGCCGCAACTCACTAAGAAATGTCCTTGACGACTGTCCAGACCAGATCAGGGAATCCGAGGCGCTGAGTCCCCGCCCCGCAGCCCTCCACACCTTGTCACTTGAGCAAAATGCCTGCCCCTCCCTTCCCAGGGAAGGCGGCCAAGGACCCACCTGCCTCCCCTCAGACGTGCTGCTGTTTACCCTGCCCTCCGGCTCGCAGCCTTCCGCCGCCAGCTGTCACTCAAGACAGCTGAGACGCGGGGCTCGGGGCCGCTCTGTGTCCTTCCGCAGAGGCGCTGGCTCCCCTCTGAGCCCCCCGCGCCCTTCTCCGCGCCTCGGGGCCCCGGAACACCCCCATCTCATATCCCCGACACCGGCTCCAAATCTCCCTGTGATGTCGCAGCAGTCCTAGGCCCCCTCGCGTCCCTCCCGCTCTGCGTCCAGGTCCCTGGACAGGTCTGGTTGCTGGTCCCGTGCCCATGCTGCTAGGGGCGCATGGGGTGCGCTCCGCCGCCAGCCAACGTCTCAGCGTCGGTGCCCTTGCCATCGCCGGGGGATAGAGGAGCCTTGCTTTACCGGGTTCCAAGATCTACCTTCCCTCTTGTCCCTAACTCACACTGTGACCTATCTCAGGTGCACTCAGATGCTGTCCCCCAGCCCCTCTTCTCCGTAGTTTCAAGAACCTGGCTTCTCCCTGCTGCTTGCTCTCCCTGCTGTCTTCCAACTTTCTATTCTAAACCCCTCAGGGATGCTCTAACCTGCCTTTCCCAGAAGCCCCAATCCTGCTGTAGGCGTCCGAGGGTCCTCAGTCTTTTGCCCTAGAGGAAAGTGTTGTAGAGCCCCCCTCTCTACTACAACGGGGTGGGCTGTTCTTGACCCCTGCCCGGCTCTCCCGCTTCTGGGGCTCTCCAGGGTTCCCCTTTGCCAGCCCCCACTGTGGCGCCCTCATTTGGACCCTCCCTGGTTCCCTGGTCGCGCCAGCACGGGTCCCGGCCGTCGTCGTCTGTCCCCAAACTTCGCTTTCTGACCCCATCCTGGAGGCGCCATTCTGAACTACTGTTATGACGTCGCCACCCCTAGGAAATCAATCCACTGACATCCCGGGAGATCAGTGTGCTCACCTGTAAAATGCTATGCTAGTGCCTCCTTCCTCACAGGGCTGCTGGGAAGATGAAATGTAGTAATTTGCATGAAAAGTTTACAACAACGCCTGACACATGAGAGGTGTGTAGCATGCATTAGTCATTAGGATTATATCTTACCGTCCTAAAAACCTGAGTGACACACCTCTCATCCTCCTCTTCCAGCCTCAGAGGATACCCTTCTCTGTTCACTTCCAGTTTTCCCCAAAGATACCAGCTCTTTTGGTCAATGCCTCCCTTGGCTTATAACACCCTAAATGCCCAACTGCAAGAACTCTTAATTCTCAGAACCAACTCCAGGGAAAATTGTGTGCTTCACTGAAAAACTAGAGCACATCCTTCTGGTTCTCATTCAGAATCTAAGAGGAGTCTGTCTGCTCCTTCATAATCTTGGAGGCATTTTATAAATCTGTAAATAGCCCTGCTTTTTTTCCCCCTCTTTAAACCTCTTGTAATATCTTCCTGTCTCCCTTACTTAATGAGCTAGGTAAAATGTGAGACAAATTCATTTTGTGTCGGTAGTAGTGATTTTACCTGCTTAAAAAATATTCATTGACTAAACCTATGAGTCCATTACTATTGTTTTCCCCTTCTTGTGGAAGAGAAAATGAAAGCTACGATTTGATTTGAAAGGAAGCTCTACTTGGCTTATCCTAAGGGGGTTCATGTCCTCTTAGCCTAGCTAGCTATGGCTAAAGAACCTCCAGTCAGGCTCCATGGAGCTGCTCTCCCAGCCACCAGGGGAAGGGAAGAGGCTACAGGAGTATTTTGTGCCTCATCTAACCCCACAGAGCCTTCTCCATATCCCACAGGCTACTGTGCACCCTGGCTTCCTAGGATAAACTGTCTTTCCTTCCAGCAGCTTCCATCCCAAGCTACCCACCTCCAGCCCTTAGAGGACTGGGGATCTGGCCTCCAGAAGAGGGCCCCCTAGACTACTGCTGTGAGCAGCCACCAACTGTTCCAGAGTTCTTTTCTGTAGAAGCGCCCTATCTGCAGTTCTGGGTTTCCCTCCTCCTTCTCAGCTGCTTTGACACCCACTCCACTTCCTGCTGTCATCTCAGAGCCAGCACCCTTCGCCTGGACATCATGTCTTGGTGCTTCTCATTAAGCTCCATCTTCATTCTCTCCCCAATTCCACTCCCATCTCCCAATTTGAAACCACATCTATTGGACTCCTCCTGTGTTCTTTTCAACTTGATGAAGTCTATAACCTGGGGACTGATTAGTGGAAGCCCTAAGATATTAAACAATAATGATAATGGTAATAGTAATAGAAAAATAAAGCTTAATGCTATCGGGGAGAGTGTAAAGGTACCATCAGAAGGCATTAATTATTAGATAAAATCAAACAATCCCAACTTTACAAATTTTACCGGCATCCAATAATTTTGTGCCTGTTTCACACTTTTGAACGGCGGTTGGTATTTCTCCCTCGATTAAAAAAAATTTGAATATCTATTTTTGGAAAGTATAATGAATTTATTCATAAGAATTATTACATTTTAAAATATGTTTTAAGAAAACTATTCTTGCCGGTCGCAGTCGCTCACGCCTGTAATCCCAGCATTTTGGGAGGCCGAGGTGGGTGGATCACGAGGTCAGGACCATCCTGGCTAACACGGTGAAACCCCGTCTCTACTAAAAATGCAGAAAATTAGCCGGGCGCCTGTAGTCCCAGCTACTCGAGAGGCTGAGGCAGCAGAATAGCTTGAACCCGGGAGGCGGAGCTTGCAGTGAGCCGAGATCGCGCCACTGCACTCCAGCCTGGGCAACAGAGCAAGACTCTGTTTCAAAAAAAAAACCATTCTTATGTCCCTAGCCCTCTCCAGTCTCCACCCTTTGGTCTCTAACTACACAGGGAGTTGGAATAGAGACAAATTCAAACTTCCTTTAAATTCTTTCATAAGGGAAAAAAAGTCAATCAAATAAATAGTTGAAAGAAGGCAGCATTTTTGATGTATTTGGTTTTAGCAAATAGACCAGATGAATAGGCTTTGCTGCCACACAAAGGCACTTAGTGAACATTTGACTCTGAGCTAAGTAAAAAATAACTATGTCAGGTAATGTTAGATTTAACCATTCCACAATATACAGTCTATACACTTCAAAACATCATGTTGTCCACAATAGGTACATATAATTGTATCTGTCAATTAAAAAAATAAATTTGAAAAATGTTAAAAAGTTTTTTTTTAAAGGAGGGCTGCTCCAAGGGTTGTTGAGGTCCAAAGCTTGTTGATTTGCTTATTTTGAATTCTTACATCAATAAGCTGCATTGATTTGGGGGCCTGAAGGGCAAGTTGCATCATTTTGCTATAAAACACAGAAGAATCACAGCATCTTAAATTTAGGAGGTTCTCTAAGTAGTAGTGAGTCCATCTGCACATCCTCCACCAGAGCCTCCCTCAGAAACTCCTCTAAGTGGTCATCCAAACACTCAAGGCACAGGGTCAGGGAGGTCCTCTCTGGACATCTGCCACAGCCTTGGATGTGAAGAGTATGAGTGGTTAATAATCCATGTTAGAGGTTTTGCTTTACCCTGAGCCAAACATGGACTATAATTCTCACAAACTGTCTCTGGTAAATCAATAAAACCACTAGTAAATATAGAACAGAGATTTATCATTGGATTAAAAAATATATATGTGTAAAAGAAAGTTAAAGGCCCAAGGAGACAAGTCAATAAAACCATCTCCTTCATTCCTGGCCAGGTCCTCCCCTTGGATAACAATGATGTTATCACCTTCACCCATGTGTCCTGGGCATCACCAGAATATCACAGCCTCTATCTAAAGTGGAGTAAACAAATGTCACTGTAATTAATCTGAACTGCAAGCCTTCAGCCTGCTGCCCCTTTCTCCTTTCTTGTGTACTTAAAGAAACAGAAGATAAGGTGCATGAGTATAGACTGGCATTGTGCTAAATCTGAGTTGCAGGATTCCTTTGGGAGCAGTGTGCAATGTCTTATTTTCTCTTCACTGCATCATTGAATTCTCTTCTTTTTTTTTTTTCTTGAGACAGGGTCTCACTCTGTTGCCCAGGCTATAGTGTCATGGCATGATCTTAACCCACTGCAACCTCTGCCTCCCAGGCTCAGGTGATCCTCCTACCTCAGCCTCCCTAGTAGCTGGGATCATGAGCATGGGCACCACACCTGGATATTTTTGTATTTTTTGTAGAGATGGGGTTTTGCCATGGTCTCGAACTTTTCTGCTAGTCTTGAACTCCTGGACCCAAGTGATCCACCCGCCTCAGCCTCCCAAAGTGCTGGGATTACACCACAAGCCAGCATGCCATCCCTCACTGCATCTTCTCATCCTTCCTAAGGTTTTGACTCCACCGACAGCTTCTTTCCTTGGAAATGGTAGTTCACACATCCTAGTTGAAAAACAAATCATGGAAATTTGCCAAGAGTAGATTTCAGGTGCTTTCACCAGACACCAAAAGGTAACTCTGTGGGAAGATGGCTATGTTCATTTGTTCGACTGTGATAATCACTTTGCTAGGTCTATGTATACCAAAACATTATGTTGTACACCTTAAATATATACAATTTAAACATTTTTAAACAATAAAATAAAGAGAAAGCTTGCCCTATTCTTCAGCCTTGAGGTGCTTGAGAATAACACCTGGCAGATATGGCCACCTTGGAATAAGAGGAGAGACACTGGCTACACTACAGGGAAGGGGATAGACATCAGGAGCAGGTACGCAGCATGATAAAACACACAGCTGCGCACATCCACATCCTCCTCACTCATTTGCGGAAGCCCCAAATGCTTTCAGAGTTGGAGCCAACTTCCTTTCTTGGAAAACATGACACTTGGCATTCAAATACATGCGGGAGATGAGATGTGTCCAGCAGGCAAGAGTGAAGCAGGAGCATAAAGACACAGCACTCTCCGGGTGACCTGAGGTCTACCTCATCTCTGTTTTCTTCTGGCCTGGCCCCTTCACTGCTCTGAGAATCAATATCCTCATCCTAAAAGGGAGATCTAGACTAGACCAGGGGGTAGAATACTTTTTCCATAAAGGGACAGACACTAATATTTTAGACCGCACGCCATATCGTCCCTGTTGCAACTACTCAACTCTGTGGCAGAAAAAAAGCAGCTACAGACAATACATAATAAAAGGAGGGAGGCTGTGTTTGCAGCTCATAGGTTGCCATGCTCTGAGCTCCACATTCTCTTGGTTCTGTTCAGCGATTATAGCCCAGGGTTCAAATTGAGGCCCAAAAGACCTTGTTGGTCTTCAGTTCTGTGAGCTAAGTCCTCTTGCTCTATTTTCTGCTCTGATAACCTGTCTGGACCCAGATTTCCTGCCAAGAATGGGAGCTTGCCATCATCCTGCTAGGCTCCCCAGCCTAATTGGAAGGCAGGTCACTGTAACTTACTGATGCCAGGTCACTGTAACTTACACTGTATACCTGATGCCATCAGCAAGTAGAATTGATAGCAACACCCTGTTCACTCTAGACTTGCCTCCACCCTGAATCCAAGCCCACCTTGCCCCTACCCTCATCAGGACAGCTGGGACTATTTGCTGCTGTCTTGGTTCCTCTGTGTGGAAGGAAAGTCTGGCCTATACTGCACAGCCTCAGCTTCAGTTGCCCACACCTGACCATCTCTCAGTACTGCAGTTGTTCTATCTCCCAATCTCTGACCTGCCACCACCACAGGGCTTGATTCTAGATCTTGGATCCTTCTCTTTCCCCTGTCCTGTGTAAGTCATGAGACCTCGTTCAGCAAAGTTTTCTGTCAATTATCAGATGGACAGAGATTCAGGTACATGAAGGAAAACAGCGATCTCAGATTTAGAAGTGGAAAGAAGTCTTCAGCCCACTTCTTAGAAGTATGGCACAACGTCAGAATCAGAGTGAGTCCAGATGATACTCCTCTAATAAACTTGACCTTGTGAACCATTACTTGGAAAACATCAGTAAAGCAGAGTGGCACAGAAATCTAAGCTAGCATTAAAATCAGAAAGGGGCCGGGCGCAGTGGCTCACGCCTGTAATCACAGCACTTTGGGAAGCTGAAGCGGGTGGATCACCTGAGGTCAGGAGTTCGAGACCAGCCTGGCCAATGTGGTGAAACCCCATCTCTACTAAAAATTCAAAAATTAGCCGGGCGTGGTGTCACATGCCTGTAATCCCAGCTACTCAGGAGGCTGAGGCAGGAGAATCGCTTGAACCCCGGAGGCAGAGGTTTCAGTGAGCTGAGATCATGCCATTGCACTCCAGCCTGGGTGACAGAGCGAGACTCCCTCAAAAACAAAACAAAACAAAACAAAAAAACAAAAAAACCCCAGAAAGTCCTAGGCCTGCACACGCTTTATGACAGGCTTATAGCACCCTCTTGTGTTCACTTCTGAGAAATGCAGGATTCTGTCTGAACTGGGCTGGCTATTTTTTTTTTTTTTTTTCCAGAAATCTCTTATATTCTCATTTTTATTTTAACTGACTTAATCTCCAACCAAATTATAAAGAAGGCAAACATGTATAACCCCAAATCTCAATCCCAGATCTATCTTAAGTCTACATGTTATCACATTCCATTTTCAAAATGTCCCTCTGAAGGAGATCATGTAGGTTCTGACTCTCTTGGGAGCAGGTGGAAGTAGAGACTGAAAGTCTTGCCCAAGGTCACAAAAAGGATCCACAGCAGAACAGCCTGTGCGATCACCCAGGAGCCCTAATATTCTTAACTGGTTATTTCACAGGACTTCTCAGGTTGAGCACAAATAGCCAAGGTTTCCATCTCTGCCAGGGTCAGGTCATCACCAAAGCACACAGGGGTCAGTTGTGTCACAGAGCATGGGGCAATAGGACAAGAAGTAGGAGACCAGTGTCAGAAACAAGGCTGGGCTACAACTGGGTGCCAGGCAGGAGGACTATTGAATCCTTGCCCTCCTGCCGTTCTTACCAGTGCTGTGTAGTTAAGTAACAGTATCCTCCAGGGGACAGAGGCAGGGCGGGGCCAGTACCTGTGCTCTGTGCAATTGAAGGGCTGGGAGTGTGGATCAGGGATCCCACACCGGGAAGGCGAGTAGCCTGCAACCCTGTGAACCTCATCCCCAGGTCCTCTTCCGAACTCACTGTGTCCCAGACACTCTGCTTCTCCACCACAACCACACATGTGTGTCCACACTTCCGCATTTTTTTCTTCCACTGTTCATGCTGCCTGGAAGCTTTCCCTGCCCTGGCCTTCAAAATGTCACTTGTCTTCAAGGCCATGATGAAATGTCATCTCTTCCCTCTGGTTTTCCCTCATCTTCTCATCTCCTCTCACTACCCACTTCCCACCACATATACACCTCTCACTGCGGACTCGTGTTTTGCACTGATTTACCAGATGCGCATTGTTTTCTAGTTATTCATCTTTCCCATAGTCTGTGAGCATTTTTCAGTCATAGACCATTCCTTCATTTTATTTGTTTTTTTATAGAAAGGCACAGGAAAGCATAGTAGAAACATACATGAGCTTTGAACCAGATAGACCTGATCCACATCTTGACCCAACCACCTCAGGTAAGTCATGTTAACTTTTTATGGTAGATTCTTGTGTCTGTAAAATGTGATAAAATTACCTGTTGTTGTGAAAAAAATAAATGCAATAACATGCATAAAGCTCTTACACACAGAAAGCAGTAGCTTTAGTAACATCCAGTTGAATCTCTTTTTTATACCAATAAAGAAATAAATCTAATAGGGAGAAAGTGCCCAAGGTCTTAAACAACTTTTAGAACACAAACCCACAGCTCTTAATTCAAAGCCAGTACTTTTTAAACCAACCGAAGTCCTTTCCAACCCACTTGCTATTCCGCTACTATCAGCCAATAAAATTGCTACCAACACACTCTGCATATTGATACACACTATACCATATTTCTGCCTACTGTCACTTTCTTTTTCCAAATAAGGCCATGTTCTCCAAAAACAGAGGTTAGCTCTTCCTCTTTCCTATCTTTTCCAAGGCATGACCTAACACAGGAAGGAGCATATGGTAAGAACTCAAAACACACTTGCAAACTCTGAGTGATCCTTAACTTCCTCAGTTTCCCTCAGCCTCAGTATCGAAGACATCATCCCATCCTGCCAATCCTAAATTTGACATGCGCCCCACATTTCCTCCCCTCTTCTCTTCATTCCTATTGGCACTCTTGGAGTTCATTCTGACTGACTTCCCACTTGCACCTGTGTTGTTCCCTGAGGGTGACAATGTGACGAGGCAGACACACAGGCATGGTTCCCAAGAGCAGAGTAGGACTGAAAGGTACTTTCCTAAATGGCCAGGTGTTGGAAGCCAGTTTCTAAGGCCAGGTAAGAGGGATAATAACATGGTGAAAAAGAAAAGCATAGGCAATAGAGCTAGAAGCCAAGCTGACATAGAACAGAGGAGGAAGTAAGAGGAGGGGTAGGGAAGGCATGAGGCCAAGCAATTGCTACAACTGAGTCTAGGGACACAGATGCACATTTATATTTATTTATTTATTTATTGGATGCCATCCGCATGGCAAATGAGTAGGCTAAACAGAAGGTAGCACAGAAATGTCTCTGTCCTCAACAATGCCCACCGACTCCAGGCAAAATCCTGTCTGCACACTTGGATTTCCAGAAAACAAGGCCCCTACCTTCCTCTGGTTATTAGAGCAGAAATTACCCCAGACCCCACATCCTTCCGATGACTTCAAATCATTTTTGAGTCAAGGCTCTGAGGGTGTCCCTTGCTGGTGTTATAGCTAGATCCTCTTTTTCCAACCAGTCTCCTTAGTTTTTCTGACTTATAAGCCAGGAATTTTTCCGGAAGGGCAGCCTCTACGCCACCTATCTGGGCACCAAGCACAGTCCTACACAGGCAGCCAGGGGGTTCCCTAACCTAAATCATGATTCCATCCACGGTCCAGGCTCAGAGCACAGGCCTCTTCATGCCTAAGACAAAAATTCCTGCTTGCCAGGTGTATTAGGCCATTCTTGCATTGCTGTAAAGAAATACTTAAGTCTGGTTAAGTTATAAAGAAAAGAGGTTTAAGTGGCTTACAGTTCTGCAGGCTTTACAGGAAGCATGGTGCTGGCATCTGCTTGGCTTCTGTGGAGGCCTCAGGAAGCTTACAATCATGGCATAAGGCAAAGGGGAAGCAGGCATATCACATGGCCAGACAAGGGGCAAGAGAGAGCCAGTAGGGGGAAGGAGGTGCCACATACTTTTAAATGACTAGGTCTTACAAGAATTCAGACTGTCGGCCGGGCACGGTGGCTCACACATGTAATCCCAGCACTTTCGGAGTGGAGACCATCCTGGCTAACATGGTGAAACCCCGTCTCTACTAAAAATACAAAAAATTAGCTGGGTGTGGTGGTGGGCACCTGCAGTCCCAGCTACTAGGGAGGCTGAGGCAGGAGAATGGCATGAACCTGGGAGGCGGAGCTTGCAGTGAGCCGAGATGGTGCCACTGCACTCCAGCCTGGGCGACAGAGTGAGACTCCATCTCAAAAAAAAAAAAAAAAATAGAATTCCCTCATTGTCATGAAGACAGCACCAAGCCTTGAGGGATCCACCCCCATGATCTAAACACCTCCCACTAGGCCCCATGCCCCACCTCCAGCACTAGGGATTACAATTCAACATGTGGTTTGGATGGGGACAAATATCCAAATTATATCACAAGGACTTTAAGCTATTCTAGTCACCAAAGGGATAGCAGGGAAGGAGTGATCTGGAGAAGCGTTCCTCGGCTGGTAGTTCCTCCCTGCTGCAGACACTATGTGTGCATGACCCAGGAGTGGACATGTCAGGGCCCTCTCATGGTGACCAGCAGCCAAGAGGGTGATCCCTTCTCTGCCTTCCCTGCTATAAGTGCCTAGATTTCTGCTGCTCTGTCTCTCAGGGCCTGGTCTCCTCTAGCCCCTGAGATGAGTGAGTCTGTGACTTAATTACAAGATAAGACCCTGCTGTAGTTCATCCATACTTTCCTTCAGCTCTTTATGCTTTTTTTTTTTTTTGAACTTCTAATTATTTTTACTGGATACTTATTAAATAATCACAAAAAAGCAATCAGAGCTATTAAAAAGACTAAAGTTTCTTTTCAAAGACTACCTACTCCTGAAAATATTTCCTGATTGTCTCCGAACATACACTCAAAATATTTTGTAGAGATTGCTCTCAGAGCAGTTCACATATCATGGGGGTTCAGTACTTAAATGATAGTCTTCTGATGTGGTAGCCCCTGGCATCCACTGGCAAAGGAACAGGAGGTCAACAGAGAGCAAAGGACTGGAGCCGGAGGCCAGTCATCACTCTAGCATCTTGTCCAATTTGAGAGGTCATAAGTAGAATGGCAGAAATATTCATCATACAGACCCCGTGCTTGAAGCTTGACCTTTGAAGAACGCGAGAGATGAAGACTTTTTTTGCAATAATAACAACAAGCATTTACTGAAGGTGTGTTACATAGCAGGCACTCTACTAAAAATATGATCTAATTGAGGAACGTCCATCTCTTACCTAATAAAAGACAGAGCTAGTGTGCAAGCAACAATCTGACAGATTGCAAAGCTTGTGCTTTTAAACAACATGTTGTACTGTCTCTTGTAAAAAAGCATTTATATAAGAAAGGGCTAAGCCAGCATTAAACCCAAATACACACACACACACACACACACACACACACACACCACAGACTCACCTACTCACTGGATGAATACATTACAGATAGATCATCCTAACCTATGCTTTAGGCTTCACTGAATCCTTGCCAACTATTAACCATTCCAGTTGGGCTTCAATTTTGGAAATTCATATTAAAATATTAGTTATAAAGGTGGGCCCTTCTAGAAGCATTTGCTATTCAACATCTAATAAAACCTACTGGTAGGGCCACAGGCCTAATGGTTGACTGTCAGGGAGGGCTGGAAGATGCACCCTTTTTTGGACAGCACACTTAGCTATAGAAGCAGGCAAAAACATCAGGATCCTAAAATAAAGAGCAACATTGCAAATCTTTTTTCTAGTTTATATGATTCATCTACACTGTGCTTTGAACTCCTCTATATCAAAGTTTTCCAATACACAAGGAACTCTCTCTAGAATTGAATTTCACAGAAAAAACGCTATCAATGGAAAGCTCTCTGTTTACATTTTGAAAATGCCGTTTGTCACTGTACTGAAACAATACTTTTTGTTCTAAAATATTTTAGAAATTGTCCATTTGATTACAAATAAGTAATTCTCTCTTTACAAATAACAACCAAGCCACGAATCAGATCAGTGTTGCATTTTCTCCTTCCATTCTTGCTTTGTCTTCATTAAAGGAAAGACATTGTCAAATGTATAATTTTCCCTCTTTGCTCCTCATGCCTAATTGATTTCCAGCATAAAAAAAAAGAGTATTAGCCAGAAAAAAGGAAACCAAGTGATGCCCTCGAATCTCATGAGCTCCTCTTAATAACTGTTTAATCTAAAACTGTGTTCACAAATGCTAATTATAAACATCCTTAATTGTGCACGTCACCCACCATGGTTGAGTGCAATTCAATTTCTTGGACTTTGGCATGATGTTCTACTACTACATCACCAGCCAAGGAACTGTTGGGAGCTGAGCCTTTTTACTTTCCACTCAGGGAAGCAAAATAGGTCAGTGGTCCCAGCACGGTAAATCTGTATTCACCAGCGAGGAATGTGTCTTGGGATGTAAGAGCCCTTACCAGAGCACAGGATGTGACCTCTTGCAGCAACAGCTCCATATGGATTAACAAATCAATTAAATTAATTAATTTAATTACCCTGTGCAGGCAACTGCTTGTGGTTCTGGAGCTTTGGAGATGAGTTAAGATACAGTTTCTGCCTTCAGATAAGTTTACAATAGACAGGCATTTTCCAGTTTACTGCTACGCAAGCTGTTCCAAGAGTTGTGATACTATTGGCTCTTGCAAGAGTGGTAGACAGCAGAGAATTTCACAGGTGGAAAAGGGCAGGGAGAGATGGAGAAATGCATTCTAGACAGAGAAAACAACATGACCAGAATATCAGAGGCATTACCTTGTTCTGGGGTTTTGGGAAGGGCCTGTAGCCCTGTGGGGCTGTTGAGAGGATTTGTGCCAGGGAAAATGGATGCAAGGTCAGAGTGAGATCAGATTAGAGAAGACCAGCTGTGTTTTCATAAGGGATCTGGATTTCATCCCGTAGACAGGGAGTCACTGAAGTGCTCTGAAGCGAAGTGATCTTACCTGCAATTTAATACGATCACACTCCTACTCACAGACAGTTCAGACTGGCCTTTGGCGCAATTGTGTAGGCAATGCTTGACACTGAAGGCTAAAGTCTACTTTTTTCTGCTTTTTGTGCCACTTCTCCCCAGACCTGGCACTCTTGCCTCCTTGCAGAAAGCCAGCTTGAGCCCCTTTCAGAATAAGCATTCTCTCAGCAGATCCTGGCTCATCACCCCCAATACAGTAGCAGAAAACTGCTCCGGGGCTTCTCACCTTTTCTCTTGACAGAATGCTTTCATTTCTTCATTCTGGAAGGAGGCAGCCCAATAAGTGAGCAATGTGGGAGGCAGTTGCCTGTGCATATGACATCACAGAGCCTCAATCCACCCTCCAAATGCATGGGAGAGTGTTTCCTTGCATAGTCAGAGGTAAAGCTAGAACAGGTGGTATGTCTAGAGCTGGGATTGACTGTCGCCACCATGGGAGGAAAGGGGGCAAGACTTGGAAGAGAGAAATGCAATAGAGTAAAAACACCATTCAGCTCTGCAAAATGCTGTTGACTCTTTACAGTTCAGAAGTAGAAAACCAGGTGGCTTTCGTTGTCTGTGAACGTTCTCACCCATCTCTTGGCCTCTTGTTCCCAGGAGAAAAGAAAAAGGAAATCTTAAACTTGTCAATCAGAGATATTTTATTTATTTCTAATGTAAAAATTATCTTCCAGGTAAACAGGCTATCAAGTTGTAATGAGCATTTGCTTTTAGAGAACATACATTTCTATTACTGAAGATGAGTTGTAAGACTTACTCATCTTTGATAATAGAAATATTTTCATTTATGTTAAATATAGATAACAGGTTAGTTTGTAGGGCATGTGTGTGCTGCACACAGGAAGGGATGGAAGGAGCCAATGGTACCTAATAATCACGAGGTGCCTGAGTGCTAAGAGTTTGTTGCATACTAAGTATTCAGGAGGTGCTAACTATACAGAAGCACTAAACATACACGAAGACTTCATGAATATGAGGCCTTAATTTGGCTGCCTATTGGAGACACTCATTCTGACTCTAAGTGTCCTTTGCCCAAGAAACACAAATAAAATAGAAATTAGTCAGCTGTCATCTGGCAAGCTGCAACTGTTGACAAGGTGTACTTGTCTCTGAGTCTTTTCCATAGAGCCAGTGTGTGTTGTTGGCCCAGGGTGTCTTCCATCTGTGGGTCTCTTGCTTGCACTTCAACTCTGGTGCTCCTAAGTCCATCATCAGTGGGGAAGGCCAATCCTTAGAGACAGGCAGGACATGTGAACATCATGGTTCCCAGGATTCAGATATTGTGGTCCTTGTTTCTCACCTGCAGCCTCTCCAAAGTCACTTTGAAGTGTTAACCTACCCAGTCGTTCTCTCCTTGCTTCCTTCTGTGTGCTTTGATCTATTAAATGAAGAGTGTGATTGGCTCTGTGAGTCTTTCTGTTCAATGGCCTCCGGAATAGGCTGACAGTGTATTGCCTGGTCTTGGAGTTTATGGCAACATCAAGCTAATTTCCCACTCAGTACAAGTCAAAGTTTAAACTAACCAAGCTATCTCTACTGTCTCAGGAGGTCACTTTTTGTCTACCATCTCATTGTATGCTCTGGGTATAGGCAAAGATTGAGGAGCTTCATGTCTGTCAAGGAAGGGTTTCTTGTCCATACACTGCTTTTGGGTCTGCTCTGCCCACCTTGTCTGGACATGGAGTGTTCTGGTGGCTGAAGAGGCATGGCTGCCCCTGCTTAGTTTCTCTGGGGTTAGCTTGGCTCCTACCAATGGCAAACATGTTCCAAGTTAACCATTTGCCTCCAGTCACTAGGTTGCTACATGCCACAGCATGCTTAGCTCAGCCCCAGGCCTCCTCCAGTCCACCCAGGCCTCTTGCATATCCTGATCCTGCCATAAACACACAGAGGAGCCCCTAAGTGGATCCCTGTTTGCCCCCACAGGCTGAAGGCATCTGGAGAACTGTGGGAGGTGCATCCGCCTGGACGCCTCCCTTTTAAATGAATATGCAACCTCTGCACCATGCAGAGTGTGGCAGGAAAGAAGCACCACATTGGAAAATCGCACTACCTCTCATCTTCCTGGGTTTCTCCTCAGAGATTTTATAATATTATCCCTAAAAACAGCACCGTGTAAGCCCTAAGGGAGCGGGGTGCTGAGATCCTTCTCAGGGATCAGACATCATAAGACCTTAGCCCCTGCCTGAAGATTTAGTTCCCTTTTCAGTTTTGGAGACTCTGTTCTGATGTTATATTCTGTATCTAACTATGCTATTTTTATAGTAAAAATCATCACTAATACCTCAAGGCATTGCTCTTAAAATTTTAAATTTAGAAAATCCTTTTCCCTTTCAACTAGTCTTGGACTTGAGGATGACTGACTTGTCATGGACTTTAAGCGTCAACATAGAGCAAAGATGTCCCTAGTTCTAGACCAGGAGATGCTATTGACTGACCCAAGTAGACACAGATGCAAAACAAGGCATGATCAGGAATGTAAATATATGGATTTTTAAATCTCACTAATATTAGCCCTATTTACAAGGTACACTTACATTGGCATTTCAGATACTACATCATTCAGTTCAATTCATTTAACAAATATTCCTTGAGGAGGACCTACTACATTCCAGGAAATGAGCTAAATATAAAACAGTGAAAAAAAAAATGGTCAAGGTTACTACCCTAATGAGGCTTTCATTCTAGTAGGAGAGATCGACAACAACCACGTCAGCATATAAATAAACAAGTATCAAATATGAGGAGAAATAAGCAAATTTTTTCTACAGATAACCTCAGAGGCTCATTCCTAATAACCTGGCAAGGATTTTTCTAAAGGTACGGCCTCCCTATTTAGTGGCAGAGGCTGCTCCCAAACTATTGAAAATTCCCACGGGGCAAGGAACCTCTGGGCAGCTATAGTTTCCCATCACCTGACAAAGAACCCACACCTCAGTTCAGAATGCCTGGTGCCGCATAAATAGCCCAAAGAGTGCATCTCACACTATAAAGTCACTCTTGTGCCAATTTCACAAAGGAGGAAAAAAATAGCATGAGAGAATTCCTTTAAAAGGGGAAATAAGCAGGGGGTATCCACAGGGGCTGAGAGAACAAAGACCCATGAACTTGGGGACCCTTCTGCCTTTGAATGCCAGCCTGCACTAAGCATTTTCACTAGTATCATTTCCAGTCTTTTACACGATAGCTTTGAGATAAATAGTGTAATGTGATAGACAGTAACTGAAGACAGAGACTATGTGCCAAGAGGAGAAAACTCCAAGCAGACTTCATTGAGTGAGCCACGTTTAAGCGCAGACCTGTATGATAAGAAGGAGCAAGTCATGCAAATAGCAAGGGAAAAGGCATGCAAGCCCAAAGCATTAGCAAGTGGCAAAGCCCGGAGGTGAGAACAATCTTGACTTCTTCAGGATCCAGAGCAAGTAGACATCAGAAGCAAGGGCGTGAGAGGTGAGGTTACAGCCTCAGGTAGAAGCAAACTAAATCAGGCAAGTAGTTTGTTCATGTGTTTGCTCTTCCCAAGTGCAACCAGAGGCCATAGAAAAAAAAGGTAGGCAGAGTGGGCTAATGTCATTGATTTCTTTCCAAGGTAATCTCAGCTTCTGTGTAAAGAACACAGGGAGTGTGAATGGAAGCCAAAAACCTGATAGGCTGTTACTGTCAGGTTCCAGGTGATGTTGACCTGGACCAAGATGATGGTGTTGGAGATGGGGAGCAGTAGACTGATGCTAGATACATTTGGGAGGTGGATTGACCATGATGGAAATAAGAGGTATCAAAGAGCTCTCCGAGGGTTTGTCTTGGCATCTAATAGGTAGATGGTAATGCCACTTATGAAAATGAGGAAGACTGGCGATGGAAGGGATTAAATGTATTGGTGGGTTGTGAGGAAAAAATATGCTTTGGACACACTATCTTTAAATGACTTTTGGAAATTCCTATGCTGGGGAAAAATTGTGTGAGAAAGTCCTTCTTGGCTCATACTCCTACAGATACCCTGCGCATAAGCAACATACCACTCCATCTGACCATTCATGGTCCCTTTTATCACAACACTCTTCTCTTCCTCTGAGGGCAAGTCAGTCAGCAGTTTGCACAGATGCATTTCCTCCCATGATCTGTCCCGAGCTTGGCCACCACTTCCGTATTATGTCAGACATTTTCCCTCTGTGTGCCTGAGAGAGTGGTTCATCATCCAGCTGCCAACCTGGCAAGCAGAGAGACCCTGCATCTTCAGGCATGCACCTGAAGCAAAGCGAAACAGCAGAAATCTAGAAACCTAGGTTGAATCCAGAAGCCAGCTGTCCTGCCCAGCCTGGGAAGAGTTGCCAGCAGATGACTGAGTTAATGTTTCTAATTGAGGGCTGCTTTCTTTGTCTCCTTCCAGAGGAGGAGGAAGGGGATAAGGAAAAGGAGAGGGAGTGATTCCATGGTAGGGAGTGATTCCGTGGTGGGAAGTGATAACGAAGAATTGCTACACACCCTGAGCTTATTAGTTTCCTCCCAGGAATTTTCTAAGAATGCTCACCCCTCCCTGTATATGACCCCCTCTTGTGATCAGAGTGGCCCAACTAGGGCCATTCAACTGTGTGCCAGGAAATTGTTATTAATTACTGTTTGATTATTTCCTAGGGAAATGCTTTCTCTTTTCAAATATATTTATTGAGAGTCAGCCGGTTCAAGGCACAACATTCCGTACTGATGAAATGACACTCAACTAGAGAGAGCAGACCCCTGTTTTCTTGGAGCTCAGACTGTAGTAAGGTGCAGGCAATAAACAAACAGCAAACAAATCCCTAAAGGTAATTTCAGATGGTGATGAGTGCTGTAAAGAAAATAAGACAGCAAAACACAGTAAACAGACAGTGGGGTGGGGGCAAATTATATTAAACATTTAAAGGAAGGTTTACTGAGGAGGTGACTTTTGGGTTGAGAAGGAATTAGCAAGCACAATTTTGGGGGAAGGGTTTTCCAGGTCACGGAATGCAGGGGCCAAACTTCTCAGGTGAGGATAAACTTGGACAATGGTCAGTGGGCCTGCAGGCTGCTGCATGGTGGAGAGAGTAGTCTGAGATCTGGTCACAGAGTTGGGCTGGCCCCTTTGCTTCCTGACTCTCTGTTTGTGCTCAGGGTACCTGAAAGCAGAAATCGCCTCTCACATGTGTGCCATTTTCCCCACAGGCTATAATGCAAGATTAGGCCAATAGGAGGCATATGAGACACAACTGAGATGGGATTGAACCAGATTTAAATGAAATTGGAGAGGACTGATTTAGGAATTGAGTGGCACTTGATTCAATTGCTCTTCCTTGCTTCATATTTTATACATCAGCTACACCAAACAGCTTGTTGCCACCTGCATCCACCTGCCTCCACCTGCCTGTGCTCTTGATGCCTGTCTGCTTGGAAAAATCTTCCTATCCCCCTCTGAATAGTTAGCTCCTCCTTACCACTTAAAGCTTCTCTCAATATTGCTATATCCAGGAAATACTAGTAGCATCCTTACTTGATTCCTGACAAACGCAAATGTCTCTAGATATTGCCAAATGTCTGTGGAAAGAGTGGGAAAAATCAACCGCAGTTGAGAATCACTGTTCTATTTCTCCCCAGATACACACACAAAACCTTCTTCCCCAGTAAGGAGAGAGAAAAGGCAAGAGAAAACAAAATATTGAAAAACACAAGCCTTGCTGCATTGTTATAAAACAGTTCTAAGTTAAACCCACCTTAAATTAGTGCATCCTGTACCATTTTAACTGCACAATGGAATAACTATTTAAAAATCAGAGAAAGAAAAAAACCAGGAGACCCATTTAGGAACTGAGGCTCTGCTTTTGTATCTAGAACTCCAACAACACTGTTAAACTTCATGTTGGTGAGATCAGGACTATACTAAAAAGACATCATCATTACTTTTTAATTACTGCTAATTACTACCTACTATTGTTTGCATGTTGCTTGGTTTGTTCAATTTCCTTGAAAATAAATGAATTTTGCTACCTGGCCCTGATAACATTTTTGTGTTTATAACTTGACACCAACCCATGTTCTTGGCAGATATTTTTCACCCACACCCAGAGAAGTGGGACCATCACCCCAAAAGCAGCTGTAAATTTGCATCCAAAGGACACAGAGGTTTAGAGGCTGGAAATAGAACCCCTGGTGCAGAGAAGGGCACTAGGGATATGCCCTAGATGGTTGAGCAAGGAAATACATTTAATTCAAGCCTGGCAGTTACCCCCAAAAGTAATGGCCCCAGGGACTGGGTCCAATGATAAGCTATTCACTTCCTCCTCCATCTTCCCTGAAGAATAAATGTGTATCTCCAACCAAAGGTGCCTGGATCTTCAGGAGTTCCCTGTCATGTAGGCCTCTGTGCATTGAAAAACACAAGCAGCCCACATGAAGCCTTGTTGCATTGTTATAAAACAGTTCTAAGTTAAACCCACCTTAAATTAGCGCATCCTGTACCATTTTAACTGCACAATGGAATAACTATTTAAAAATCAGAGAAAGAAGAAAACCAGGAGACCCATTTAGGAACTGAGGCTCTTGACACTGGGATGTTGACAAGCTTTTCACTGAGTCCCTCAGCCTGTCTTTTTTTGCCTGCTTATTCCACCTCCAGGCTTTACTTTTCTCTAAGATTTCAATGTTATTTCCCTGTTCCTCTACCTTTCTGTCCCTTAAAACCCAATTGCAGGGAGAGCTTGGAGAGGCCTATTCCCTGAAGAATTAAGAGCTGCTAATAACTTACTATACCATCCTTCTCAAGTGAACTCACAAATTGTTCTTCCATAGCTGAATTTATCATCTTGGGGGAGAAAGGAACATTTCCTTTTCTCTTAATTATTGAAATATCTATATGATATTGATGACTTGTTATCTCTTTTCAGGGCCCTGATGTATATTTTCTTAAAGCATAATTAATAATTATGTAGCGCTGTACTAATACTATAGCTACTAGTCATGTGTGTCTGTTGAGCAATTGAATGTGGCTAGTCTGAATTGATTTGGGTGGTTAAGTAAAAAATACAAACTAGCTTTCCAAGATCTAGTGTGAACAAGCTATAAATATCTCATTCATAACTTTCATATCGATTATATGTTAAAATGATATTTTGGATGTATTAGTTAAATAAAAGATACTATTAAAATTAATTGTACCAGTTTCCTTTTACTTTTTTATGTTACTACTAGAATATTTTAATTTATATACATGGTTTTCATTGTATTTCTATTTGGCAGTACCTCATCAATGTGCTCTTATAGTCATTTGACATCCAAGAGATTGATACTTACCCCATCTTACAAAAAAAAAATACAATGGAAACTAGCAATTTGCTCATGATTACACAGCTAGCAGCAAAAATAGACCCTGAGCCTGCTAAGTAGAAAAACTGGCCTTTATGTAAAAATCCAAGTTTGACAGCAAACTTCAACACAAAGCTTTTTTTTCAAGAACTCATATTGCTCTTAAAGCAATTTTTCACTTTTTGAGTTGAAATGACAGACAACTAGAAGGATAAGGAAATCTCATCCTTCTGGGGGCTCAGGAGTTCCTCATGCCTGGTAAACTGTACTGTGAGACAATGAAACAAAAAGCATTAGTAAAGAAAGCTCTGTTGTAACAAACCAAAAAAAAAAAAAAAAGTTAAGTTATTTTTTTCAAGAGAAACAGACTAACCGAATTGCCTGGTTACTTTGCCCCAGTTTCTCCTCCACTCTCCAAACTCAACAGAGATTAATTACTCACATCTTGGATTTTGCTGTTACAGTCTCTGAGCAGAGACACACTTTGCTTTCCTTCTCCAGAACACCTGCCACATCCTCCCTGCATCAACAGTGATGAATATAAGATGAGGCTCTTGCCGTCTCATCCCAAAAGTCATCCTTGTATGTCCTTCATCACTGGCCAGAACCTGTGATGTCCTGTTTCACTGTAATAGGTGATCACAGAGTGTGATGCAGCAAAAAGGCTGCGGCTGGGGATCAAAACACCTAGTTCAGGTGAGTGACCACCTCATCATTGGAGGTATTTAGGTTTAGGCAGAGTTGATGTGGATGAAATTTAGGGTATCTTCCAACCCTAAGGAAGAGTCAGTAGATCGATAGCAAAGGGATCCTGCAGAGGAATAACCCGTCTATAACTTTGTCTCTATTATTGGCCCCTGCCCATCCCCTAATTCTAACTTTGGTCATTGCTGTTGGGATATCACCTCCACTTGTGCTGAGGTATCTCTTCCTGGTTCCAGGATAGTTGAGTCTCAAAGGCTGAAGAAAAAAATGCAGTAACTCAGGTGGATATGCTGGCAGCCCTGATAATGGAGCTCAGTCAAGACAGCTGTGCCAGGAGTTACTTAGGTGTTGAATGTAACTTCAAAGGTCAATAAACATGCAGGTAAGTTCAGCCTGAAGCTGAACACACACTGATACCAGTGTGAGAGACCTGGGGTTGTTTCCCCTTCTCCTTTACTAAAACAGTTCTAACAGTCTACTGTCAGGTTAACATAGTATTTCTGTATCTTTGCTGCAGGGTCACATTCTTTTTCTGTATATATATTTTTTAATAATTAGAGGTTTTCTTTGCAACATGGCAAAAGCAATAAATCATGTAGCCTTTATATTTATTTATGATATTTTACATGCTGCAGACAGTTTTATTTAGAGAAAATTTGCAGGGACTAAGGAATTGTGTGATGTCTATTTCCCCCTCAATTTAGAGACCTCTGTTCCTAGCCCCATGTTAGGCACTGTGATATTTTAAAAAGATAAAGATACAGTCCCCGGACTTTACAAGTGTTAATGTACTTGGAGAGACATGAATGGGTGAAATTATGAACAATAGAATATCAATGTGGGAAATAGGGGTATAAACATTGCTTCTGCAGGTAGGACTGTATTCTATGCCTTCTCGCTGAGTATAAGGCTCTGGCCATTTTACTATGCCCACTTAGTCCTCTTGAAATTCTTATCAAAACTTAAGCAAACCTGCACATTGTGCACATGTACCCTAAAACCTAAAGTATAATAAAAAATAATAATAATAAAAAATAAAAAAAAGAAAAAAAAAAACAAAAAAACTTAAGCTAAAATATCCCAAACCAAAATCTACACTTCTCATAATCAAAACTGTCCTGCAGGTGCACATATTACTGTTACTTAGATTGTAACAGGGCTTTATATCCCATCAGATATTTGCACTTAGACAGGTCATGTCTCCTTTCAGAGATTCAACTTCTCCATAGGTAAATTTGGATTACTAACATCCCTATGACTCTAGCTTTCTTTGATCCATATTATAAAATAAAAAAAAATACACCAATGAAATGAGTTGCAAACATCAAGCATCACTAACATTGTGATGGTGGTTTGGATACACATTCTCTCTTATCTGCATAGCATTTTCACCTCCTAATTGGTCTCCCCATTTCTGGCAGCTCTCTGCATTTTAATTTGTATTCACGTCACTTCTCTACCAAGGTGAGCCCACAAAATTTATCCTGGGTTTCGGTTTCAGCTTTATTCCATAAGCATCACAATGAGCCTAAACTGTGTCTGTATTTTAAGTTCAAACATGCCTCAGCATCCACCTGGGACTGCTCCAGCCTATTCCAATATTACTTTTAGGGGGCTGAGGAGTCTTTTTGGAGATAACTTACAAAGAAAACAAGGTCAGGCAGAAAAGTTTGACTCCGTTACAAAGTGTGGACCATGAGAGAAAAGGACTGACTATGAGTAGAGTGTGGTGACATTACACACAACCTGCCCCAGGTTAAATGACTTGCCCAGTCTCGCATAACCAGAAACTCTTAGAGCTAATATTTAAACCCATTTATGACCTCAAAGCTCAGTTATTTGCTCTTCTCCAAAACTGTGTTATGAGCATGCATGAGACTGCTCTCCGAGAAAACAGCATCATATCCATGGCCTCCTGTCACTTGCTGGTGAGAAGTGTTTGTGAATATGCTGTTAAATAGAAGACCCATGGCTGTTCTGTTGGCGGCATTCTTGACTTTATATAGTGAAAGAAAGAGCCTTACCGCTTTGTTTAAAACATATATAAAGTATATAACCAGAGGGATAAAAACCACTTAGTTTATCACAAACCACCCCCATGTGAGAGAATTAAAACCCATTTTAGGGTATCACCAAGATATTGTTTATGGTAGAGAGAGGAGTGATTAATGATTAGAGTCTGATTTGAGGATCTCTATTTTTGCTTTGAGCTTAAGCCAAGAACACCACACTAAGCATGTTCTGCAAAATAATTCAAACACTTGGAGCTTTTCCTGCTGCCTTCCGTGTTTGAAGGCAATATCCCTGACCACCTCTCAGTCCCATTAGTAGTGATAAACTGTGAGTCATATCCTCTGCAGAGAAGAAAGCTTTATTGATTCATGCAACCCCCTGAATGTTGAGTACCTGCATTTATAAGCCAGGTGGGGTAAAAGGTCAGATTCCTGACTGTCCACAATCCAGATGTGTTAAGCTGTAGGAGGCTAGAGAACAAATGTACAAGGACTGAAGGTCCTACTGCTATTTCCCTTTTAATGCAACAGAGTAAGTGGAGCTGTCCACTGCTTTTTATTTAATGGGAAGACATAAATGTTCAACACAACAAGCTTACTTAAAATTTTATATAGAAAAAAATTGTTTTGAAGGAGGTAGAAGACAATTTCAGTTCTCTTGCTGACCTTGAATACGTCAAGATTTTTTTAAGTAATATGTATATTTAAAGGTGTAAAAATCCAAGCCCAAGAGATCTAATAAGAATACAATGAAACTTGTGATATAAGCATGTTGAAGAAAGAGATGTTACTATCATCCATATGCATGTTCATGGATACATCATAGTCTCCCCAAAGTATTTCTACATCATTGGTCTCACCAGATTCTCCTATTATACCCTGAAACTAGAAAGGGTAAATATTTAGTTGGAGTAAATCCTCAGGTCCCTCATGACCTTGGAAGAAATTATTCTTACCATACTGTTGGCTTATTCAGCTTGCCTGAGTTTCAGTCTTGGTTTTATGATTTCCACTCGAGTTTTGCAGGGGAACATAGCCTAGATTTGAAAATCTACCCTTTATGACTCTGACAACAAGATCGCTGATATTTCCTTGTATTGTCTCAGATCTCCCAAACACAACACAGATTTCTGAGCACCACTGTAGCTCCCAAGCTTGACATGTATCCTCAATCCATCCCCTTGGAGAAAGACAGCTGTATTTGATGGACTTGGGTTTGTACCCATTCCTTGGATTTACTGTCATGAATTTGAGTTTGTTCTGTGCCCTTTAGGCATGCTAACTTTCTCACCTCCCCACTTCAGAGAATTTCCTAGGATATACTGCGATCAAGCTCTTGCATTACCTAGAGCTAGCACAACTGAGATAAAAGATACCACCTAAAAAACACTTGAAACATGTTAATTTTTACAAAGAAAAACCACCATTCTAAACCTATGTCCCCATACACATGCACCTAAATTCACACATGTGGGTATATACACATACCCAAGAAATCACAACCACATTTTCAAGGCTCTTGCTTCAATTACAGACAAGAATGACTTGGAGCAATTCTTATTTGATCTCAAAAATTAATTAGACCAACATGCCATGCAGTAAATATCTTGTATAAAATGACATTTAAACTTTACATGAGGCTTAGAGAAGGTAACCAACCAATCATCTTCTAAGAATTCCATTAGTGGAAAGCAAATAAGATGTTCTAAAATTAATGAATCTATCAACTGGAGTGAAACATTCAAAAAACCTACCAAGTCAAAGAGCAATTAATTGGGTCTTTTCAGAATTTAATTCGTTCCTGCTGAATGCCTGAAGAATGTTACTCAAAATGAAATAATGTGGAGTTGAATATCAAGAACAAGGAATTCAGGAATAGAATACAGTTCTCATCCTGACTTGGTCACTAATGTACATTTTGACATAAACTAAGTCCAGCTTCTAAATTTCTTCCTTGTAATGTGGAATGAATTAACACCTGCCCTGCCTAACATATGGGATAATTTTGAGAATAAAATGATATAATGGATGACATAGACAATTTAGACATTGTATAAGTTAGAGGGAAGTTGGATCTCACAGTATCTGAAAAACATAGAGAAAACAGGAACAATATCAGCCATTTTCTAGAACCAAGGAATTGACGGTATCGTACTTTGAGTAAGTAAAGAGGATCTGATAACTCCACTGAGCACATTATTTTTCTTGGTATGCATTAGGTTAATGTAGCTTAGCAAATAACTACCCTTGGTTGTTGGTTATAGAATTTCCCTGGTGTCTTCAATACCCTCCATGTAAAACAGAAATCTAATTTTCTGGGCTTAGGTCTTCTAAATGTCAGATTCATCCCAATGGTAAATTAAATATCTTAGAAAAAAACATTTCCTCTCTCATGATGTTGAAGTAAATAGCCTTGCAGCAAAGGCCAAAACTCTATTTCTTTTTTATTCCCTAATCTCTTCCCTCCAGAAGAAGCCAGTAGCAGTGATTACAAGCACAGCTTTGGTGTTTGGGTTTTAAGCCCCATTCTGTTACTTTTATAGAACCATGACCAAGTTATCCTATTTCTCCAAATTTTCATTTCCTTGTTTGAAATATGAGGGTAAGCATAGCTGTCGCATAATGATGTTCTGTATATTAAATATGATAATTTATGTAGATATCTTAGCACAATGCCTGGCACAAAATTAGTGCTGAATAAATGGTAGTTATACTTAGATGAGCTCCTGAAAATATTAGTCTGGCAATTCTCTGGTGACACTGACTTTATGATTAAAGTGATTTCCTTAAAGTGATTTCCTAAATTTGTAACAACTGAATACCTTCTTAAAAAGAAAATATATTGCACTTAAGTATATATAGACAATGGAAAAGGCTCGACAAGTGTTGCTTGCTTGATGTCCCCCAGGGTACATTGTTGAAGATTAAGGTTAAGAAATAGAACAAAATGACTGCAACTAATAGGGAAGCTGCAGAAATGATTCAGAGGAGTCATTTCACTGTAACCTTCATTTGCAGATCAACAGATCTGTTGTTCCACTGAAAATTATTGTCTATTATGGAGCTACCAGGCACTGCATATAATATTATTATTCACTCTATGTGATCATATGTGCTAGGCACCATGCTTAATGATATCCATGCACTATTTTATTTAATTTCCACCACAACCCTGCGAAATAGGTCTATTTGATTTGAGAGCCCATATCCATAATCACTATGCCTTCCACTGGCCCACTGTGTAGGTTGGCATGAAGCCTGGCATACATGAGAATGGGTCTCAGAAGGCCCAGTGGAACATCATGAGTAGAGTAAAGAGAGCAGCACAACCTTAAAGCATTCCTACTCTCTCAGCTAGGAATCCTACTGGGAAGCCCAACCCAGTACTCCCCTCCACCCTGCATACCTGGGTTCCCTGCCCTGGCTGAGTTACCTAGCTCCAAGTATTTCTGAGTGCTGGAACCGGCACTTTCCCCTATATCCCCAGAGAGCATTACCCCCTTGAATCTGTCTTAGGAGCACTCTGTCTCCTGATGAGACACACTGTTCTACCTTGGCACTCCCCAGTTGTCTTGGATCAACCCCAGCTTGAGACATGACACTTCTTTTCTGCCTACAGCTGATTTTAGCATGTTTTGTTGCTTTACTTCCCTTGCCTAATTCTCATACTAGTGTCCTCATTTTGCTCCGGCCTTGACTCCTGGTCTTCCCTTCAATTACAATGGGATTTTGTTCATGTCTTCACTCACCCCTAAGCAACGACGATTGATCTACGAAACATAAAGGGAAGAGGAGGAGGGACGTGTGTAAAGAGGAAAGCCTTCGATGTGACACATTGTTTTTTTGAGAAGTATTTTCTATAAAATTCCTCTTTTTCCTTGTTGTTCTCACTTCAGGCCATGAAATGTGACGCCCAAGGAGCAAAGTGTCTTTACTCTAAGTTCCTAACTCCAGCTAACCCACAAGATCAAGTATCTTGAGAGACCTCAGATCATATGCCCTCTCTTCCTCCTGCTCTTGATTCTTTTTTTTCTTTTACTATTAGTAAACTGGTCTCTCAAGATTAATCATGAGAGCACTCTCCTCCATAGAACATATTTCTGCATTGACCTGTGGTCTCTATTCTGCTCCTTGATTTAAATCAAATTCCAGCGTCTTAAGTATATAAGTTCCAACTGGACTCAAATTAGTCCCTAAATTAAAAAGAAGTTAAAAAAGAAAGCAGCCCTCAAATTCTACTAATTTTGAAAGATTTTCTGAAGGAACGTGGTTTTTCAGTGAACAGATTCTTCCTTGGTAACTTGTCATATGTATGCCAATTGCCATGTTAAGTCCCTTCTGCGAAGTGCTCTTTCTTCTAAAGACTCATAGGGAATAAGCTCACAGAGCTTAACAAATAATCACTCTTTGAATAAAGTTATTTAATCTAAAATGCTAAGTTCTGATTCTTTAAGCATTTATGCACATATGCAAAGAGAGCTTAGTCAATGTGTTTCCATTTCAGAAACAAGTTGTTTCTAATAGCCAATACAAAATAATAGAGTGAAAAATTCTCTGTAATGGCTCAATTTCCAGACTGTTTTATAATAGTTTACTTTTTCCAAAGCTTGCTCATGAATAAACTGATACAATAAGAAGATGGCCTTCCCAAAGATTGTCTGAGATTTAAATATGGAAGCAGTAACTGTTTTCCAGGAAATCTCTTAACCCACGTTCATAATATTCCAGCATTCTGATCAATAATAGGAAAATTATAGAATATATCTCAGTGCTGTCTTTGTCCAACATCATCATTGGAAAATTAAGAAACATAGGTCCAGGGGGAATAAAGTCACCTACTCAAAATAACAGATTTAATGAGAGAAATAAAATTAAAAGTGAAGTCTTATCAGCCTGTAACATTTTGAGGTTAAAAGCAGCTGACATAATTGCTAAAATCATTGTGAATAAACATATCAATGTATTAAATAAGTATTATTGAGGGTTTAATGTCCTAGTTCCTGAGAATACAAACTCATGCTTGATCAACAGAGTATGACGGAAATAGCATTATGTTATTTCATGACCTAGCCCAAAAGGACCAGCAGCTTCTGCTTTGCCCTCTTGGAGCCCTGTCCAACAATAAAAGAAGTTCTACTATCCTGACACCTCCATGATGTAAGAAGGTCAAGGCACAGGGCCACTGCATTGTAATTCTCTTTAGCAGTCCCAGCTCAGCTCTCAGCCAATAACCATATCAACTGCTAAGCATGTGTGTAATCATCTTTGAAGACCAGTCCATTTGATGCTTCATATGACTCCAGTTCCAGCCATTATCTGCAACTGCATGATTTCCAAGAGAGAACCACCCAGACAATCCTAATCACCTCACAGAACCATGAGAAGTAATAAAAAACTGTTTTATGCCACTCACCTTGGGATAGTTTTCTGTGTACCAATAGGAAATCAGAAGAGTAGATAATGGAGAAATCATCAGTAAAGTTTGAAGGGGAGAGTAATGATGAATTTATATTCATAACTGATCATTTTGAATAGGTAGGGACATAGAGTCAGGTAATAGAAGATAAGCACCCATGTCTTCTGCTCCCACCATACATTCAAGTTTATCTGAAATTTGAGGACTGCTGGACAAAATTGAGTGAAGTTCCTCCTCCTGTGTACAAATGGTATTATGGAGATTCAAAATGGTCTACTAGGAGGAAGGGAGAAAGGGCCAAGCCCTTGACTATTAAAGTACCAGTTTCCAATTCTGATAGCCAGCTATTAAGATAGCCCCCAGGCAAAACTCCTGCATTCATGGTTGGGCAAAATCATCTGAAAACACAGTACGCTGTGGAGTATCAGCTGTTTACTTTCAAGATGGTATTGCCACCGGGGCAGTGCTTGCTGCCTATGCTGAGGCATCGTGAGAGAGTACCGTACTGCACATTGCTAGCCCAGTAAAATATCAATATTCAAAATCTGAAATAAGGCTTCTAGGGAATGCGTATCACTTTGCCACCATGATACGGTAGAAAAATTGTAAGTAGAACTATCATAAATCAGAGACCATCTGTGTAGGGAAAAGTAACCTCTTCATGGTATTGAATCTGTCTCTCTAAAGCATCATATATTTCTTCGTATATTAAAGTCTTCTTTAAAGTTTAAAAAGTTTTATGTGGTCTTGACTATTTTTGTCGGATATATTTCTAGATCCTTTATATTTTTCTTCCTATTAAAAACAGTATCTTTCTTAAAAATACCTTTTTTAACTCTATTGTTGGAATATAAACATTCATTTGGGATTTATATGTTGATCTCACATTCTCCTTGTTTACTAAATTTATCCATTAATTCTAACAATTAATTTAAAGAGTCTTCTGGATTTTCTATGGAGACAGCATGTCATATGCAAATAGTGACAACCTAATTTACTCTTTCCCTGTTTAAATTTTTTTTCTTTTCTACGTGTACTTTCTATCGCACGGTATTGTTAAATAGAATCAATGAGGGTGGTACATTTGTATATTTCTGACTTTTTAAGTAAGTCTTGCCAGTATTTTACTTTTGAGTCTCTATAGATTACTGTGTTAAAGTTATTCCTGTCTAACTCTTGTTTTTAAGACTTTTTATCAGTTACTAATAGGTTTTGAATTTCACTTAATGATTTTGTTCTCTTAAAATGACTGTATTTTTTTCCCTTTTAATTTCTGAACTTGGAAATTGCATTAATAGTTCATCATAATAAACTATCATTACATTTCCAAGATTAACTTTTCTTTCTCTTCATTTATTATATACAACAATGAATTCAATTTGTTTTGTGTTCTGTTCAGGAACTTTGTATCTATGTTCTTGAGTCAGATTGTCCTTCTAATTTTTTTCTCACGATGGCCCTGGATTTTTCTTTTTCTCAAAAATTTCCCCCAATATTTTAGATAAAAACCCAAAGACAATAGTGTTATGATTTATTGTGTACCCACCACCAAGCAACAACTATCATGACCTCAAGGCCTCTCTTGTTTTACCTGTCTCTCTCTTTATCTCTATCATGCTAGGTTATTTTGAAGTAAATCCTGAATATTTCATCTGTAAGTATTGTGCTATGTATCTTAAATGATAAGGATACTTTAAATAATATTATTTCAATATTATAATAACATCTGAACATGATATAGTCCCTTAACATTATCAAATGCTCACTTTTACCCAATTGTTTTATAATTATATTTTTTATTTAATTTGTTCAAATCAAGATCCAAACACGGTTCACACATTTTATTTGATTGATATATTTTTCACATGTTAAGAGTGATATGTTGTTTTATTTCCTTAAATTCACTTGCTGGGGAAATGTACTTATTTGTCCTGTAGAATTTCCCACCTTCTAAATTTTGCTGATGGTATTCCTACGTTGTAATATAATACCGTCTCCATGTCCTATATTTTCTGGAAATTGCCAGCTAGATGTTAACCAGAGATCTCAAACTGTTTTGATCTCAGGACCATTTTACACTCTTAAAAAATATTGAGGACACTCGAAAAAAAATTTTGTTCATGTGAGCTACTGACATTTATAATAACATATATTAAAAGAGAAAAGTTAAAAATATTCATTTACTAACTCACTTTGATCTTTTTTGAAAACATGTTAACAAAAGACCCATATGTCAGTAAGTAAAGTTTGTCTTGGTTTATTTTTCAAGTAAAAATGGTGTTCCATGAAACAGTGAATTAAAACTCAGTGTTACAAATTATTTCCCTCAAGACAACCATTATACTTTAGCATGTCAGCTTCCCATTTAGTCATACAGAATATTCCCTCTAGATGTATTCAAGGGTTGAGATTTACTGAAGCCAATTCACTACTCTGATTCATCAAGTTCAAGGGCATTTTCAAGTAAAAATGCCGTTATTTTGTTTCTTGCAAGTGGGTGGATATGAGCAATACAATTTGGTGCCACTGCCTTGATTAATGTTAAGGCACCAGAACTTCTATCCACCATTTCTTTTGCCTCATCAGTGCAAATGTCACCATAGTAAAAATGACAAATAACATTTTAGTATAATTATGAAAAATATAACTGCACAGCCACTCCGAACAGGCCCTGAAGACCCCCACTGGTGTGTAGATCACAATCTAAGAATGCTACTCTGAGATATCAAACTGTCAGCTCAGAATCACAATAAACCAAGGAACTATCTCTTGGTCTTCTCACACAAAGGTAGCTGGAAGGCAAATCTATTTAACTGCTGTTCTATAAGACCCTGGCTTGCCTAATGACTCACAAGATTATTTCAACCTTCTTTTACATCTTGCTGCAAAGTTGAAGTAGCAACTCTGAACCAGTGCTGCTTCTTCTGGTTTCTATTCTTTATTTCAACTAATACATTGTCTTTGCCAACAGATCTAATTTTAATGCCCACCCAATTTTTATTTATTAATTTATTTTAAATGTTACTAGATAAGGTATAAAGAAATTCATATGTATGCCTATAGAAGTGAGTTCCTGGCAGGTTGATCAAAAGCAAACTTTTGACATTTTTCATAACTATGTAATATCATAATATTTTCTAAACTATAATACCAGGCTCACAAGACTGCCTTTATTCCCTTAAGTTTCTCAGAAGAAGATATCTGGAAGAGGGTGGGAAAAGTGCAAACTTCGACTGTTTGTGGGGAAAGTGCTGGCCTGCTACAGAGAAAAAGGCAACATCTGTAACAATTCCCAGCCTTTGCCAGGAAGAGTCTCCTCCCCTTGGCATAATCTTTTTGAACCAATGCCAAGCCCTCCCCATGACCCCTGTCCCACCTACATATTGCCGTTATTCACTCCAATGACCATCCCTGAGATCCTCTTATAAAAAACCTAGTCTTTCCTGACCAGACAAAGCATACCAGATCTCACCAGAGAGGTAAGTGGGAGCCAAGAGAAGATGAGACCTGGGGAGGCGCAACCTCACATGATACAGGAGAACGCATGGGAGGGTCCCTTCCTCAGGGAGCACAGGAGCTCTGAGACTCAGCAAGGGTGTCCTGGGAGGGCTCGGGGATGGGAGAGTACACAGATTCACAACTCATTCAGAACTGTAGAAGACGATGGATGTGACCAAGATCACTTTAGTCCTAGGGGACTACAGAAGGAAAAAGACATGAGGCAGCATGGTATCTGTGTGTCCTCTCGCTGACCACACTTCCTTTAGTGACCCCTGATTGACTCCTCAAGTCGCAGACACCATGCTGCCTCCCATGGCCCTGCCCAGTGTGTCCTGGATGCTGCTTTCCTGCCTCATACTCCTGTCTCAGGTTCAAGGTGAGATTGCTCTGTCTCTATCACTGGGTTCCCTATGAATCCTCAGAGCCAAGAAAAGGAGGAAGGCTCCTGTGTGTCGTGTGAGGTAATGACGTGGTGTCTAATGAACCTGCCTGCAGTTCTTGCATCATCACTCCTTCCTTCAGGTTAACTTGCAGTGGGAGGCTCCACGGCGGTCCACTAACAATGGAATGAGATGGCTTCCATTTAGTCAGTGGACTCTAATATACACTGGTGGGAAAGTGTGGAGGGTCAGTAATGAGATGTGGGGAGGGACAATGATTGGAGGACCCAATGTAGAGACAGCCCAGAATGAGGAGTGTTGAATGGTTGAATAAGGGGAAAGAGTAATAAGAGACTAGATGGTGGCCCATTTACTAGGGCAATTTTGAGATAAAGAACTTCTGAAAACACAAGGGAAGACAAAGGGGTGTCAGGAATGTGGTCTTCCTCCCCAAGGGCAGGCCTAGATATTCCCCAAGGTCCTCTCCCACCCACCCCCTACTCTTCATTTTACTCTCTCCCTTTTCTTCCACCCCAGGTGAAGAACCCCAGAAGGAACTGCCCTCTCCACGGATCTGCTGTCCCAAAGGCTCCAAGGCCTATGGCTCCCACTGCTATGCCTTGTTTTTGTCACCAAAATCCTGGATGGATGCAGACGTGAGTGGTTAGATGTGGGGTTGGAAGTGACAGGGGAAAGTCCATGCAGGTCTCAGGGGGAGGAGGGTCTCCATTCAGGAGAGTTCCTTGGGAACGAGGATGAACACACTTATCTTTCACACAGTCCTCCTCCCACCTACCTTTGCCCTGTGCTCCCCCAGCAGGTCTCAGGCTCCCTCTCATTCTCTTTCTCCCCCTCAAAGCTGGCCTGCCAGAAGCGGCCCTCTGGAAACCTGGTGTCTGTGCTCAGTGGGGCTGAGGGATCCTTCGTGTCCTCCCTGGTGAGGAGCATTAGTAACAGCTACTCATACATCTGGATTGGGCTCCATGACCCCACACAGGTGCGAGTATATCCTCCCCTCTCTGTTACCTCTCAAGGTGCTATTGTTGCCCAGGCCCACTCCCTGTCCCCTGTGCCTGCCCAGGAAGTACTTCAGGGAGCACTGGAGCTCAGATCTGGGGGACATTTGGAAGAACAGGAAGTCCATGAGGCACCTGAAGAACTGAATTATATGGAGGTCCCTAGTCTTTAAATAAAATTAATCAGACTCTTGTAAAACTTTTACATAATTCTCACATGAATCCTAACAAATCAAATATCTGAGCTTCAGGGAGTCTGCATCTATTATTCTGAGGGAATTCTAAATTAAGATAGGATCAATTTTTGCCCCCATACAGAATAGACATTATCTTTGAGGTTCACAGGCTAATCACAAATGCTACAGCAATTATTGTTCTGCAAGTAACATAGTACTTTGAGTGATTCCAAACGTCTTGTGTTTATTGGCTGTGATTTTCCAATAGCAATGAGGAGTTAAGGAAGTGGTTCCAATGCAGAGGACTCTAGGGCAGCATCTGGAAGAGCAGACCAAAATCCCTGACGTGGGGAGGAATCAGGTGTTACAGCTCAGGGGCCATGCAAAGACAGCTGCTATGGCCATTTTCTTCACCTGGCTGCCTCCTCTTCTCTATAGGGCTCTGAGCCTGATGGAGATGGATGGGAGTGGAGTAGCACTGATGTGATGAATTACTTTGCATGGGAGAAAAATCCCTCCACCATCTTAAACCCTGGCCACTGTGGGAGCCTGTCAAGAAGCACAGGTAAGAAACAGAAGAGCTGCCTCTTCCCAGCACTTTCCGCTCCTCATCCCCAATTTCCTGATCTTCAGGAAATTCTTTTCAGCTAGGAAATGCAGTGTTGATGTGCCTTCTCCCATCTCCTCTCATCTCTGCTTTCTTTGAGTCTCATTCTCCTGGATTGAGAAACTGGTGAAGATGAGAGAGAAGCTTTAAATCCTAGGCTAAAATCTGGGATGCCTCTTCATTGGGTTCACAAGTTCCCCCAGCCCCATGCCTTTTATATTCTGTCTCCCTAGGATTTCTGAAGTGGAAAGATTATAACTGTGATGCAAAGTTACCCTATGTCTGCAAGTTCAACAACTAGGGCAGGTGGGAAGTCAGCAGCCCGAGCTTGGTGTGCAGCTCATCATGGATATGAGACCGGTGTGAAGAGTCACCCTGGAAGAGAATATTCTCCCCAAACTGTCCTACCTGACCACCTTCTCTTGATCCTCCTCCTTTTTCCTTTTTCCTCACCTTCATTTCAGGCTTTTCTCTGTCTTCCATATCCTGAGATCTCAGAGAATAATAATAAAAATGTTACTTTATACTTATATGCTTTTGTTTCATTCTTACAGTAAGAGCCTTTGGAAGAGGAGGGGGAAGTTGGGAGACGAAACATTGAGTCTTGGCTCCTCCCAATTTCACCCAGGGCTAAGGGGAAATTACTATATGAGTGTCCCCTTCAGTGTATTTATGATGAAGGTGTGGGCCCTGCTCAGGCAGGGTTTGTGTCATGAAGAAATGAAGACAGTGCTTCCCCACACACTCACTGCCCACACATTGTCCCTGATGTGACACAATTAGCCCTAGGGGAGTCTGATAATTACTTAAAACAGAACTTCTCAAATAATTTTCTGTGAAGGATCATTTTCTTCATTAATTTGCAATCTACCCTTCATGGTGACTTTTGTAAAATACAGTAAAAAAAGAATTACTTAAACTTCTGGTTACAATGTTGACATAAAGAGCTTTGGAAACGGTTACTCTTTTCTTTAAAACAAGAAAAATCTGAATAAACTTAAAATCAACAACTTTCCTTTGGGCTAATGAGAGAACTGAGGTAGCAGGGCAAGTTGGTACCCCAATATCTGGAAAAGCACCCAAATAAAGAGAGTTGTTTACATTTCTGCTTATCTGGAGCAAAAGCCTCCAGAGCTACAAGCTGTTAGGAACATTTAAATGGTGATTTTGAAAAATTGCTGGATGTTGAGTACAGCTTGGCATTAAGAGTGAGAAACTCATGGAAGTTGCACTCCTAGGAAAGCCCTCACGCCTTCATGGATTTTAACTTCAGGAATCCCAACAGGTTCTCTTGGTGGAGAGTCAAAAATAATTCTCTCATGGCTTTGGCAGGAGGAGGAGAAAAGAAACCATTTCTAAATCAGCCCAGACCATTCTCAATAACAAAGGCCTACTTCCAGGTAAAAAGACCTTATGAGCTTCTTATCATGCCTAAGCACGAGTGCATTTACGTCCACTCCAACCACATCTAGCCTTCTCATCTTACCTAACAGAAAGAGAGCTAAGAAACATTTTTGAAAGTCATGACCCTGGGGCATAGACTCACAAAAATACTGAGATTTAATCATAAAATTATATGATACTTCCCCTTGCTCAGACACTACATCAATAGGGATCCAGTTTAATGACAATAGATCGCAACTGAGGAGCTGCAAGGTACACTATTTAAGGAAGAATTATTAGGAAATGACAAAGGCAATAGGAGAGAAAAAACAAGGACACAAGAGAAATTTTAAGCCTCTTGCACCTACAGCTATAGCAAACATTAAACAGAAACTAAACCCAAGTAAGATTAATGAAAAGCCTTACACCAAAGGTCTTTTACTTCAGTTATTATTACTCAATACATCAAGTGAAGCTTTTAAGAGAAACTAAAAATTTTGCTGAACAATAAGAAAAAACATAATCTGAAGAGATAAAGCAAACATCAAAACCAGACTCAAATATGGTACAGATTTTGGAACTATTAGGAAACTTAAAATAACTATGATTGATGTGATAGGGCTTTGATGAAGAAAATGGACAATGGGAAAGAAAAGATGCACAATCTATGCAGAAAAATAGAAACTGTATAAAATAATCAACAGATAATGCTACACATCAAAAGCAATATAATAAAAACAAAGGATTTTTTTTTTTTTTTTTAGAGATGGAGTCTCGGTCTGTCACCCAGGCTGGAGTGCAGTGGCACAATCTCGGCTCACTGCAACCTCTGCCTCCTGAGTTCAAGCGATTTTCCTGCCTCAGTCTCCTGAGTAGCTGGGAGTACAGGTGCCTGTCACCACACCCAGCTAATTTTTGTATTTTTAGTAGAGACCAGGTTTCACCAGAGACCAGAGGCCAGACTGGTCTCGAACTCCTGACCTCAGGTGATCCACCCGCCTCAGCCACCCAAACAGGATGTTTTTGAAGGGCTTATCTGTAGACTGGACCTGGCCAAGTAAAGAATCAGTAAGCTTGAAAATAGGCCAACAGAAACTTCTCAAACTGAAATGCAAAGAGAAAATAGAGTGAATAAGTAGAACAGAATATCCAAGAACAGTGGAATAACTTTTAAACTCTAATATGTATATAATTGCAATATAAGAAGAAGAAGAAAAAGAAACAAAAGAAAAATTTAAAGTAATAATGATCATGCATTTTCCAAAATTAATGACAGACACTAAACCCTAGATCCAAGAAGCTCAGAGAACAGCAAGTAGAATAAATATCAAAAACCAATCCTAGGCATATCATATTCAATCTTCAGAAAAACAAAGACTAAGAGAAAATCTTGAAAGAATCCAGAGAGTTTGGGGGACAGCTTACCCACAGAGGATCAAGGACAAGAATTAGAACAGATTTCTCGTCAGAAACCATTAGTGGAATAAACTACTTAACGAATTGGAAGGCGTAACGACCAAACTAGAATTTTATAGCCAGTAAAATTATCCTTCAAAAGTGAATGAGCAATAAAAGACTTTCTCTGACAAACAAAAAAGGGAATTCGTTTTCAGCAGAACTGCTTGGGAAGAAATATTGAAAGAAGTTTTTTTGGGGAGAAGGGAAATGATATAGGCCTGAAACTTAGATCTACTTAAAGAAGAGTGTTAAAAAAAGGCATAAAAATGTTAAGTGAAATATTTTGTTTACTTTATTTTTCATCAAGCTAATAGATAACCATTGGCTTAAAGGAAATATAGTAACTGTTTTCTATGAGTGCAGCACATAAACAAGTGAGATGAATAACAGCAATGTCATAAGGGGTGAGAGGGAGAAATTTGGAGTGCTTTTTTCTAAGTTTCTGCACTACATGTGAAGTACTACATATTATTTGACAGTGGACTTCCATTAGTTGTAAATGTATATTGCAAACTCTATAGCAACTGCCATAAAAATTTAAAATAAAATACAATTAAGATACAAGAGAGTGAAAAAATAGAATCATATAAATTGTTCAATTAAAACCAGAGAATGCATAAAAAGGGAAGAAAAAAACTGAACAGAGTAAATGATGTTATAGAAAAGTTATAAACATGATAAATAGTATTCCAACTATATCAATAATCGCTTTAAACTTGGGTGATCTAAATGTATCAATTGAAAGAAAGAGATTGTCAGAGGGATTTTTTTTAAAAAGACCCTACTGTATATTGTCTATCATAAAACCACTTGTAACACACAGCCTCAGGTATGATCAAAGCAAAGGGATGGAGGAAGATATACCATGCCAACATTAATCAAAAGAAAGCTTGAGTAGTATGTTAACTTCAGACAAATCAGATTTCAGAAAAGTATATAAATATTATTTGGAATCAAGAGGGGCATTACAAAATGATAAAAGGGGTCAATTCTCCAAAAGGACCTAACAATGTTTGACATGTATGTACCTAACAAGGGAACAAGATGCATGAGACAATTACTTATACAATTACAAGGAGAACTAGAGAAATCTTTTTTTGTACTTAGAGACTTCAACAGTTCTCTTTTTGTAATTGATAGAACAAGGAAGCAGAAAATTAGGAACAGGGTTGACCTGAATAGCATTATCATTCAACTTGTTCTAATTGACACTTAATACTGCATCCAACAGCATAATACACATTTTTCTCACAGTCACATGGAGTATTTACCAAAAGAGACCACACTCCCAGGCATGAATTACACCTTTACAAATTTAAAAGTATAGAAATCATAGAAAGTATGCGTCAGATCACAGTGGAATTAAACTGGAAATCAAAAAGAGAAACACAGACGGGAGATTCCAAAATATTTGGAGTTAAAACAACACATTTCTAAATAACACATGGAAAAATAGAAGTCACAGACAAATTTTAAAAAAACAGTTTGAACTAAATGAAAATGAAAATACAACTTACTAAAATCTGTGGTATGTGATGAAAGCAGTGCTTAGAAGAAAATACATAATATTAGATTAATATATTAGAAAAGAAAAAATGATCTAAAATAAATAATCCAAACGTACTCTTTAGGAAACTACAGAAATAAAGGCTATTTAACTGCAAAGCAAGCAGAAGAAGGAACATAAGAATAGAAATCAATGAATTTAAAAAGAGAAAAACAATGGAAAAAATAATAAAATAAAAAACTGATTTAAAAGATCAATAAAATTTAGGCATCTTTAGGCAGACTAACCATGAATAAAATAAGGTGGTGCAATTTAGTAATGTCAGAAATGAAAAAGAGATCAAGGGAGGCTGAAAAATGGCCTCCCTCCAAAGACCTTCTTCCTGGAATTTATGAATATGTTGTTACCTTAAATGGCAAAATGTACTTTGCAGATGTGATTGCATTAAGAATCTTAAGATAGGGTGATTATTCTGGATGCATGAGTACAATCACAAGGTCTTTATGAGAGAGAGGCAGAAAGTCAGAGGGGAGAAAAAGATTATGCAGCTTTATTTGAAGATGGCTGAAAGGGCCACATGCAGCCTTTAAAAGCTGGAATAGGCAAGAATGGATTTTCTTCTTGTGCCTCCAGAAGGAACCAGTCATGCCAACATCTTGATTTTAGACCTGTAAATGTCTTGACGACTTCTGTTCTTCAGTACTGAAAGAAAATAAATGCATGCTGTTTAAGCAGCTGTGTTTCAGGGAATTTGCTACAGTAGCAATAGGAACCTAATACAGAGGTCATCACTACTGAATCCACCAACGAAAAAAAGATAGTAGGTTGCCTGTTTACTCTGATGATAGTTTCTTTTGCTGTGCTGAAGCTCTTTAGTTTAATTAGATCCAATTTGTCAATTTGCAACCTACTGAATGGGAGAAAATTTTTGCAATCTATCCATCTGACAAATGGCTAATATCCAGAATCTACAAAGAACTTAAACAAATTTACAAGAAAAAAACAAACAACCCCATCAAAAAGTGAGCAAAGGATATGAACAGACACTTCTCCAAAGAAAGCATTTATGCAGCCAACAAATATATGAAAAAAAGCTCATCATCACTGATCATTAAAGAAATGCAAATCAAAACCACAATGAGATACTATCTCATGCCAGTTAGAATGGCGATCATTAAAAAGTCAGGAAACAACAGATGCTGGAGAGGATGTGGAGAAACAGGAACACTTTTACACTGTCAGTGGGAGTGTAAATTAGTTCAACCATTGTGGAAGACAGTGTGACAATTCCTCAAGGATCTAGAACCAGAAATACCATTTGACCCAGCAATCCCATTACTGGGTATATACCCAAAGGATTATAAATCATTCTATGATAAAGACACACACACACACGTATGTTTATTGCAGCACTATTCACAACAGCAAAGACTTGGAACCAACCCAAATGCCCATTACTGATAGAGCAGATAAAGAAAATGTGGCAAATATATACCATGGAATACTATGCAGCCATAAAAAAGAATGAGTTCATTGTCCTTTGCAGGGACATGGATGAAGCTGGAAACAATCATTCTCAGCAAACTAACTCAGGAACAGAAAACCAAACACTGCATGTTCTCACTCATAAGTGGGAGCTGAACAATGAGAACACATGGACACAGGGAGGGGAACATCACACACCAGGACCTGTCGGGGGGTGGGGGCCTAGGGGAGGGATAGCATTAGGAAAAAATACCTCATGTAGATGGGTTGACGAGTGCAGCAAACAACCATAGCACATGTATACCTATGTAACAAACCTGCACATTCTGCACATGTATCCCAGAACTTAAAGTATAATAATAATTTTTAAAAGACAGTAAAGGAATACTACAAACAACTCTATGTCCCAAAATTTGTAATTTAGATAAAACAAATTAGTTTCTTGAAAGATACAAATCATTAAAACTCAAGTAGAAATAGATAATCTCAATAGGCCTATATTCGTTAAATAAATTTAATCAGTAATTTAAATCCTTCCAAAAGAGAAAACACAGGTGTAGATCATTTTACTGGTTAATTCTACTGAACATTTAAAAAAGAAATGATACCAATTGTTTGTAATTTCTTTCAGAAAATTGAAGCAAGTACATCGATACAATAACTGTGTAAATCTAAAACTATTCTAGGAATTAATTTTTTAAAAAAATAAATTAATAAAAATGAAATATAAAACAAAAACATATGTAAGACCTTTTTGTTTTTTAATTTTTTGATTCAATAAAAATTGTCATGTTCGTATACATTTTTCTAAAATCCTTCTTTCAATTTCTGTGCCTACCTTGCCATGAACAAGTAGCACACAGGCTTGAGAACCAGGATCATTCCACGAACAACATGGTTAGTTGCCTGGTTTCTACGGGACTGAATAGACTCACTTTCTTAAGTTAGTGTCACAAAACGCCCCAGTGGGTTTTTTATCCTGTGGCCTAGAAATATATTCTCGCCTCAGTCAGGACTAGAGTTAGTAAGACAATATTTGGCATAATTTCTGTTAATATTTATTGAATAAATAAGAAATGGAATAAATAAAGCTTTATTTGAAAAGCACCACTTAGATGAAAAAAGAAGAAAGACCAGATTTTTCAATGAATCTAAATATATTTAGATCATTATATTACTCACCACATTGTGTCCGGAATTGGTGGGTTCTGGGTCTCACTGACTTCAAGAATGAAGCCGCGGACCCCCGTGGTGAGTGTTACAGCTCTTAAGGTGGCGCGTCTGGAGTTGTTCCTTCCTTCTGATGTTCAGATGTGTTCGGAGTTCCTTCTGGTGGGTTCGTGGTCTCGCTGGCTCAGGAATGAAGCTGCAGACCTTCGCGGTGTTACAGCTCTTAAGGTGGCGCATCTGGAGTTGTTTGTTCCTCCTGGTGGGCTCCTGGTCTCGCTGGCTTCAGGAGTGAAGCTGCAGACCTTCGCGGTGAGTGTTACAGCTCTTAAGGCGGCGCGTCTGGAGTTGTTCGTTCCTCCCGCTGGGCTCGTAGTCTCGCTGGCTTCAGGAGTGAGGCTGCAGACCTTCGCGGTGAGTGTTACAGCTCATAAATGCAGTGTGGACCCAAAGAGTGAGCAGTAGCAAGATTTATCGCAAAGAGTAAAAGAACAAAGCTTCCAAAGCCTGGAAGGTGACTCGAGCGGGTTGACACTGCTTGCTCGGGCAGCCTGCTTTTATTCTCTTATCTGGCCCCACCCACGTCCTGCTGATTGGTAGAGCCCAGTGGTCTGTTTTGACAGGGCGCTGATTGGTGCGTTTACCATCCCTGAGCTAGACATAGAAGTTCTCCACGGCCCATCAGATCAGTTAGATACAGAGTATGGACACAAAGGTTCTCCAAGGCCCCACCAGAGCAGCCAGACACAGAGTGTCGATTGGTGCATTCACAGACCCTGAGCTAGACACAGGGTGCTGATTGGTGTGTTTACAATCCCTGAGCTAGACATAAAAGTTCTCCACATCTCCATCAGACTCAGGAGCCCAGCTGGCTTCACCCAGTGGATCCTGCACCGGGACTGCAGGTAGAGCTGCCTGCCAGTCCTGCGCCGTGTGCCCGCACTCCTCAGGTCGATGGGACTGGGTGCCGTGGAGCAGGGGGTGGCGCTCGTCGGGGAGGCTCCGGCCGCACAGGAGCCCATGGAGGGGGTGGGAGGCTCAGGCATGGCGGGCTGCAGGTCCCGAGCCCTGCCCCGCGGGAAGGCAGCTAAGGCCCGGTGAGAAATCAAGCGCAGCGCCGGTGGGCTGGCACTGCTGGGGGACCCAGTACACCCTCCGCAGCCGCTGGCCTGGGTGCTAAGCCCCTCATTGCCCGGGGCCGGCAGGGCCGGCCGGCTGCTCTGAGTGAGGGGCCCGCCAAGACCACGCCCACCCGGAACGCCAGCTGGCCCGCAAGCACCGCCTGCAGCCCCGGTTCCCGCTCGCGCCTCTCCCTCCACACCTCCCTGCAAGCTGAGGGAGCCGGCTCCCGCCTTGGCCAGCACAGAAAAGGACTCCCACAGTGCAGCGGTTGGCTGAAGGGCTCCTCAAGTGCCACCAAAGTGGGAGCCCAGGCAGAGGAGGTGCCGAGAGCGAGCGAGGGCTGTGAGGACTGCCAGCATGCTGTCACCTCTCAACATCACTGACATCACATTCCTAGCTTTATATCTTGTGTAAAAATGGAGTAATAGGCCAAATGCCCTCATTTGAACAGGCACAGAATGCTGGAAGACATCTACAGGGACCTGGGGCAACTCAATATTGCTGCATATGTAGGTTTGTGAGATAAAATAAAAGCACAGTCCCAGTTAAACTTAAATGTAGGTGACCAGCAAATAGTTGCTTAGTATAAGTGTGTCCCAAATATCATATGTTTGCTTAATCTGGCAATGTTTATGCAGGGATTTTCATTCTCAAATAAATAGATAAGATGAATGGGCAGTGTATTAATTGATGTTTGGCAAGTTCCCTATACCTGTTCCAAGACAGGCTGCCTATCTGCAATAAAAGAGGAACCCTGACCCACCTGAAAATTGACTATATGTCCATTTAGTACTTTTGGTGGAGATTTTTTCTATTATTATCTGTCACATAATTAGTTAGGGTTTGCTTTTTCTTTATTCCCTAAAACAGCTTGTATAGTATTAGAAATATCTGTTTCTTGGTAGTTTGTAGAACTCTTGAAAACTCTGGACTTAAAGCTTGCTTTGTGAGAATATTTTAAAATATAAATGGAATTTCTTTAATAGGTGTAGTAGGACTTTCAAGATATTCTTACTGTTCCCCTGGAAGAGTTAAGAATTTCTGAATCCAGGGCTGGGCTCAGTGGCTCATGTCTGTAATCTCAGCACTTTGGGAGGTTGAGGCAGGCAGATTACTTGAGGTCAGGAGTTCGAGACCAGCCTGGCCAACATGGTGAAACCCGTCTCTGTTAATATATAAAAATTAGCTGGGCGTGGTGGCATGTGCCTATAATCCCAGCTACTTGTGAGGCTGAGGCAGGAGAATTGCTCGAACTCGGGAGGCAGAGGTTGCAGTGAGCCAAGATTGCACAGTTCAGCCTGGGCCACAAAGTGATACTCTCTCGAAAAAAAAAAGAAGAAGAGAATTTTTAATCCCATGCATTAAAAAAGGAAAAGAAGCCTATTTGAAGGTAGCATGATTAAAAAACAAATAATGACAATGGCCCCTAGTATCCTGTCCTCCAACACCTTCACTGGTTTTAAAGTGGATGACAGAGCAGTCCAGCCCACCATTTGCCTAATATATAGCTGTGCCTTACAAAGATAGAGTGTTAATAGCTCCTCCAGTGCTCTAGGCTGTATGGGTGACCATGTTCTCCATCCTGTGAAAGTAGTGAAGATAGATCTATGGTGTATTGTCCTAATTAGATAAATGCAATGCTAACTGCCGTAGTCCCAGGTTGTTTCGATAGCTCAGCAAGTATATGTTTCTTGCTTCTTCTGTCCATCATGAAAAAAACATGTTTTCATAGGTTGTTCTCTTTAAAGTCCCTTACATTGGTGAGGAGGGCTGGGTGCATGTATTTAGAAGGAATGAGAAGACAGCATATCTCCCATTGACATAGTTTTTTCTAAATACAGTAAAAAGAAAATAAAATCAAACTACACTAAAATCAATTACCTTTTCTTAATTTAAAAGTTATAGCATTCCCTAGGAGAGGGTCACATCCATGGGAAGCCTGTAGACAAAAAGAGAAAGTGATGAGTATCACAGGTAAAATTGTTCCATGTATAAAAGGTTTCTTTGCTGCCATTTCATTGCTGTCAAATCAGGAATGAAAAATAATATTATACACAAGAATAGGGAGCCAGTGACTTGATAAGCAATAGTATTTACTCAGGAAAATAAGGTCTATTTGTGTATGTATACTGACAGCTCTCAGTACTTTCTGCCAGGAGGGCTGATGCCTTTAACATGGGTAGAAACCCATGGCTTTTAGCTTCAAGGTGGTTTAAAAGGGAAGTGAAACAGATGGAATTTTGAACACAGCAGGAAGTTTGTTATGGGAAGCCTTGGGGTCTTTCCAGTGCTGGTTCTCATTTTGGGAACTCACTTATTTATCACCATTATTATCCATGTCTATAGCTTCAGCTCAGCAATAAGGGTGAAGTGCAAAGGGAATTGGACTGGAAGTCAGTAAACTAGGCTTAGATTTCTACTATACCTCTCCTGACCTACGGATACATGCTGTCCCTTGTTCTTTAAGAAAGACAAACCCAGAATGTTCATTTCAGCCCAAGAAGATTTGCAAACACCAGCTGGTATTGAAGCAATTTGTTTGAAACATTCGCTCTTGACCAGGTTTTCTTATTCCAGCTTTGCTAATGATTTGTTCTTGTTTTTCACTACCCCCAAGATCTTTGCCCTGAAATAAAACTTTGAACTCTATTTCTGGTATCTCCAGACTTAGTGCTTTTAGGTTCTTTTCCAGTTGAATTAAATATATGTAATGACGCTCTTGGATCTAACAATCTGTAACATATGATATAAAGCATGTAATATGCATATTACATACATATATACAGTTATTTACAAAGCATTAAACTTTAACATGCCAAGTTATAGACCAGGAACTTCTCAATTGAGTGACAATTTGTCTAATACTATCAGACTAGTACTATGGCCACAAATGGCTTGCCCCTCATTGGTGTACATAAGCAGATTTAGGGTATATGTTAGATTCAATATACCGTGCCTTTGACATGAATCAAAAGCCACCAGTACCTTCAAGAATAGCACATTAACACCACCACTCCCACCCAAGTTAAAACATTTCCCTGTCTCCTTCCTTTGCGTACACACATTGTAGGCTCTGATTTGGGGCCGACAATGCTCACACAATAGGAATCTCTTTTTATTTTTATTTTTTTATTTTTGAGACAGGGTCTCGCTCTGTCACCCAGACTGGAGTGCAAGTGGTGCAATCTCAGCTCACTGCAGCCTTGACCTCTCAGGCTGAAGAGATCTTCCCACCTGAGCCTCCCAAGTGGCTGGGACCACACATGTGCACTACCACGCCCAGCTAATTTTTGTATTTTTTGGAGAAATGCGGTTTCACCATGTTGTCCAGGCTGGTCTCAAACTTCTGAGCTCAAGTGATCCAACTGCCTCGACCTCCTAAAGTGCTGGGGTTACAAGTGTGAACCACTGTGCCCAGCCAGGAATGTTATGTTTATACTGGTACCTTCAGCACTAGCATCTTCTGCTCTTTTGCTTAATATAGGACTTTGGCCTTTTTGTTCTTCCCTTCACTAGATGCATCTGCTTCCCTTCACCTGTTTTACCAATTTTGATGCTTTTGTCTGTGACAGAATATCCAACCATAAGCAGTTTAAATAACATAGAGATGTAATGATTCACTTAAGAAATCTGACAACAGGGTTTTCTAGGGTTTGACAAAAGCTCAAGAATATCAGGACTTGAGGTTGACCTCTCTATGATAATCTTGGTCTTTCCCTCTTCGATGCAAAATGGCCACAGCAGCCTAAGTATCATATCCTGATATGACAATTTTCAATGCAATAAAGAAGCAAAGAAGAGAGAAAAATAAGACTTTCTTCTCATACATTCTTTCTTATTAGGGAGAAACATTTTTTCTCATAAACCTCTAGTGGACATAATCTTACATTTCACTGGCCAAAGATGGGTTGCAGTTCTCAAATCAACTACCAGAAAAGGGATTGGGATCACCAGAATTTACTTTGACCAATCAGGATTTATCCCCATGTGACTGAACATACTGTTTTCCTACAAAAATGGGGTCTCGTTATCAAAATTAGAGGTGAATAGCTGTTATTAAATCAATTAACAATATCTACTACACCTAGATCAACATGTAAATACCTGAGATACTAATCACAAGAATCTTTTGCTTAACTCATAGTCTTTATTCATGAATATTTTGTTCCCTGAACGAGTTTTGTAAATTTTCTTTCTCTGGTGAACTTTCATAAGCCTTTCTGTCTAGAAGTCCAGAAGAGAGGTAGGCAGGCAATTTCTGCGTCTTCTTCCTCTGTGTCCATTCTGTCCCATGGAACCCTCCATAATTTAATTCCTTCCAGCCTGTCCAGACCTGTACTTCTCCAGACACAGTTAATAAAAATGTCCCTCTCCCTAACATTTGTAATTTCTTATTTTCTATCTCTAAAAACGACTCCTCCAGGATTCCTGGAAAAGAAGGTAGGAGTGACCCAGCTTGTGTGTTAGCCCCTGATGCTTATAATTTGTGTGAGACACTTTGTGTTATATCTAGTATTTGTATTCTCCACAATTTCCTTCTTAAATCCATACTCTCACTGGGGTGCAGAAAGCTCAAAGGTGTCTTGCCTGAGATAGGATGCAGGCTTCTTTCAGGCTGATTTCGTTAAGGTTATTTGGATATAAGACATTGACATGCATTCTAACTTATTGACATTAAAGAAGATGATTTTGGAAGGACAAGGGTTTATCTCAATGTACCCAAGATTAGGCATATAGCTAAGTTTCACAAGGAACTAGGGAAAAAAGGAGCAAAGTTAGGAAATTAAATTATTCTCTCATTCCTTTTCTCTCTTGTCTCTGCTAATTTCACTGTGTCTGGTTCATACTCTTTCAGCCAATCTGTTTACTTGCTTTTGTAGTGCAAACAGAGTAATGAAACATGGATAATCCATTACCAGATTTTCACTCCAAGGATTCAAAACCTTTATTATATTCTTGGTGAACAAATTCCTTTTTAGAAAAATATATGTTTAGTCCAGCTAAGACTGGGTGTTCACCACAGTCCAGTCTCCTGGACCAAAAATTTGAGTCTTCTTATTATGGTTGCTACACCTGCCTCTTAAGCAGGACTTGTGGGTGACAGCCTGCTCTCAGAGAAGGGGAGCAGAAAGCTACTCCAGGAAGTGTTTGCTGCAGAGAACACAACTGTTGTCCGAGTAAGCCTCTCCTGCTGGCCTTGGCTTGTTTTCTGACCTAGATTTCTTTCCTTAGATATTGTTATATTGCCCCAGGGATCATATCACCTTGGACTGTTCTTCAGATTTCCAAAAGTTGTCCAACTGGCTTCTGTGCTCACTACTCTTACTGCATTTACCCAATCCTAATCTGTGTATAAAATTATGTATCTAACATGTTGAGATTTGCATTTCTACTAGTCACTGTCTGTGAGTTAATGAATTGGACAAAATATTTTTCCCAGTTGGATCAGCAAATCCTCCCTCATAAGCTCCTGGGCCCCTAATGGTGCCCTCTACCACTGACTTTACTCTCCATCTGGACTGCAGGAGACAAAATCACTTGATAGCAATAGCAGGCCCGAAGAGCATCTGGATAAGAGTTAGCTAAACCAAGCTACTCTATTTCCTAACATCCCTGGGTATAACTTCATAATTCGCCCTTTTGGCTTTAATAGAGTTATTTCCTCTTTACCTCCAAAATTCCTACCCTCAAACCATATTTGTCTATTCTTCTTAAGTTGCATTTAAGGTACACCTCCAGGATGCCATTGCCTACCTGTATAAATCTTTGTTAAGTTTTGTGTGTATATTTGGCATTGAGATTTATTTGTGAATTTTCTTCTCATGTATAAAGCAGAATTTCTCAAAATCTCATCCCTTGGTATAGTCGTTTTATGAGTTTCATTAGCTACTTCTAGATTTGTTTAATTTTGTTGTATGTGTATATTTTGGAAATACTCCTTCCATGATTAAATTAAGCAAACACTGAATTATGCAAACTTACGCTGGTTTCTTCACTGCAAGATTTTTCCAAGTCATTATATGCAAATGTGTTAGGAAAATAAAAGAAGCAATAAAAGAAAAATAAAAGAAGGTTTGCAGGTCATCAGGTATTTGGTCATAGGAAGCTTTTGTGTGCTTGTCTCTGTGTCTCTATTTGGGAGAAATACCAATTTGCAGATCACAAGCTTAATACAGTTTTAATAATAGTCTAAAGCATGGTTTTTCAAAGCATGGGTTGCAGTTTGTTGGTGGTTGAATTCAGTGGGTAAAACTAACATAATTTTCTAAAGGAAAGTAGAATCGAATAGAAAATGCCACAGTATACTCCACAAATTTAGGGAAACACTGTTTTGTGAAATTTTTATTTTAGTTATATATGAATGTATGAGTGGTGCGGAGATATAAAATTTATTTTTTATTATGAATAGCAGTCAAACTTTTGAATGCCAACAATCTAAAGCATACACTTTTAGGTAACTATGGGCAGATGAAACAAATTACCACTAGAGGGAGAGTTGGACCAGTGCTGAGTATAGTAACTGGGAAAATGAGAAGCATGAGCTGGATCCTTCCAAGAACAGAAGGGGTTAGAAAAAAAGACATAAGGAAAAGAAAAGTTTAATCTACTCCTACACTCTCTAAGATTACATATATACTACAGTAGCACATCACAGGGAACTGAAGGAGAAAATCTTGCAAATGAAAATGCACAGTGTGTAAATAACAGAGGGATTGGAACTGGGAAGATCATCTCCGTCACTAGCTAACTAGACTCAGAAGTCTGTGCTGCAGAAAGCTATATATGCAGGAATAAGTCAGAGAGACCTAAGACTCGAAGGCTTCTTATGGCTTCTGAAATTATGAGTCATGTGATTGCCTAGAGAGTCATTTGTCTTTTTTTTTTTTTCTTTTATCTTGTCTTGGCTACTCAGAATGAAAATGTTTCCTATGTGTAGAGAAATGTCCCTTGGTGTAGTTCATAGTGAGAGGTAGGATCACAGCTCCCACTACAGAAGCAAAGGAAGAAGATATTCTCCATTTCCCAGCTGGCTGGAGGCTAGTGCCCTGAGATATGATTGTGGCATGCCAATGGGATGCCCCAGCCAGGGGTGACACAGAGATTATTAGATAATTCATAATGGCTGTGAGCTGGGGCCCCACAGTGGTGATAATGAGAGCACAATGGTTGTGGTTTGCTTTAAGCTTTATAATCAAATGGCTCTAACTACATGATCTCACTTGTATTTTTAGCTGCCAAACTTTCCTGGTTCCTTCCTGTTTTCCAGACCTGGCTCCCCAGCATCCCAGTGAGTCTTTGATATGATGAAGAGCTTTTGTATTTTGCTTATTTTGATTTTAGAGTCTTATCTAGTTATATTTGAGATACATTAAGCTATATATATTTAAAGTACCAAAACTGATAAGCCTTGACATATGTATGCATGCATGAAATCATAAAAATAATATAATAAACATATCTATCAGCATTAAAGGTTTCCTCCCCCATCCCCACCTCCCACTTTCAACTTCCACAAACTCCTCAATGCATGTCAATAATTGATCTGTTTTCTGACACCATAGATAGGTGTAATTTGCATTTTCTAGAATTTTATATAAATGGAATAAATTATATACTTCTTTCTCTTATTTCTTATATTTGGCATAATTATCTTGAAATTCATTCCTATTATTCCATGTATCAATAGCTCATTTAGTTTTATTGTTGAGTAATAAGTATTGTGTGGATATAACACAATTTGTCTATTCTCTTTTGATGGACATTTGGGTAGTTTTCAGTTTTTGTCTATTATAAATAAAGCTGCTATGAACATTTGTGTACAAGTTATGTGGAGACAGATGCTTTTATTTATTTCATATAAATATCTTGGAGTGAAACCCTTGCATTGTGCAGTAGGTATACATTTAACTTTTAAGAAACTGCTATAAGTTTTCTAAATAAACTTTATCATTTTATTGTAACACCAGCAGTGTATGAGCGTTCTAGTTGTTTTGCATGCAGTCTTTCTAATTTAGACACTTATAAGGCATCCCATTGTGAAACTAATTTGCCTTGCTCACCAAATACTGCATGTTGTCCCTTATAATAGGGAGCTAAACATTGAGTAAACAGGGACACAAAGAAGGGAACAATAGACACTGGGATCTACCTGAGGGTGAAGGGTAGAAGAGCATGAGGATAGAAAAGCTACCTGTTGGGGACTATGTTTACTACCTGGGTGATGAAATGATCTCTACACCAAACTTCTATGACACACAATTTAACCATGTAACAAACCAGCACATGTACCCCCTGAACTTAAAGCAAAAGTTTAAAAAAAATGCGTTTCTCTAATAGTGAATGATATTAATAAATTGTTCATGTGCCAAGTTAACATGTATAGATCTTTTCCAGTGAAATGTCTCTTTAAATCTTTTGTCCATTTCATATCAGGTTGTTTGTCTTATTATTATTGAGATGCAAGAGGTCTTTAAATATTTTAGATAGATTTATTTTGACCAAAATATGTTTTAGAAACATTTTCTCCCAGTTTATGACTTGCTTTTTTATATTCTTAATAATTTCTCAGGAAGAGCAAAATATTTTTGTTTTCATTGGGTCCAACTTAATAACTTTTTTTTGTGTGCTTTGTACATACTTAATTTTTTTTGTTTTTGCTTAACTCAAAGCTACTAGGATTATTTTTATAGTTTGTTTTTCAAATATTATAGTTTTATATTTATATTTTGAGCTACTATCCATTCTGAGTTAATTTTTGTATAAGTTGTGAAATCTATATCAAGTTTCATTCATTTTGCATATGGATATGAAATTGCTCCAGCACTGTTTCTTGAGGAGACTATTCATTGCCCTTGACACTTTTGTCAAAAATCAGTTGACTCAGCCAAGTGTGGTGGCACATACCTGTAATCCCAGCACTTTGGAAGGCTGAGGCAGGAAGATTGCTTGAGCCCAGGAGTTACAGACCAGCATGGACAACATGGTGAAAACCTATCTCTACCAAAAATACAAAAATATGCCAGGCATGGCAGTGTGCACCTGTAGTCCCAGCTAATACGAAGGCTGAGGTGGGATGATGGTTTGAGCCCAGGAGGCAGAGGTTGCAGTGAGCTAAGATCATACCATCACATTCCAGCCTTGGTGACAGAGCCGGACACTGTCTCAAAAGAAAAACAAAATCAATTGACTCTATTTTGTAGGTCTGTGACTAGCCTTGTTTGTTCTGTTCATTGAGCTACATGTCTATCCTTTCATCAGTACCATACTGCATTACTTACAGTAGCTTTATAAGAAGTTTTGAAATTGGATAATGTGTTTTTCCAACTTTGTTACTTTGTTCTTGTTTTCCAAATTTGTTTTGGCTATTTCAGCTCATTTGATTTTGATATAAAATTTTAAATCAAAAGTTTACTGGGATTTTGAAAAGGATAGCATTGAATCTATAGATCAAATTTAAGAGAGAAGAAGCAAAGCAAGACAGTAGAATAGAAGGTTCTGCTGATTGTCCTCCCTGCAAGGACACCAATTTAACAACTATCTACATGAAAAAATGACCTTCATAAGAACCAAAAACTAACTGAGTACTCACAGTATCTGGTTTTAACTTTATATTGTTAAAAGAGGCACTGAAGAGGAAGAAGAAAGTCTTGAATTACCAACACCAAACTTCCCAAGCTTCCCCCATCCCCCACCCCAATAGCAGTGGTGGGGTACAGAGAGCATTTCTGTGCACTGGGGAAGGCAGCACAGCAATTGAGACATTGGACTCAGTGCTGATGTGTTACAGCAGAAAGAAAAACCAGACCAAACTCTGCTGATGCTCACCCATGGAGGGCGCATTTAAACCAGTCCTAGCCAGAGGGGAATCACAGATCCCACAGGAGGGAACTTGAGTTACCACAAACCTCATCACCGAGGGCAAAAGTGCTCTTGGGCTCTAAATAAACCCAAAAGACAGTCTAGGCCACAAGGACTGCAACTCCTAAGAGAGTCCCGATGCTAAACTAACCCCAGAGACAGTGGACTGGGGAGCACATGACCTACTGAAACAACAGCAAGAATGGCTAAGAGAGTACTGGCATCAGTCCTCCCCTAACCCCAGGCTGCAGAACTTGCAGGTCCAAGGAGACCCCTTCCTTCTGCTTGAGGAGAAGAGAGGGAAGAGTGGGGAGGACTTAGTCTTGCATCTTGGATACCAGCTTAGCCACAGCAGGATAGAGAATGGGTCAGAGTCATGAGGCCCCCTTTCCAGGCCCTAGTTCGAGGAGGACATTTCTAGACACACCCTGGACTAAAAGGGAACCTGCTGCCTTGAAGGGAATTACTCAGTCCTGGCAGCATTCATCATCTGCTAACTGAAGAGCCCTTGGGCCCTGAATAAACAGTAGTGATAACCAGGTACTACATCCAGGGCCTTGGGTGAGCCTCTGAGACTTGCTGGCTTCAGGTGAGACTCAGCACATAATCAGCCACAGCAGCTACATGACAAGACTCCTTCTGCTTGAGAAAAGCAGAGGGAAAAGTAAAAGGGACTTTGTCTTGCACCATACATACAAGCTTGGCCACAGAACGGTAGCGCACCAAGTAGATTCTTGGGATCCCTGATTCCAGAACTTGGCTCTTGGATTGCATTTCTTGAGCCCCCTGGGCCAGAGGGGAGTGCACAGCTCTGAAGACAGATTCCTAGGCCAGACAGAATTCACCACAAGTTGACTTAAGATATTCCTAAGGGAATATCAGGTAGAACACTCCTATGGGCCAGTGGTGGTGGTGGCCATGGGGTAAGGCTCCTCTGTTTTTGGAAAGGGGAGGAAATGGTGAGAAGGACAGCATCTTAAGGTTTGAATGCCAGCTCAGGCACAGTACAGTAAAACACTAGGTAGACTTCTAAGGTTTCTAACTCTAGTCCCTGGTTACTGGACAGCATATCTGAACCTGCCTGGGGTCTGGGGGAACTCACCATCCTGAAGTGAAGGACACAGTCCTGGCTGGTTTTGCCACCTGCTTATTGTAGAGCCCCAGAGCCTTGAGTGAACATAGGCAGTAGCCAAGGACTGATTACAGCAGGTCTTGCGTGAGACCCAATGTTGTGCTGGCTTCAGGTCTGACCCAGCACAATCATAGTGGTAGTGGCTACAGGGGTGCTTGTGTCACTCCACCCTCAGTTTCACGTGACTCAGAAAGAGAGAGATTCTGTTTGCTTGGGAGAAAGTAAGGAAAAAGAACAAGGGCTGCTACCTGGTAATACAGAGAATTCTTCCAGATCCTGTCCAAGACCATCAAGGCAGTACCTCTATGAGTCTGCAAGAACGACAGTGTTACTGGGCTTGGGTGCTACCTAAAGCAGATATGGCTTAGATTACAACATCCAACTCCTTTTGAATAACCGGAAAGCTTTCCTAAGAAGAACAGGTACAAATAAGCCCAGACTTCCAAGGCTATAATAAATACCTATCTCTTCAATGCTTGGACACAGAAGAACATCTACAGGTATCAAGACAATCCAGGAAACTTTACAGTGGAAACATTACATGCCAACAGAAAGTGGCATGACATATTTAAAGTGTTGAAGGAAAAAAAAAACAGGAAAACTTTTATCCTAGAATAGTATATCTGTTTAAAATATTCTTCAAATATGAAGGAGAAATATTTAACCAGATAACAAAAGCTGAGGGATTTCATCGACACTAGACCTTTTCTGCAAGAAATGCTAGAGGGAGTATTTTAATCAGAAAGAGACGGATGTTGATGAGCAATAAGTAATCACCTGAAGGTGCAAAGCTCATTGATAATAGTAAGCACACAGAAAAACACAGAGTATTATAATACTATAACTGTGGTGTGTAAACTACTCTTATTCTTTGTAGAAAGACTAAATGGTGAACCAATAAAAAATAATAGCTACAACAACTTTTCAAGACACAGAAAGTACAATAAGGTAAAAATAGAAACAAAATGTTAAAAAGTGGGGGGGACAAAGGTAAGGCGTAGAGTCTTTATTTATTTTCTTTTTGCTTCTTTGTTTATGCAAACACTGTTAAGTTGTTATTAGCTTCAAATAATGGATTATAATATAGTATTTGCAAGCCTCATGTTAACTTCAAACCAAAAAACATACAGTGGATACACAAAAAGAACAAAAAGAAAGAAATGAAATTGCATCACCAGAGAAAATCACCTTCACTAAAAGGAAGACAGGAAGGAAGAAGGAAGAGAAGACCACAAAATAACCAGAAAACAGATAACAAAATGAAGTGAGTCCTTACTTATCAATAATAACATTGGATGTAAATAGACTTAATTCTACAATCAAAAGACATAGAGTGACGAAATGGATAAAATAAAAAGACCCATTGATCTGTTGTCTAAAAAACACACTTCACCTATAAAGACACACATAGATTGAAAATAAAGGCATGGAAAAAAGATATTCCATACTGATGGAAACCCAAAAAGAGCAGGAGTAGCTATACTTGCATCAGACAAAATAGATTTCAAGACAAAAACTATGGGAAAAGACAAAGAATGCCACTGTATAATGATAAGTCAATTCAACAAGAGAATATAGCAAGTTTAAATATATATCCACCCAACACAGGAGCACCCAGGTATATAAAGAAAATTGCCCTGATACTAAAACCAGACAAAGACACATCAAAAAGCAAACAAACAAAAAACCCCAAGCCAATATCTGTGATGAATATTGATGCAAAAATTCTCAACAAAATATTGCCAAATCAAATTCACATTGGATTTAAAAGATTACTTATTATGACCAAGTAGGATTTATTCCTAGATCCAAGGATGGTTTAACATATGCAAATCAATCAATGTGATACTTCATGTCAACCGAATAAAGGATAAAAACCATAGAATCATTTCAATTGATGCTGAAAAAGCTTTTGATAAAATTCAACATTCTTTTATGATAAAAAGTCTCAAACCACTAGGGATAGAAGGAACATACCTCAAAATAACAAAAGCCATTATGACAGATCCACAGCTAGTATCATACTAAACAGGGAAAAACTGAAATCCTTTCCTCTAAGATCTGGAACATGGCAAAGATCCACTGTGAACAGCAGTCAGTACTGTTGTTCAACACAGTACTAGAAGTCCTAGCTAGAGCAGCCAGACAACCAAAAACACTAAAGTGCATCCAATTTGAAATTCAAGAAGTCAAATTATCCTGATTTGCAGATGATATGATAATATATTTTGAAAAACCTAAAGAATCCACAAAAAAATCCATTATGGAAAAACCTAAAGATTCCATTAAAAAACTATTAGTAATGATAAACAAATTCAGTAAAGTTGCAAAATACAAAAACAACATACAAAAGTTAGTAGCATTTCTATATGTCAACAACAAACAATATGAAAAAGAAATCTAGAATTTAATCCCGTTTACAATAGCCACAAATAATATTAAATACCTAGGAATTAGCCAAAGAAGTGAAAGATTTCTATAACAAAAACTATAAAACATTGATGAATGAAATTAAAGAGGTAATCAAAAAAAAATTCTATGTTCATGGATTAGAAGACTCAATATTGTTAAAATGCTCATACTACCCAAAGTGATCTTCAGTTTCAATGCAATCACTATCAATATCAAAATACTAATGAAGTTCTTCATAGAAACAGAAAACAAACCAATGCTAAAGCTTATATGAAACCACAAAAAAAGAATCAGAATAGCCAATGCTATTCTAAGCAAAAAGAACAAAATTGGAGGAATCACATTACCTGACTTCAAACTATACTACAGAGTTGCAGTAATCAAAACAGCATGACACTGGCATAAAAACAGACACAGTGACCAATGAAACAGAATAGAGAACCCAGAAAGTAATATACACATCTGTCCTGAATTCCTTTTTGACAAAGGTGCTAAAAACATATGTCAGGGGAAAGATACTCTCTTCAATAAATGATGCTGAGCAAACTGAGATATCCTTGTGCAGAAGAATGAAACTAGACCCTTATCTCTCATCCTATATAAAAATCAAATAAAAATGCATTAAAGACTTAAATATAAGACCTCAAACCACAAAACTATTACAAGAAGAAGAAACCATTGGAAAAAACCTCCAGGATATTGGTCTGGGCAAAAATTTCTGGTGTTTCTTTTTCTTTTTTTTTTTTTTTTTTTTTTTTTTTTTTGAGACAGAGTCTCACTCTGTCTCCAAGGCTAGAGTGCAGTGGCTCAATCTCTGCTCACTTTAACTTCTGCCTCCCAGGTTCAAGCCATTTCACTGCCTCAGCCTCCTGAGTAGCTGGGACTACAGGAGCATGCCACCATGCCCGATTAATTTTTGTATTTTTAGTAAAGACAGCGTTTCACCATGGTGGCCAGGCTGGTCACGAAATCCTGACCTTAAGTGATCAGCCCACCTTGGCCTCTCAAAGTGCTGGGATTAGAGGCTGGGCAAAAATTTGTTGGGTAATATTTCAGAAGCACAGACAACCAAAAGAAAAATGAACAAATGGGATCACATCAAGTTAAAAAGCTTCTGCACAGCAAAGGAAACAATTGACAAAGTGAAGAGACAATCCACGGAATGGGAAGAAATATTTGCAAACTACTCATCTGACAAGAGATTAATAACCAGAACATATAAGGAACTCAAACAACTCTACAGAAAAAAAAAGTAATGATCTGATCCAAAAAATGAGCAAAATATATGAATATTTTGCCCACTGCTGGGCCTATACCCAAAAAAAAGGAAATCAATATATTGAAGAGATATCTGTACTCCCAACTTTGTTTCAGCACTATTCACAATAGCCAAAATTTGGAAGCAACCTAAGTGTCCATCAACAAAATGATAAAGAAAATGTGGTACATATACACAATGGAGTACTACCCAGCCATAAAAAAGAATGTGATTCTGTCATTTGCAACAACATGGATGGAGCTCGATGTCATTATGCTATGTGAACAAAACAGGCACAGAAAGACATATATCGTATGTTCTCACTTATTTCAGGGATCTAAAAATAGAAACAATTGAACATATGGAGATAGGTAGTAGAAGGATGGTTACCAGAGGCTGGGAAGTGTGGTGGAGTGGGGAGATGGTTAAAATACAAAAATAATACTCAGAAAGAAAGAATGACACCTATTTGATAACACAACAGGGTGACTATAGTCAGTAATAATTTAATTGTACATTTTAAAATAATTAAGAGTATAATTAGATTGTTTGTAACACAAAGGATAAATGTTTGCGGGGATAGATACCCCATTTTCCATGATGTGATTATTTCACATTGTCTGCCAGTACGAAAACATCTCAAGTGCCTCATAAATATATACACCTACTATGTACCTATAAAAATTAAAAAATACAAATTTAGGAGAATCCAAATTTTTGTGAGATAACAAAATTGAGAGGAACTCAAGATAGAATGTGAACTAAAACAAATGAATCTAACTCTTTTACAAAGAATCCTGTAACCATACTATGGTTACATGTATGTAGTGGAGAAAATGAGCTGACTTAAGTTGGATAACAGTATTTTGACTAGATACTTATAAAGACTAAAGACAAAAAATAATTTTATGTAAACATTGTATCATAGTTTGTAAATTTGCTTCTCACAGTGCTATAGAATAACAATTTAAAACTACTTTATATGTATAGAAGGGTTGGATCAATAAGTAACTATGTTGTAAATAATGAGAACCATGTTTCTCTCTGTGAAGAAAAAAGTTACAAATAAGGAAAGGAGGAACTCCATTATTCTGGATTGCAGTTGGATTGCCAGAGAAAGAAATAGAAATAAAAACTGTTATGTCTATATGCATGAATTTATTTCCTATATCTGTCCCCTATAAGCAGGGATGTCCCAAGAGCAATGAGCATACCTAGAAGAAGGATCTTGATTTTTAGAAATAATTCTCCAATAAAAGGAATCAGGGCCTTATAGAAAGGTGATTGATTTCACACTGAGTGAGAGAAAATACAAGATATAACTAAGGCATTGGTGATCCCATAATATAAAAACACACATAGAGATGATAGACAGATAGATAGATAGATAGATAGATAGATAGATAGATAGATAGATAAATAGATAGATTACATACATACATACATACATACATACATACATAGATAATAGATAGATATAGTATGATGGTTAATATTAGGTGTCAACTTGGTTGAAGGAAGCCTCGAGAGCTGGTAAAGTATTGTTTCTGCGTGTGTCTGAGAGGGTGTTGTCAGAAGAGATTAACATTTGAGTCAGTGGACTGGAAGAGGAAGATCCAACTCTCAATTTGGGTCGACACTATCCGATCGGCTACCAGCATGGCTAGAATAAAGCAGGTGGGAAAAGGTGCAATAAGCTGGCTTGCTGAGTCTTCTATCTTTCATCTTTCCCCCATGCTGGATACTTCCTACCCTTGAACATCTGACTCCAGGTTCTTCAGCCTTTGGATTCCTGGACTTATATATCAGTGGCTTGCTGGGGGATCTTGGGCCTTTGGCCACAGACAGAAGGCTGCACTGTGGGATTCCCTACTTTTGAGGCTTTTGGACTCAGAATGAGTCACTATTGGCTTTCTTCCTCCAGCTTATCATGCAACTTTGCCTTGTGAGCATGCAAGTCAGTATTCTCCTTAATAAACTCCCTTTCAGATATATAATCTCCCATTAGGCCTGTCCTTCTGGAGAACCCTAAGATGGATGGATAGATAGATAGATAGATAGATAGATAGATAGATAGATAGATAGATAGATAGATAGATAGATATAAAGGAATCAAGCCATATTAAAAGGGCACAGGTGCCAGTCTGAAAGAGTTTTCAATGGTCAAAGCTGGAAAAAGTTGAGAATATAAATAATAGTAATATTGATCATAGCCCAAATAATAAAATCAATATCCTTGAGTCCAAGCTAATATAAATAAATAGCAATGATTAGATAAAGAGGATAGAAGGAGCTGTTCTTTTTACAGAAGAATTTCAATTTATAACTGTAGAAGAAATGAAAGAAATAGAAAATCACTATTATAAGATCAGGGTAATTATTGCTGCAGGCAAAATGCTAGGGTTAGTGGACAAACATTTAAAGAAAAACAGAATATTTGCATAATCTCAGAGTTTTTCTCTCAAAATAAATAATTACTCGTTATAAAGATTAAAATAGTAATTTTGCCATGGAGAAAATTGGCAGATGCTAGCTTAATCAAGTGATCAACATTAACATTGCCAGTAATAGGACACATTGACCTCATTTATCCCATGATAAGATGCAGTGATAAAGGCACAACACCTCTGCTGTATTTTTTAAATATACAACCTTAATAAAATCATGACAGAAGATCAAACAAACCCAAACTGAGGAATATTCTACAAAATAACTAACCAGAATTATTTCAAAGTCTTCAGATCATGAAAGACAAAGAAAGGCTGAGGAACTGTCACTGACTGGAGGAGACTAGAGTGATATGAAAACTAAATGAAACACAGGATCCTGGATTAGATCCTGAAGCAGACACAGGAAATCCCAATAAATGCCTCTAGTTTAGTTAGTAGTATTGTAGCAATGTTAATTTCTTGGTTTTTCAGAATTATGTAAAATTCCAACATTAAGGAAAGCTGGTAGAGAGTATGCAGAAACTCTTTTATATACCACATTTCTGTGGTTATTTAACTTTAATTTTTAAAAAATAATCAAATATGCCCAGGTCTATTTCTGGATCCTCTATTCTGTTCCATTGGCCCAATGGTTTATCTTTATATCACTATCATAGTACAGTGATGTCTGAATCACTGTAGTTTAACATTGAGTCTCAAAATCAGGTAATGTGAGTCCTTCAATTTGCTTTTCCCCTTCAAAATAATTTTGCCTCTTTTATTTTCTTATCATTCCCATATCCATTTTAAAATTAGCATAAATTTCTACCAAAAAAGTTTTGTTCAGATTTTGATTAAATTACATTGACTCTTTAGATTAATTTGAGGGTGAACTGATGTCATAACAATATTGCATCTTCTAATCCATAAACAGGATCTCTCTTTCTCTCTATTTAGGTTTTCTTTAATTTTTCTCAGAGACATTTTAACTTTTCAATGTGTAGGTCTTGCTCGTCTTTTGTCAGATTTATTCCCAAGTATTTCATCTTCTTAGATGCTCTTAGAATTTTTCTTGATTTTTGAATTTGGTTTTCAATAGTTTATCAAAATATAGAGAAATACAATTAATTTTTATATTGACTTTGTATTCTACAACTTGTTAAACTCATTTATTAGGTCTATGACCTTTTTGTAGATTTCTTGAGATTCCTATATAGATTATCATATTTTCCGATAAAGACTGACCTCTTCCTTTCCAATCTATATGACTTTTTTTTTCTTGCCTTATGACATTGGCTAGAAATTTTAATACAAAACAGTTAAAAGGGGTACCAAAAGAGATATTCTTGTCTGTCCTAATCCCAATGGAAAAGCTTTCAGTCTTTTATCATTTAAGCATGATGCATAGCTTTAGGTTTTTCATACATAAACTTCATCAGGTTAAAGAGGTATCTTCTAGTCCTCATGTGCTGAGAGATTTTGTTATAAATGGATGTTAAATTTGTTATTTATAGTAAATAAGTAATTTTACACATAATTATTTATGATTATTTAATTACAAGAGTCCCAAACTGGAAACTACCCAAGTGTCTTTCACTGGGTGGATGATTAAACAAACTGTGGTCCAGTCATACTATCCGGCAATAAAAAAGCAACACACTATGAATGGACACAGTAATTTGAATGAAGCTCAAAGGAAATTATGCAAGCAAAACCAGCTGATAATATATGGATATAGCAAATTCCACCTATAAAAACTCCATGAAATAATCTAATCATGGGGATCTATAGAAAATTGGTGATAGCAAAGGTTTGAGGATGAAGAAGGATGGGTATAAAGGGATATATATCTTGCTATAAAGGGATAGCAAGAGAGAGTCTTATCATGCAGTTGTATTTTTTTATGTTGTGCTGTGATTGTGGTGGTGGTTACACAAAGATACACATCTAATAAAATTTCATGGAGCCACACATACACATACACACACCTAAGTGAATGTATAAAGGATAACATCTGAATAAAATTTATGGATTTTACTAAATTCCTTTCTCTGGTTTTGATACTGCCTGGGATCTTTTGTATGTTAAGTTGAACATTCCTATGGATCTATAATTATTTCAAATTTAAAAGTTGAGAAAATAACCCTCCCTTGAATCAATTATCCTCCCCAAATAATTCACATTTAGTTCTTCCCCTTCTCTTTCAAACATTGAAAAAGTGTTACCTATATTAATCATATCCAATTTCACATCTCCATTTGACTCATTACATTGAAATTTTACTTCTGCTCTCAGCATTCTTCTGAATTTGCTATCATTAAGGATATCAATGAATCAACATTTGTCAAGTTACCTTTCCACCTCCCATCTAACCAGACTTGCCTCTATAGTACTGTTGATTACCTTTTCTTTCCTGAGGCTCTCTAACTTCCAAGACACCACACTTTTCTGGATCTCTTCACATTTTTGAGTCTCTGATTCTTGCATAAAAACCTATTTTCTACCGATATTTAAACATTCGTGTATTAGTTGAGGTGCCAAAATGCAGACACAAAACATTAAACAAGATATAAGTTTATTCTCCATTCACATAAGATTTTGGACTCAGGCTCTTTTCATATTGTTTTTGAGCATCTCTAATTGTTCTCATCTGTTTCTCTGAAGCAGGGACACAGCCTTGTCTGTGTTCCAGCCAGTGAGAGGACCAAATGTCCTCCAAAGTGAATCAGCTTATCTCTAAATTAGAAATGACCCAACAGCTACACACATCACCTCCCGTTGTATGCCAGTGGCTAAACTTGGTTATAAGGCCATAGAACTTCAAGCTTGATTACCATTGAAGGGAGGAATAATGGATTTGAAAGACCAACAAGCAGTCTTACATTGGCAGTATTCATCAGGGTTCCATTCTTAATTGGTGTATATTTTTTTCTTAACTTACACATTCTCAAATAGTGATTTCATCTGTTTTCCTGGTTTTCATTACCTATTTTTATTTCCAGTTGTGGATCTTTATCTCACCCCTTTCCCTAGCCCTCTGGACTTCTACAGGCATCTTAACTTGTCTTTCTGTCCCTAGAGTCTGGAACACTGATTCTCAATGGAGAGCAATTTTGTCCTCTGGGGACATCTGGCAATGTCTAGAGAGCTTTTCGAATGTCACAACTGAGGCAGAGCAGGGGAAATTTTGCTAGCTATTGGCATCTAGTGGATAGAGACCCAGGTTGTTTCTAAACAAAATATGATGCACAAGATATCACTCCACAACAAATGCTTATTTTGTCCAAAATGTCAGTAACGCTGCTGTTGAGAAACTGACATAAAGCAATGCCAGTTTTCTAGTAAAATGTAGTACATTTTGAGAGGATGAATGATTTAGTAAAATGTGTATAAAAGGTAATCTTCACACAGAAGTAGTAAACCTGAGGCTATCATATGTTCTCACTCCTAATCAACAAGTCAACAATAATAATGATCATGAGTTATTGAGCTTTATATACCTCATCCCATTTTAAATGAACAACAATCCTGTGGGATATTATAACATTGTACGGGTGAGTAAACTAAGGCTCAGAAAATCTGACAGCTTGGCTAATGTCACAGAGCTAGAATACATATGCCAGATTTTTCTGGCTGTTATAGCACCCCTTAGCCTCTGGGATTCATCTTATTTTCACTTCACACTCAACTCTTTAACCTTAAATGTTTGAACAGTTCAAATATAAATTTGATCTCTTCTTCTTCCTCTGCTGGTGCCTACCCCAGGCAAGGGCAAGTTCCTACCTCAACATTTGTGTTTCTCTCCTTGAGGAAGCTGCAGTATCATTCTAGCCTAAATTTTTTAGAAGAGGGAAAACTAAGAAAAGTATTACTTACAGATCTGACTCTAGTAAAGCTTTGAACGGGATAGGAATTCCTGAAGACACAGGTAACCCCTCCCCAGCTCAGTCCCATTAGGAAACCAAAACAGCCTTCTCTTCCTGCTTCTAAAAATTTTCCCTTCTTTAGGCCAGTGAATGGGCAGTACTTGTGAATTAAATTTTCTTAAAAATAAAGTCTTGCCATTCATGTTTTCTTTACCCAAGTTCATATTCTGCTCCTCAAGAGCTATTGGAAAAATTCTTCCATTTGAAGGATAGGAAGAATTTTCTTTGAGGGATAAGTCAAGGACCAATGTGGCATAAATAGAGAAAGTATAATCATCTTTCCTTGGATATACACCATCCTGAGAGGAGAGAGAGAAACAGACACACTCTTTTCCTTAGTGCTCTTCTTTTGCCTTCTGAATATTATCAATGATTCACTGAAGAGGCTGAATGGAAGAAGAAAAAGTATTCTATAGGAAGACATCCTAAGGATTTATAGGTCATAGTCACCACAGAGAAAAGAAGTTTTGTTCACTAGCAATTTTAACTATAGCAATTGCCATGTACTAGAAAAGAGCAGTGAAGATTGGTGCAGGGAATTCCTATCACATTGAAAGCTGGCACACACAAAAATCATCCTACATTTTTTAAGCCCATCCCATTTTACCTTTTGTCTTGTCCCCTGTAGTTTCTAAAATTATAAACTACCTAAAATGCAGTCAACCAGCAACTCCAGCACACCGATAATATCTAGTACCCCAGAAATAATACAAAAAATCCTGAATGTTGGCTTTGAAAGGGATGTTGACTGTCCCAACTCTTTTACAGTACTTGATCCTCAGAGTTTTGTTCTGAATAGGAGTAGAATGCAAGGAGGTAGTTACAGGTAAAGACAGATAATATCAGGTGTCTTTCTGGCAATAATTAAATCAATTGGAATTACTCTATTTCTAATATTTTTAAACTTTATTGATAAAACCAGAAAATGTATAGTTTCAAGTATTTGATCACTATGATTAGCACCCTTTGAGATGGCCTCCAACAATCTCTGCATCTTGGTTTGACATCCTTTTTCTAATCCTGTCCCCTTGCATGTGAGATAAACATAATGACTTGCTTCTCACCAATAGTATATGACGGAAGTGATGTGATGCCACATCCATGATTGGGTAATAAAAGGCCAGGATTTCTGCCTTGCTTTTACTCCTTTCTGTCTTGTTGACACTCTCTCTTGCTCACCGTCACCCATTCTGATGAAGAAAGCTAAAGTATTGTGAGCTGCCTATATGGAGAGAAACTTGAAGGGCCTTGTGGCAAGGAACTGAGGGAAGCCTTCAGCCAGCAACCAGCAAGGAGCTGAGGCCCTCAGTCCAACAGCCCGTGAGGAAATGAATCCTTCCAATAACCATGTTGCTGAGTTTGAAATTGAACCTTTCTCCTACCAAACCTTCAGATGAGACTACAGCCATGGATGACGCTTTGTTCACCACCTTGTGTGAAACTGTTGCTGAGAGCCCAGCTAAGCTATGCCCAGATTTCTGACCTATAAAAACTGTGATAATATGTGGTTGCTTTTAAGCCACTATATTTTGGGTTATTTGTTGCGTAGCAGAGGATATCTAATACAGCAGTTTTCTAGTGCAATAAGAGGACAGACACAAATTTACCTTTGAGGCAAATATTTTTCTTTCTTTTTCCTAGGAAAAGCACCAAATTGGATGGATTAACTGTGCAAATAAAAGCAGCTAGTAATTGTTGGACTTGAATTCAAATTTTCAAACTGGAACTTGGTGTTCAGTTTGGTCATGTAAACTGAGTGTATGTTGTGCAAAAATTTGTCTCTGGAATTTGTTTTGCTTTTTAATGGAGAGATATTTCTGTGTATGGATGGTTGGACTTGATGGCCTTATTCCCGTTCATTATTTCTTGTCCATATAGGAAGGTGTGTGGGGAGGGGTGTCGGGGGGTGAGAGAGACAGAGACAAGCAAAGAGTATGAAAAGACAGAGACAGACAGGCACAGAAAGAGCTCTTGTTCCATAAATTTATCCAAGAATGTCAAGAGCTAACCTTCGCTTTAAGCTAGAAGTAAACAAAGAATGGCTTAGGCCTGGCCAAGTACAGTTCAAATTAGAAAATGGAAACCTCATGCATGGAGTCATTTGAAAATGAATAATACTTAAGGCTGTATTTTCTATATTTTCTCTATTATTCCACTGTGAGTCTCCTTAAGATGGGAATGGGGCATACACTGTCAACTATCGTAGATTACAGCAGGACCTAAGAAGGGAAATTGGTGCTAAAGAACAGACTACAAGCTCAAGAAACAAGAATGTCCCTCTTATAGAACTCACACTGTTTGCACTTAAATTCTGAGAAAGAATGACATGGTCTAGGCCTTGCTACTCCAAATTTGGGCTTCAGCATCACCTAGGAACTTGTTAGAATGCAAAATCTTAGGCTCCACTTCCAACCAATTGAATCATAATGTGTATTTTAACAAGATTCCCAGGTGATTTAAATGCACATTAAAGTCTGAGACATACTGTTCTAGAGTACTAACATTTTGGCAAGATAAACTGGCCCTTGACTCAAGGCATCCACCTACAGACTAGGCAGGGAAGCATTCTGGAGGACAAGTGAAATGGTTTGGCCCTCTGTCCCCAAGCAAATCTCATGTCGAATTGTAATTCTAAATGTTGGAGGAGGGGCCTGGTGGGAAGTGATTGAATGATGTGGGCAGACTTCCCCCTTGCTCTGTTATCATATGATAGAGTTCTCATGATACCTAGTTGTTTGAAAGTGTGTAGCACCTCCTCCTTGTCTCTCCCCCTTCCTCTTGCTCCTGCCGTTTAGACGTACTTGCTTCCCCTTCACCTTCCACTATGATTGTAAGTTTCCTGAGGCCTCCCCAGCAATGACTCCTGTGCATCCTATGAAACTGTGAGTCAATTAAACCTATTTTCTTTATAAATTAGCCAGTCTCAGGTAGTTCTTTATAGCAATGTAAGAATGAACTTATACAATGGGCTATAGTCTGGGTTTATAGGATACAAGAACGTCCACATCGTATCATTGGAATTAATTTTCTGCTGTTTACTTTCTTCATCTATCAATACAATCTTTAAAATACATAGCCTTGTCCCAGAAATTACTTGTGGCTTTTAATAGAAGATCTCTGCCCATGACTGCCATGAAGCCACACAATAGAAAACAGTAGCAATGACACAAGAAAGGAACATTATAAAAACTTGGGTTCCAAAAAAGTCAACTGGTATGAAAGCCTGACTCTTGGCAAACTGGACAATGTTACTCAATTTGATAGTTATACATTGGTGAAATCGTCACCTTCTAGGAACAGAGACAAGCAGCCTCTAGCTTAACAACCTTTCAATGCAGCATCAGGCTCTATTCCTGCAAATGGCACCCTTGGTCTGTTTTCTTTTTGCCTAGCTTCAGTCAGATTTCTCCAAGTCTTTGTTGCCAAATCTACTGGGACCCTTTGGCTTCCACTCCATCTCTTACTAGAATTTACCAGGGCACATTTGTTCCTGGGTAAGCACTGAATTGTTTTGGTCCTAGAGCCTTTCTCTGGCCCACTGTTCTACTCCATTCCTACAAGAGAACTTAGAGCAGAATCTGCATCTACCTTTCCTTTGTATCTCTCACAATGCCTATTAGCAGGACAGTACCAGGCAGGGTGGTAGAGGGTGATGGGGCATGTGCAGGAAAGGCTGGGGATGACATATGGTGCTGAGTTGCTAATTATAAGCAAAACTCACTCAGAGAAGGCATAAGACTTCACTAAAGTACATAATAGCTTACCATTAAAACAACAAGAAGTAACAAAGCATATGCTTATGACTTACAAAACTGCTAATTAAACAAAATATGCACATTCCAGCAGCCTACTAAATGTGGTATGCCACCTTTTGGATTCTCGGCACCTATAACACCCCTCCATCCCCATCTGCCAACATAATCTGAGCTCTGAAGACCGTATATTCCATCTGTTTCTTCCATTCCAGCAGTGCCAGCTTTTCCTTGAGTAAAATCCAAAAATGCTCACCAAAAAGAGAAGTGGAAGATCTTTTCAGGAGATCCCAGCCACTCTCTGGATCTTAGTATGAAGTGAGAACAGCTGGTAGAAGACTCTTGCCAGCTTCAAGCTGACAACTCCCCACACCATTGGGTGCCAAATAAACTGTCCTCTGATAGAGAAAAAGCAGTAACTGGACGCATTTCAAAATCGACACAGCCTATTTATTCTCCCCCCAGATAGAACAGCATCTGATAAAGTTTGGATGTACCCTTCAAACCTCGTGTTGAGATGCCATCCCGTGTTGAAGGTCAGGCCTGGTGAGATGTGTTTGGGCATGGAGAAGGATCCCTCATGGCTTAGTGCTGTCCTCACCATAGTGAGTGAGTTCTTCTGAGATCTGGTTGTTTAAATGTGTGGCATCTCGCCCCATGCCCCCCGCACCCAACCACTTTCTCTGTCTTACTCCTGCTCCCACGGTGTGAGGTGCCTGCTCCTCTTTCACCTTCTGCCATGACCGGAAGCTTCCTGAGGCCTCCCCAGAAGCAGATGCGGGCATTATGCTTCCTGTACAGCCTGTAGAACAGTGAGCCAATTAAATGTCTTTTCTTATAAAGTACCCGGCCTCAGGTATTTATTTATAGCAATGCAAGAATGGCCTAACAGAGCATCCATGTCCAAATGCCAAGTTCCTAAGGTATTTGGAAACCTATAGATTCTCTTAGGTAGAAAACTGGTTCCCCTGTTAAACAAAAACCATCGGTGCTTTGTTCTCTCATATCTTTATAATGTTTCCACTGTTTTTATAACATTCTTCTCTTCTTTTTGCTCTGCTCATCCCACTATCAAAACCTTCATTTTAAACTTTTTCTCATGAAATAAAAATAAAAACATCTTGTCTCTGGCAAAAGGAGTCCAGGCCTGGAAGGAATTGGGGAGTAGGTCAGGATCAGGGAAAGCTTCCTAAAGAAAATTCCAGTAAATCGAGAGGATTCAGAGCACTTAGATCCAAAAGCAGTGCTAATACCCATCTTTTAGGAAAATAGCAATACCCAAAGCTAAACCCTTACTCTAGGTACTGAGTGAAGTGACCTTCCAGCAGATTCCTCTCTCCAGTTGCCCTTTTAGGAGCTAGTTTTGATTAACTGTCAAGGGAGAAAATCTGTAATCTTGAAACCCTCCCTTCCAGAAGGTCTCAAAATTCCACATGAACATTAGCCTAGCTCCTCCTCGAAGTTCTGCCTTTCAGGCTTAGAGTGTGTTAAATCACAGAAATGTGTGACTACACTTCTTCAATTAACATTCCTAAAGGGAGTTGCTGAGGCAATTATTCACAAAAAGGTGTCTAAAAGCCTTCAACTACGGAAAAAGAACAACTGGCATAATTTCTAAGTTCTGCCTCAACAGTCATTCTATTGCAAGTGACATGTTTGTCTTTGGACTAGATTATATCACAGAATGCTTAGGCTTTGGACACATAAGACCCATAATTTATAAAAGGGAATTTATTTGGTTATTACTTCAGAATGAACAATGAACCCAAATAATAATAACTAACATTTATTAAATATTGACCAAGTGCCAGATATTTTATAAAGGCCCTACATATATTAACTTATTTAATCATCAAACCAACTCTATGAAGCAAATACCATTACTATCCTGATTTTACACACAACACAATTAAATAACTTAGCCAAGGTTATCAATATAGTGGTTGATGTATTTTGGATATTTGTTCCTTCCAAATCTCATGTCAAAATTTAATCCCCAATGTTGGAGGTTGGGCCTAGTGAGGGGTTTTGGGGATAAAGGGGCAGAATTCTCATGAACTTCTTGGTGCTATTCTTGCAGGATTGAATGAGTTATTACTCTTAGTTTCTGTGAGATCTGGCTGTTAAAAAGTGTCTGGCATCTTCCTCTCTCTCCTCCTTTCTCTCTTGCCATGTCGTGCCTACTCCCTTCCACCTTCCTCCATGAGTGGAAGTTCTCTGAAGCCCTCACCAGAAGCAGGTGTTGGTGCCAGGCTTGTTGTAGAGCCTACAGGTCTGTGAGCCGAATAAACCTCTTTTTGTTATAAATTACCCAGCCTCAGGTATTCCTTTACAGAAACACAAAACAGACAAAGATGGTGGTCTTGGGTCTGACTCCAGATTACAGCATGAATAAGAAAGAACCCAAAGTCACCTTCAGGTTTTTTTCGTACGTTGAGCAGTTTTTAATAAATAAGTAAATTATCTAGAAGATAGGAAGGGTTAAGGATATAAAGAAAATGCAGAGAAACAATAGAACTGGAAAGCATGAGGAGGAGATGAATGTTATCAAAATTACAACTATACAGGTTAGGGTTGGCTCATTAAAATATTTAGCTCAGGAATTTAGCCATGCAGACATATGTAGAAGTATGTTCCAGAAGGAAGGGACAGCCATGCAAAGACTTAATTAAGAGAATGCCTGGTGATTTCTGAAACACAGTCAGGGGTGGAAGAGTTAAAAGAGCAGAAATCAGGAAGGAAATAGGACCGAATAATGCTGGCATTTGCGGGCTTTCACTGAGTGAAGTGAGGAGCCAGTATATGATTTTGAGCAGAGGTCTGAGTACATTATCTCACTCATGTTTTAAAAGGTTCCTTCTGGCTAGTTAGTAAAGAGGACACACAGACAATGAAGTAGAAGCAGGGGACCAGTTAGGAATTACTTGCAGTAAATCAAGCAAGAAGAAGATGGGATGGGGCTTGAACACAGCCCTGGAGAAGTTGGGAAGTGGCCCAGGAGAGATCTATTTTGAAGGAAGCATCAACAGGAATTCTTGAATATGGAGTGGAACAGAGCGTAAGACAGGAATGAGCAATGGCTTCAAGGTTTTGGCTGAAGCTACCAAAAAAATGGATCAGTGAGATGAGAGAGGCTGATGTTGGAGCAATGTTTTTTATGGGGTAGCAGAGAGGGGGAAATCAGGTGTTGAGTTTTAAACTTGAGTTTGATGTATCTATTAAAATATTCACATTAAGACTCCTAGAAGGAAGATTTGGAGGTTAGGGTGCAGTGAGAGAATAAAGAAGAAAAGGGAAGAGAAGAAGAGGTTCAGCAATTAAGAATTGCAATGTCTGACATCGAGGCTAAAAAAAAGAGCTACTCCTTTGGAGTAGCCCCAAAGGAGAACAAAAGGGTGGCCAATGAGGTAAAAATGATATCAAGAGATTGTGGTATCCTAGAAACCAAAAGAACATCTAGAACACATTAGGAGGCCAATAAAAAATACTTAATGTAAAAACATTAAGCTCTCTGAGTCTTAGATTCCTCACCTGTAAAGGGAGGGTATACATACTTACTTCAGGATTAAATGAGATAAACTGTGTGTAGGATGAAAAATGATCCCCAAGCTATCATGTTCCAATTCCTACAACCTGTAATTGTGACCATATTTGGAGAAAAAAAACAGTCTTTGCAGATGTGATTAAGGATTTGGGGAGAGTGAGATAATCCTGGATTACCCTGGTGTGTTCTAAATGCAATCACAGCTGCTCTTATAAGGGAGAGATTAGGCTCATACACACAGAGGAGAAGGCAATGTGAAGATACAGAATAAAGAGATTTGAAGATGGTGGCTATGAAGATTGGGGTGATGCAGCAACAAGCTGAAGAAGGCCAGAAACCACCAGCTGCTGGAAGATGCTCCACTAGAGCATCTAGAGGAAATGTGACTCTGCCAACCCCTGAACTTTGTCCCCACGATACTAATATCAGTCTTCTCTCTTCCAGAACTGTGGAAGGATACATTTCTGCTGTTTTATGCCACAAAGTTTGTTACAGCTGCAACAGCACACTAATACAATATGTAACAAGCTGAATAGAATCTTAAAAGACCTTCAGTGTGCATCACCATTATCCATTCCTCCACAAAGATGGTTTCACACATAGCAAGAGACTACTAAGGAAGAATCACTGATATCAATCTGAAAGGTGGCAAAACATCTTTGAAAAGTGTCTGTGAGAGAATGGCTCTCATGCTGGTGGCCGGATTTATAGAAGGATCTTTAGACAGCCCTTAACATCAATAGCACTCTACAGTTTAAACCACACTCAGCTGGGGTTGTTTACACAAAATGAAACTGGCAGAATCTTCATAAGCTGAGTCATCCTTTTTATAGTCTTGCCTATGCTTGCTGTTCTTACCTTTATTCTGTTTTATACCATGGGGCACCATATTGTTTTCAGAATGATTAATATATTTCACTTACTTCTGTAATTTTTGGCACTAGATTCTCTCTTTTTCAACTCCTCTTTGTACAATAGACATATTTGATCCATGCATACTTAACCTTGTAAAGCTTGTTTCTTCTCATCTAGAGGCCATCAAACTCCAAACAGTCAGAAACTGGAGGCTCAGATGATGGCTCCCATTTGCCAGGGACCCTTAAATAGACCTCTGGGAAGAGTCTGACTGTCATTCTCCCCCCAAAAAATGCCCCCTGTCAGAAGCAAGTAGCTAAGACTGGTCATCGTCTGCATTCTTACAGCAGTTAGGTGTGTGTTTTCAGAGGTGGGAAATGATAGGGACAGGAAGCAGGAAAATTCTGGGCAGAAGAGGGCAGATCCCCAGTGAGGGCCCCACCCTCAAGCCTGGAACCATGGCCCAAAGTGAGAACTTGAATTCCTGTTTTCCTGCTCAAATGTTGCATTTTCCAAAACCACCCATGGTCCACCCCCCACATCCTGTGCCCATAAAAACTCCAGGCTTAGGTAGCAGAGAGAGGAGAACCAGCTGGATGTCAGAGACTAGAGTTGGATGTCAGAGAGAAGTGGCTTGACCTCAGAGGGGCAGCTTGACAGCATAGCTTCAAAGAGGGGTCTGGCCGGGGACAGCCAGTCTTCAGGGGACGATTACCTTCCCACTCTGTCCCCCTTTCAGCTCCCCCTCTGGCTGAGATCCACTTTCGTCAGCAATAGAATCCCCTGCATTTACCATCTTCAATTCGTTCATGTGACCTGATTTTTCCTGGATTGCAGACAAGAGCTCAGAGCCACAAGTGTGCATGCAAAAGACTGTCACAATGACTCTCCATTGACATAAGCCATCCCGGGATGGCAAAGCTAAAAGAACACGGAACATAACACTCCCTCTGGGGCTTCAGGGGTCACAGGCACCCCCCTAGATGCTGCCCTGGGGCTGGTATGGAGTTCATTCCTGCTGGTGCCCAGTAGCGCTTGCCCTGGCTCCTGCACCTGCTCAACTGCATGCTCCCCCACCTGCAAGGGGTTGAGAGCTGTGGGCTAAGTGAGGCACCCCTGTCATGAGGCTTGTGAAGGGGTCAGGGAAATATCCTGCTTCACTAGCACAATATGGAAAAGAGAGAGATTTAAAACAAATAACAACTGACAAAATTCTCTCACAAAAAATATTTATTGCCCCAATAGCTGTATACCCATTGAGATAGTTACCTTTATTGCTTACATATGTAGCAGGCCAAATTTCACATGTATGGTAATAAAATTAAGGACATTTATTGGCAGTCACTTTGGTTGCAAAGTCTTGCCTTTTTCAGGGAAGTCATATTTCCTGTCCCTTAAAAATGTATCTCCTTGTCTTCAGCAGCCACAAGGTCCTATTCTCTGACCTAGTTTTGCAAAGTTCTAGGAAGCTCATTTCAGGTCTTTCCCATCATATTTTCTCTGAGAGTGTCCTGATAGATGAAAGGGTGAATATATCCTGCACATCTAGTGTTAATGCCTCCCCAAGTGGGGCAATTCCTTGATAAGCCTCCAATAACATTTAGGAAGTTTCAAATATATAGATGATATTTTATGTTATTGGCCATCTTCCAGAAGCTGCCACTTTCTAACCTTATAATCTAGATTTTAAACTTTCTGTGGAGAGATACGCACCCTCTTGTTTAAATTCTTAGCAGGCAATGTGAATAACAGCCTTTCTGCTAACTTCAGACTGGAAAGAAAAGGAGCTGAGGAAGTACCAGATGCACCAAGGATCTTCCATGGCCTGATGTGTTCTGTAGATGTAAGAAAACCTCCTCTTCTGCTTCACAGGAAAGCTCTAGTTTATTTAAAACAAACTTACATCATATGGTCTCTATGCCAGGCACTATTCTAAATGCTTGACAAACAGGAACCCACTTAATCCCCATGACATCCTTAAAACAGAGGTGCCATTTGCCACCATATTTAACAAATGAAGAAACTGAGGGTCAGAGAAGGCCTAAGTAATTTACCTAGGACCAAGCAGCTACTATGTATTGAAGTGAAAATCAAACACAAGCACAAGTTTTGCTCTAGGGTCATTTAGTTATCACAACTATCTTTCTGAGATCTCTCCAGTTTTCTTCACATTCAATCCATTCAGCTCTCTGAAGCCTTACTGGATTCAGTAAAAACATACCTATGAATCATAGCCATAGCCACAAGCCCCACAGGAAGATCTTAAAAAGTAAATAAATGTGAGACACTACGAGCCCAATCCTTAGAGCACAATTAAATTTGACTTTTATATTTACCGGTACCACAATCGTATTTGTGTGTATTTGGAGGCATTGGGAATTTTTTTTTTTTTTTTAATCTTAGCACAGATATGACCAACCTCCAACAAAAGTCACAAACAAATGGGATCAAATAACACTTGAAGTTTTGATGGAAACTTGGAAAGACAGGAAGCAAGTCAGGACTCTTCCTCTCTTCTTCATATCTCAGGACTTGTCCTTGAAAATAAAGGACATAAAAATGCTCAGAAAGGACTAAACTCTTAGAATAAGCCATCCAAGATCTCTCCCTCTAAGCCTTGCACCCTTGAGCTGTCAAAAACACATAGTGTGTTGAGACCCCATTATTTGCTTTTTGAGTATGGAGTCTAAGAAAAGTTGTGAATTCCTCAAATCCAAAAAGAGACGCTATTTTCCTGTGAATCCCTCTCTATAAAGGAAGTCTTAAATTGGAATTCTAAGCAGAGGGCAATGAGAGAAGTTCACAGGCCCTATAGAGGGCACTGATGCAAGGAAAGCCCAGCATCAGGAGACACCTCTTCCAGGCCCATCCCGGGAGTGGTCACACAAGAGGTCCCTCCCACAAACAACTTGGCAAACTGTGCGAGTCAAGGGCAGGCTTTGCCCTTCCCCAGCAGCAATCAGATGCCCAGTTCCCATGGCCCTGAGCAGCCCAGGAAGAAGCAGAGATCATCCAGGAATGGTGATAATGGGTGTGAGGGAAGGACCGTGGGAGGAGGGGCACCGAGTGTGTGAGCCTGGAGCAGGACCATCTGTGAGACAAGAGAGGCAGCCGGATAAGATGTGGAGCACCCTGCTTGGGATAGTGGAGAAACAGACAGACACAAGTTCAGGGCATCTTAACATCATTCATCATGGAGGCCTCCTCTCCTGACCAGGCATGCACTGAAAGGAGCCTGTGGAAACAGAAACTCCGATGGAAGAAGCTAAAGCGTTCTGGGACTGCACCTTACACCTCGCTGCCCCAAATTAATAAATCAACTCTAATGCCTCTTCAGAACTGTTGCCAGATGCAGGGAGGAGGAAGGGAAGGAGAGTAGTGATAATGACAATTCATGCAGCTTAACAAACTCTGAAAACTGTTGTCTTTCTGCTATACAAATGATAGTGATGATTAAAGCTTAAACTATAATTCTGGCGCGAAGTGTTCAAATACACCGTTTTCTAGTCCAGAGTCCATGTTATTTCATTTGAACAAACATTTGCATTATGATTTTCATGTTCTGAAAAATGTAAGTGTTTTAAATATGTTGATTCCTTTTCAGTCTCCCTACACAGAAGATAGATATCACTGGCAAAAAAAAAAAAAAAAAAAAAAAAAAAAAAAACCCTCATGCACAGAAAGGTAAAGTGACTTGCCCCAGGATGGCACAGTAATTACAACAAGTGGCACAGATAGCATTTGATTCTAATGGTACACCAGGATCTGTGCTCTTCACCTCTCTGCCCTATCACTTTCCCTGCAAAAGCTGCAAAATTCTGAAACAACTGGAAAGAATGGAAAGTTATATATGGATGAAATCACATGTGGTTCATTTCTCCCTCTTACAAGAGGACAGGGGTTCAGAGAATTTAAGTGTCTGAACCACTATCCAATGGTTGTGGGAAAAAACACTAAAACGCCTATCCACTCACCAGCCTGATGTTCATTCTACCACATGGCTCCTCCTTTCTCTGCAGATGCCAGCAGCTGTTTTCCTTTGTGGTTATTTTGGAAAAGCTTCCCATCCACAACCTTGTCTCCATTGGAAAGCTCAAGTAATTGTCATATCCTCCTCTGAGCGTCTTCAGTCTCTCAAGTTTCCTAACCACTATCTCACTTCCTCCATGTAAACACTTCACAAACAAAGTCAAACTCAGTTTTGTGAATACATTGTCTCTACTATTCAGTTGCTGGACCAGTTAACTAATCAACTGAGGTTGCTAATGAGGTTTGATCTCTTTCTCTGAGACTCCCAGGGAGAAATCACTTTGGCAAGGACTATTGCCAGCTGGCCACTCTATGGGTGGTAGGGCCAAATTTGGTTTGAAGAAAGATCCAACAACTCTGAGCCTTAAAATCTGAGTGAATTACCTTTTATAAGAGTAGTGGATCCTTGAATCTAAAACATGAAAAGCTAAACCACGAGCCATGTTTAGAACCACCACGTATGAAACAACACGGGCATTTCCAAACACACATTGACACTAGCTACAGGAGCAGCAGAAATATAAACTGCCCTAAGATCTGAAACTTAGGAAAAGAGATGGAGTTTGCTGGCGGAGACTGGATTCTCCCTCACACAAAAAGATCTTCTCCTCAGAAGAAAAACAGCATGCCTCCAAGGCATAGTATATTCACAAATCTAAAATGAAAGCCTAATGTCTGTCTTTGTATGTTTTAAGGTTAAAGAGTAAAGAAGGTAATCAGATGACCATTTAACAAATAGCCATTATAGTAATTGAGAAGATGGGTATTAACTAGGGCCCAGATAAATCAAGATGATAGGTGAATCAGGAGAAGCTGTAATGTTGTGTCCCACAAAATTTATGTTGGAATTTAATTTTCATTGTAACAATATTAAGAGGTGGAATCTTTATGAAGTGATTGAGTCACGAGGGCTTGGACCTCATGAGTAAGAAGAATGTCATTATAAAAGAGGGAGTTTGGCCCTCTCTGCCTCTTTGCCCTTTTGCCAGGCGGTGATGTAGCAATAAGGTCCTCACTAGATGCAGTAACTATATCTTAGATTTCCAGCCTCCAAAACTGTGAGAAAATTAATTTCTGTTTATTATCAATTACTCAGTCTCAGGTATTCTGTTGTAACAGCACAAATGGACTAAGACTGGAAGAATGTCTACCTGATATCCCTTACTCCTTCTTCGCCAGTATCAGAACCAACCATTTATGTGATATGCCATTGTATCATGCTAAGAATATTTTAGACTATTTTGCATTAGAGTTTACAAACGCAATTTGGTCTTTATGTGTGAGATATGTATATATGATATATATTCTGGATATAAGTATTTAAGTATATATCCAGAATATATGCATTTTGGGCTTAATATATCTATTAGGGAATTATAAAAGTTTTCTTTAAAAGATCACTCAAAACTATCTTCTGTAGGAATTATTTACCTGCAAAATATATTGGTTTAGAAGGGTGAAAAGGATCAAGTTAGCTGATAATTGTGAAAATTCTATACCAGCCCTATGCATCTTTTAACATAAGATAAATTTTGGTCATATTTAGCCATTTTATTTTTAATTTTGTAATATTTATAGCTTAACCCCATTCTAAATTGAACCAGATGGACCTTAGCTGAAAGGATTTCATCTGCAGACTCTACCTATAGGGATCTGCTCAGTGACAGGTCATTAGGGGGATTTGTTTAAGTCCTGAGTAGTAAAAAGAAACTGCATTTACCATCAGCAGCTTCTGGAAAGAAAAATAAAAAGAAAATCAGTAAAAAACTTTGAATAGGTTTATCATAAAACATTTTTGAAACTTAGAGAGAAGAGACAATTTTCTAGAAAAGTCTATCAAACTCATTCCAAAAAATAGGAAAATTGAATGGATTTACAGTCATTAGACAAATTAAAATTTAAGCTACAATACATAAATAACCATTTAAGCTACAAACATGAATTAAAATAAATAACCCTGTTCATAGTACTTTGAAAGGTTTGAGGCCTGAGAGATCTTACAAGTCTTCGATAAACAGATAATCTAATCTTACACAAGGTATCAGAAAAGCCTATAAAAGAGGAAAGTTTCCAATTCATTCATGAATATATTATACTTTTAATACCAGGTCTGAATAAAGATATGTCAAATATAAGAACTAGAAATCTGCAAAAATTACAAACTTAGATAATCCGTCAGAAATTCAAAACCTCTATATTAAGAGTGTGACAAGCTGACTGAGTATTCACGATGAAAATCATATTTTTTGTAACATAATCTCAGTAATGGCATCCATCACTTTGCTATATTTCATTTCTCAGAATCTAGTCACTATGCCCAGCTGACATGAAAGGACAGAGTAATACAGAAGGATTTGATTACTGGAGGGTGAAAGTCATGATGTGGCAAGGAACTAAACATCAATTTGATTAACATGTAGATTATTTCCATTTTTTTGGTCCGTTAAAAATTATGCTGCTAAGAACATTTGTATACAAGTTTTTGTGTGAACATAGGTTTCCATTTCTAGCGAATAGGTCCCTAGAAATAGAATTGCTTGATCATATGGTAACTTCATGATTAATATTTTGAGAAGTTGTCAAGCTGTTTTCTAAATCAGCCACATGGTTTTACACTTCCCACCAGCAGTGTTAGAGAATTGCAATTTCTCTACATTATCAACAGTGCTTGTTATTATATTTTTTTATTATAGCCATATTAGTAGGTATGTGAGGTACATCTCCTTATGGTTTTGGTTTCCATTTTCCTCATGTCTAATGATGGAGCATTTTTCCATAATTGAGCATATTTCCATGTCTCATTGGCCATTTGTATATCTTATTTGGGAGATATATTTCAAATATTTTGCTCATTTTTAATTGCATTATTTGTCTTCTAGTATTGACGTGTAAGATATAGATATGAGACTTTTGCATAAGATATGCAAGATATACATATAAATATTATACATACATATATCTTATATACAGATTCCTTATCAGATGTATGATGTGCAAGTATTTTCTACCGTTCTAGGAGATGTCTTTTCACTTTGTTGATTGTGTCCTTTTAAGCACAAAATTGGTAAATTTTATTGAAATCTTATATGTATTTATTATATTTTATATATTTACCACCTGTGCATTTGATGGTAAATAATATATATTTATTTTATATATAATAATATATAATAAATATATATAAATATATTTACCACCTGTGCATTTGATGTCATAACTTTAAGAAACCATTGCCCGTTCCAAGGTCACTGAGGGTTGCTTATATGATTTCTTCTAGGTGTTTGACAGTTTTATCCTTTAAATTTGTCTGTGATCCATTTTGAATTAATTTCTATGTGTAGCATAAAAATGGGAAGAAATTGGCCAGGCATGGTGGCTCACACCTGTAATCCGAGCACTTTGGGAGGCCAAGGCAGGCGGATCACCTGATGTCGGGAGTTCAAGACCAGCCTGACCAACATGGAGAAACCCCATTGAATATTCTTCTCCGTTAAATTTCTATGACACATTTATCAAAAAAAAAAAAAAGCTAGCTGTAAATGAAAGAGATTATTCCTGGATTCTGAATTCTCTACCGCTGAAATCTGTGTTTATCATTATGCCAATTCCACAAAAATCTTGATTATTGTAGCTTTGTAGTAAATTTTGTAATCTAGAAGCGTAAGCCCTCCAATGTTGTTTTTCTTTATCGAGATTACTTTGGCTATTCTGAATTTCCATATGAATGTTAGGATCAGCCTGTCAATTTCTGCAAAAAAGCCATCTGGGACACTGATAGGGATTGTGATAAATCTATAGATAAATTTGGGGAGAATGTCCACCTTTATATTATATTATGTTGTATTATATTATGGTCACTGAACAAGAGATATATTTTCGTTTATTTAGATTGCTGATTTCATTTACGAGTGTTTTTGACTTTTAGTATACAAAACTTGAACTTTTTAAAAAGTGAATTTCTAAAAATTTTATTCTTTCTATGTTAACGCAATGAAATTGTTTCTTGATATCATTTTGTATCATTCATTGCTAGCTTATGGTTTATCCTACAGAATGTTTCTCATATGTTTGAGAACTCTATGTTTTGCTGGTGTTGGGCGAAGCATTTTGTAGATATCTGTATGATCCAGTTGGATTAGAATATTTTCAAGTGTTCTACTTCTTTATTGATCTTTTAAGTGTTCTACTCACTATTCAAAGTGGTGAATTGAGGTGTATTATTATTGAATTATCTACTTCTTTTAAGTCTTTCAGTTTTTGTTTCACGTATTTTGTTTTACTTCTTTTTTTTATTATTATACTTTAAGTTGTGGGATACATGTGCAGAACATGCAGGTTTGTTACATAGGTATACATGTGCCATGGTGGTTTGCTGCACCCATCAACCTGTCATCTACATTAGATATTTCTCCTAATGCTATTTCTCCCTTTGGTCCCCACCCCCCGACAGGCCCCAGTGTGTGATGTTCCCCTCCCTATGCCCATATGTTCTCATTGTTCAGTTCCCATTTATGAATGAGAACATGCAGTGATCTGTTTTCTGTTCCTGAGTTAGTTTGCTGAGAATGATTGTTTCCAGCTTTATCCATGTCCCTGTAAAGGACATGAACTAATCTTTTTTATGGCTGCATAGTATTCCACGGTGTATATGGGCCACATTTTCTTTATCTGGTCTATTATTGATGGGCATTTGGGTTGGTTCCAAATCTTTGCTATTGTGAATAGTGCTGCAATAAACATACATGTGCATGTGTCTTTATAGTAGAATGATTTATGTTCCTTTGGGTGTATACCCAGTAATGGGATTGCTGGGTCAAATGGTATTTCTGTTTCTAGATGCTTGATGAATTGCCACACTGTCTTTCACAATGGTTGAACTAATTTACAGTCCCACCAACAGTGTGTTACTATTACTCTACATCCTTTCCAGCATCTGTTGTTTCCTGACTTTTTAATGATTGCCATTTTAACTGGTGTGAGATGGTATCTCACTGTGGTTTTTGATTTACATTTCTCTAATGACCCACGATGATGAGCCTTTTTTCATGTTTGTTGGCTTCATAAATGTATTCTTTTGAGAAGTCTCTGTTCATATTCTTTTGCCCACTTTTTAATGGAGTTGTTTGTTTTTTTCTTGTAAATTTGTTTAAGTTCCTTGTAAATTCTGGATATTAGCTTTTTGTCAGATGGATAGATTGCAAAAATTTTCTTCCATTCTGTAGGTTGCTTTTTCACTCTGATGATAGTTTCTTTTGCTGTGCAGAAACTCTTTAGTTTAATTAGATCCCATTTGTCAATTTTGTCTTTTGTTGCAATTGCTTTTGGTGTTTTAGTTGTGAAGTCTTTGCTCATGTCTATGCCCTGAATGGTATTACCTAGGTTTTCTTCTAGTTTTTTTATGGTTTTAGGTCTTATGTTTAAGTCTTTAATCTATCTTCAGTTAATTTTTCTATAAGGTGTAAGGAAGGAGTCCAGTTTCTGTTTTCTGCATATTGCTAGCCAGTTTTCCCAACACCATTTATTAAATAGGGAATCCTTTCCCCATTGCTTGTTTTTGTCAGGTTTATCAAAGATCAGACGGTTGTAGACATGTAGTGTTATTTCTGAGGCCTCTGTTCTGTTCCATTAGTCTATATATCTGTTTTGGTACCAATACCATGCTATTTTTGTTACTGTAGCCTTGTAGTATAGTTTGAAGTCAGGTAGTCTGATGCCTCCAGCTTTGTTCTTTTTGCTTAGGATTGTCTTGGCTATACAGGCTTTTTGTTGTTGTTGTTCTATATGAAATTTAAAGTACTTTTTTCTAATTCTGTGAAGAAAGTCAAAGGCAGCTTAGTGGGAATAGCATTGAATCTATAAATTACTTTGGGCTTTATGGCCATTTTCACAGTATTGATTCTTCCTATTCATGAGCATGGACTGCTTTTCCATTTGTTTTTGTCCTCTCTTATTTCATTGAGCAGTGATTTGTAGTTCTCCTTGAAGAGGTCCTTCACATACCTTGTAAGTTTTATCCTAGGTATTTTACTCTCTTTGTAGCAATTGTGAATGGGAGTTCACTCATGATTTGGCTCTCTGTTTGTCTATTATTGGTGTATAGAAATGTTTGTGATTTTTGCACATTGATTTTGTATCCTGAGAATTTGCTGAAATTGCTTATCAGCGTAAGGAGTTTTTGGGCTGAGATGATGGGGTTTTCTAAATATGCAATCATGTCATCTGCAAACAGAGACAATTTGACTTCCTTTCTGCCTATTTTAATACCCTTTATTTCTTTCTCTTGCCTGATTGCCCTGGCCAGAACTTCCAACACTATGTTGAATAGGAGTGGTGAGAGAGGGCATCCTTGTCTTGTGCAGGTTTTCAAAAGGAATGCTTCCAGTTTTGCTCATTCAGTATGATATTTACTGTGGGTTTGTCATAAATAGCTCTTATTATTTTGAGATATGGTTCATCAATACCTAGTTTATTGAGTGTTTTTAGCATGAAGTGGTGTTGAATTTTATCAAAGGCCTTTTCTGCATCTATTGAGATAAAGTGGTTTTTGTCATTGATTCTGTTTATGTGTTGGATTACATTTATTTATCTGTGTATGTTGAAACAACCTTGCATCCCAGGGATGAAGCTGACTTGATCATGGTAGATAAGCTTTTTGATGTGCTGCTGGATTCAGTTTGCCAGTATTTTATTAAAGATTTTTGCATCGATGTTCATTAGGGATATTGGCCTGTAATTTTCTTTATTTTGTTGTGTCTCTGCCAGGTTATGGTATTGGGATGAGGCTGGACTCATAAAATGAATTAGAGAGTAGCCTCTCTTTTTCTACTGTTTGGAATAATTTCAGAAGGAATGGTATCAGCTCCTCTTTCTACCTCTGGTAGAATTCAGCTGTGAATCCATCTGGTCCTGGGATATTTTTTGGTTGGTAGGCTGTTAATTACTGCCTCAATTTGAGAACTTGTTATTGGTCTATTCAGGGATTTGACTTCTTGTTGGTTTAGTCTTGGGAGGGTGTATGTGTCCAGGAATTTATCCATTTCTTCTAGATTTTCTAGTTTATTTGTGTAGAGGTGTTTGTAGTATTCTCTGATGGTAGTTTGTATTTCTGTGGGATCAGTGGTGATCTCCTCTTTATCATATTTTATTGTATCTATTTGATTCTTCTCTCTTTTCTTCTTTATTAGTCCGGCTAGAGGTCTATTGATTTTGTTAATCTTTTTAAAAAACCAGCTGGATTCATTGATATTTTGAAGGGTTTTTTCTGTCTCTATCTCCTTCAGTTCTGCTCTGATCTCAGTTATTTCTTGTCTTCTGCTAGCCTTTGAATTTGTTTGCTCTTGCTTCTCTAGTTCTTTTAATTGTGATGTTAGGGTGTCAATTTTAGAACTTTCCCACTTTCTCCTGTTGGTATTTAGTGCTATAAATTTCCCTGTAAACACTGCTTTGGTTGTGTCCCAGAGATTCTGGTACATTATGTCTTTCTTCTCATTGGTTTCAAAGAACTTATTTATTTCTGCCTTAATTTCATTATATACCCAGTAGTCATTCAGGATCAGGTTGCTTAGTTTCCATGTAGTTGTGCAGTTTTGAGTGAGTTTCTTAATCCTAAGTTCTAATTTGATTGCACTGTGGTCTGAGAGGCTGTTGTGATTTCCATTCTTTTGCATTTGCTGAGCAGTGTTTTCCTTCCAATTATGTGGTCAATTTTAGAATAAGTGTGATGTGGTGCTGAGAAGAATGAATATTCTGTTGATTTGGGGTGGAGAGTTCTCTAGATGTCTGTTAGGTCCACTTGGTCCAGAGCTGAGTTCAAGTCCTGAATATCCTTGTTAATATTCTGTCTCGTTGATCTGTCTAATATTGACAGTGGGGTGTTAAAGTCTCCCACTATTATTGTGTGGGAGTCTAAGTCTCTTTGTAGGTCTCTAAGAACTTGCTCAATGAATCTGGGTGCTCCTGTATTGGGTGCATATATATTTAGGATAGTTAGCTCTTCCTGATGCATTGAGCCCTTTACCATTATGTAATGCTCTTCTTTGTCTTTTTTTATCTTTGTTGGTTTAAAGTCTGTTTTATCAAAGATGAGAATTGCAACCCCTGCTTTTTTTTTTTTTTTTTTTTTGGCTTTCCGTTTGCTCGGTAAGCATTCCTCCATCCCTTCATTTTGAGCCTATGTGTATCTTTGCACGTGAGATCGGTCTCCTGAATACAGCACACAGATGGGTTTTGACTCTATCCAATTTGCCAGTCTGTGTCTTTTAATTGGGGCACTTAGCCCGTTTACATTTAAGGCTAACATAGTTATGTGTGAATTTGATCCTGTCATTATGATGCTAGCTGGTTATTTTGCCCATTAGTTGATGCGGTTTCTTCATAGTGTCGTTGGTCTTTACACTTTGGTATGTTTTTGCAATGGCTGATACCAATTTTCCTTTCCATATTTAGTGCTTCCTTCAGGAGTTCTTGTAAGGCAGGCCTGGTGGTGACAAAATCCCTCAGCATTTGCTTGTCTGTAAAGGACTTTATTTCTCCTTTGCTTATGAAGCTTAGTTTGACTGGATATGAAATTCTGGTTTGAAAATTCTTTTCTTTAAGAATGTTGCATACTGGCCCCCACTCTCTTCTGGCTTGTAGGGTTTCTGCAGAAAGATCCTCTGTTAGTCTGATGGGTGTCCCTTTGTGGGTAACCTGGCCTTTCTTTCTGGCTGCCCTTAACATTTTTTCCTTCATTTCAACCTTGGGGAATCCAACAATTATGTGTCTTGGGGTTGCTTTTCTCAGGAGTATCTTTGCCGTCTTCTCTGTATTTCCTGAATCTGAATGTTGGCCTCTCTTACTAGGTTGGGGAAATTCTTCTGGATAATATCCTGAAGTATGTTTTCCAACTTGGATCCATTCTCCCTGTCACTTTCAGGTACACCAATCAAACGTAGGTTTGGTCTTTTCACATAGTCCCATATTTCTTGGAGGCTTTGTTCATTCCTTTTCATTCTTTATTCTCTAATCTTGTCTTTACGCTTTACTTCATTAAGTTGATCTTCAATCTCTGATATCCTTTTCTCTGCTTGATTGATTCAGCTATTGATACTTGCATATGCTTCATGAAGTTCTCATGTTGTGTTTTTCAGCTCCGTCAGATCACTTATGTTCTTCTCTAAACTAGTTATTCTAGTTACCAGTTCCTTTAACCTTTTATCAAAGTTCTTAGCTTCCTTGCATTGGGTTAGAACATGTCCTTAGCTCAGAGGAGTTTGTTATTACCCACCTTCTGAAGCCTACTTCTGTCAATTCATCAAACTCATTGTCTATCCAGTTTTGTTTCCTTGCTGATGAGGAGTTGTGATCTTTTGGAGGAGAAGAGGCTTTCTGGTTTTAGGAATTTTCATCCTTTTTGTGCTGTTTTTTTCTCATCTTCATGGATTTATCTATCTTTAGTCTTTAATGTTGGTGACCTTTGGATGGTGATTTTCCTGGGTGTCCTTTTAGTTGATATTGATGCTATTGCTCTCTGTTTGTTAGTTTTCCTTCTAAGAGTCAGACCCCTCTTCTGCAGGTCTGCTGGAGTTTGTTAGAGGTCCACTCCAGACCCTGTTTGCCTGTGTCTCACCAGTGGAGGCTGCAGAACAGCAAGTATTGCTGCCTGCTCCTTCCTCTGGAAGCTCTGTCCCGGAGAGACACCAGCTAGATGCCAGCTGGAGCTCTCCTGTATGAGGCATCTGTCAACTCCTGTTGGGAGGTATCTCCCAGTCAGTAGGCACTGGAGTAAGGGACCCACTTGAGGAGGCAGTCTGTCCCTTAGCAGAGCTTGAGTGCTGTGCTGGGAGACCTGCTGCTCTCTTCAGAGGCAGCAGGCAGGAACGGTTAAGCCTGCTGAAGCTTGGCCCACAGCCACCCCTTCCCCCAGGTGCTCTGTCCCAGGGAGATGGGAGTTTATCTATAAGCCCCTGACTGAGGCTGCTGCCTTTCTTTCAGAGATGTCCTCCCCAGAGAGGAGGAATCCAGAGGGGCAGTCTTGTTATAGCGGCTTTGTCACACTGCAGTGGGTTCCACCTGTTTCAGGTATTTTGAGACATCTTCCTGAAGGATTAACTACTTTATTATTATAAAATGCTCCTTTTCTTCTCAAGTAACATTGTTTGTTTTAAAGTCAAATATGTCTGATATTAGTATCGTTGCAGACAAAACCAGTCCCCCAAAAGATGGAATCTTTCCCTATTTGGTGTCACAAAGCCAATACATGAAACAGAAAGTGAGTGTCAAGCACTGAAGGATTTATTTGATGGCCATGGAATTGAGAAGCAGGAACACGACTCACAAATCGGCTTCTCTACTAGTGAGGCATAAAGGGGTTAAAATATAGGGTTTCTCTAATGAAGGTACTGGGCATTAAAAACAAAAGGAGGAGTATTCATGTCTTTTCTGGAAATAGGTTGCGAACTTCCTGGAACCAGTGTGCCTTCCCTTTTGTAACTTTACTGCTTCTTCTGGCCATTGTCATGGTGGTTGTCAACTGTCATTGTGCTGATAGGAGTGTCATTTAGCAAGGAAATGAGATTATAATGAACCAGATATCTTTCTGAGGTCCTTTGATAGTGATCTTGATTCTAACCAGTCTCAGCTGGACTAGTTATAAAGGAAAGTTTTTACCACAGGCATTCTGTTTCTTAAAGATAAGCAGAGTTAGGACAGGGTAGAAATTCAGCAATCTCATATAGGCATTACACTGGGTAACAGTACAGCAACCAGCATTCTTATGGTTTCTGTTTGCAAGATATGTCTATTTCCTTCCTTTTATTTTCAAGCTATTTGTGTCTTAATCTAACTCATATCTCTCATACATAGCATATAGTTGAATCTTGTCTTCATTGTTCTTACTTTAATCCAGCTGACAATTTGTTTCCTTTGTTATCAAATCACATTTAACTCTATTATTGATATGATTGATGTTATGGGCTGAATTGTGTCCCCGCACAATTAATTTGTGAAAGTCCTAAGAGTAATATTTCAGAATTTGACTTTATTGAGAGTTAGGATATTTAAAGAGACAATTAAGTATGCCTGTATATTTAATTTACATAATTGATCATTCACTTATTCATTCATCCAAGGAGTAGCATTTAACAAACTTTGCAGGCTGGCCTCCAAAAATGTACCACTAATGCACTCAGGACTGTAGACCTGACAATTCTCCTTAAGTTACCACTTCAGTCATGACTTCAAACTGCATAACCGAAAACAGATGTGTTCTCCTCAGACCCTAACTATGCGAATTCTTCTGGAATATCAAATACTCCTGCCAGACTGGATCAACAATTTAATTATTTGTGTAACTCACACTAGATTCATGCTAACATGTGTTGTGGATGAAATCTTAATCTTTTTCTCTTGTCATAAACAAGGCCACCACATGTTCATAAGCCTGACATACATAAAATATGAGTGGGGTTTTCACAAGTGGATGGGCCATGGCAAGCTCTGGAGTGTGACAATCATTCCCACCCCAACCACCCAAGCATGGGCTATAGAAAGAGCAAATGCAGAAGACAGAACAATGGAGAAAAATATGTTTGTTTTTATTTTTCAGGGCTCTAGAGACTGGGAGAGATGAAGGTACTGAAGATCAGCGATGCAAACTCATTAGGGAGGAGATGGTCTGAACTGAGTTGGAGAAATAGTCTAGTTTAATTTTTGACCTCATAGTAATTGCAGGACCAGTTCTAGACATCCATTTTTTTTCAGCTGCCTCTAGTTTTTGAACTTGCAAACAAAGGAGAACTTCTTCTCACAAGATTCATCCTTCCATTTCTTGAATCCTATAGTACAATGAGAAGAGTCAGACAGAGAGGATCAGAAGGAGGGTAGCCCCTCCTCGACCTAGGACTCAGAACAAAAAACAAGAGGAAATACTCCTTTATTTTCCAGATAAGGAGCTCACCTTTCCTCTATCCCAGTCCCCATGTTCACCCCAGAGATAAGTGGGAGGGCAATGGCAATACATGGATAGACTGTCTGCCTCTCACCTGAGCATGAAGTCAGGCTTGCACAGTAGCCAGCATTAGCACTGCTTGGGGCTCCAGTGTCCCAGGATTTGTAGGAGACCAGGGACCCACTGCTCCAGTGCCAGCGGCGATTCTAGATGGAGAAGGGCCGGAACAGGAGCCACGGTCACTCAAAAATCAATAGAATAACCAGGCCTGTGTGCACACTTAGAAACAGGCCAAGATATAGCAGAAAGAATAAATATTGTTGTCACCATGAATATCATATCATTTCCTCTGCTTTTGCTCTAAGCTTCTCCTTCTGTGGAATGTCCAAATTCCTCCTCCTCTTCCAGCAAATAATAAGTGTTCAGAGTTTGATACAGAGACCCATAAAAGCCCATTACAGAGAGTGGTTCCTGGTTTTTCTTCCTGAAGCTCAGAACTCTCGTATCCAGCATAACATTGGCTGTAGAGTAGTTGTTGATATATTATTTAGTTTATAGTGTTAAACTAAATAATATACTGTACAGTTTTATACACTTGTATAAAATGTATAACAAATGCCAGCAATAGATTCTCCTCCACTACTCATTTTCTATATAGTCTACAGAGGGACCTCTTCCAAGACAGACAATAGCAAAATAGGGAAGAAGTCGTACATAAAGATGCATTTCTAGAAGTAGACACAATGAGTGTGTGCATGAATTCCCAGGAGCCCAGAAAATTCAGATTTCAGCTCATGTCTCTAACTACCTACACTGAACTTCACAACTCATACATTATAGGATCTATAAAGAGGTTGCTTTTATTTAAACAAACAAAAAGATAAAAGTTGGCGCTCGAGGTGCCAGACCTTAAACATCCCTCTTACCTCTCAAAAATGTTTATAAGGAGATAGAGGAGGCTGCAGACTGACCTTTTTGGGGTCATGGAGGCCAATCCAGACATTGCTGTCATCAGTGCTACTCTCCTTAATCAGTGAGGCCACGAAGGCACCCTCTGCCTGGGTGAGCACAGACACCAGGTTGCCTGAATTCATGTTCTGGCAGTAGAGCTGTTGGAGAAGAAAATGGAGCACTCAGCGGAGGAGGAAGGTGTGGGGGATATACTGAGACCTTCCAGAGGATGTAACAGAAAAAGGAGAGCACAGAAATGTCCCTGATGATGCTGTCACTGACCACCAGCATCTCTGTGCTGGGAATGTGTCAAATGATGGGATAAAGTAGATTGGGAAGTTTTGGACCAGTGGTGGAATAGGGAAGGGATCAATCTTATCTCATTGCAGCCACAGAACACACTGCAAATTAGCAGCTGTCTCTACCTTCATAAGCATCCCTTCCCCTGCTGCTGTCCTCACTCACATCTGCATCAACCCAGGTCTCAGGGTCTTCATTAAAGTAGTAGCAGTAGGAGCGATAGGCATTGGTGCCTTCTGGGCAGCTGATTCGGGGATTAGGCAGCTCTGTCTGGGACTCCTGGCCTGGGGAAAAAAAAAGAGATAATTAAGAAAGAATCTCAGGGCAAGGAAAAGGCTGGAAGGTAAATTAGGGGCTTCTTGGTGTCCTTTATAAGAACATACTGATACAGTGAATACTGGGGTGACTGCTCACTTCTGCCCTCCTGCATCCTATCTCTTTTCTCTCTAGTTTCCTCTGCTCAAGATAAGAGCTCACAATGAATAGGCTAAATAAATGTGTCCTCATTTTCCTTTATTTCTGAGGCTCAGGCTTCTGCCTTTAAAGACCCAGGCTTCCACCTTTCTCAAGTTTCTCTTGGTTTCCCTGCACACGTTTGCCTTAGTTCTCCATCCTATCAATGACTACATAAAAACATCCCCCAAACTGCCATCGCATATAGATTCAATCAGATAAACTCAACCACAATGGTCACCTATAAGTGGTCCTATTAAATTCTGTCTCAAACCCACGAATGAGGTGAGGGTGTTTTTGAATGGGATAAAATCAGCCATAATGATCACTGAACAACATAAAACAACCCTGATGTTGACTTTGCTTTTTTTCAAGTGAACCCTATGCATGAGGATGGAGGGAAGACCTCAGAGCTGGGGTTGTGGGAGGTGTGGGGGAAAATCTCACCTTGACTCAGAGATAGAAACATCAGGGAGAAGATCAGCATGAAGAAGGAGTTGGTCTGAGCCATGCTTAGCAGCAGTGAATCTCTTGCTTAAGGAGCAAATCAGCAATCTCTGTAGGAGAACACAGGGAAGAAGGTTTGAAGAAGAGAGCAGAGCACCTATTATCTTTCTAACATCCCCTCCTCTCTGAATTCCTGAGAGCAGGAAGGTCCACTGAGATAGCTACACTCCCAGATATTTCTCTTTTGGTTTGGGGATAACAGAGGCCAAATTACCCAAAATCAGCTTTGGTCTTGCTTAAGCTTCATTACTACTGGGATCTTTAATTCAGAAAATCACCCTGTATCTACCTCAAAATGAAAAGAGAAAATCCCATGTTAGACATGCTCTTCTCCTCTAATGCCCCTTTACCTGTTAGTAAGTGCCTTGTCCACTTGAGGTGGCTTGTCAGGTCAGACAGAGTAGGAGCTTTATATCAGGGTCTGAGAGAGAACCACTTGATATAAATAATGGGCGGAGCAAGGAGTAAGGATCAGAAGGCCTACAGAGGGCACTGACAGTAAGAGATTCTGGCATCAGGAATAGCTTATTCCTGGCACACATTAGGAGTGGTCACAAATGACATCAACTTACCACAAACAGGTTGGCAAACTGTCCAAGTTGATGTTGAGCTTTGCCCTTCTTCCGCAGCATCCAGGTGTCCAGTTCCCATGGCCTTTAGCAGTCCTAGAAAGAGCAGAAGAGTAGATTTCTTTGTGCTATGTAAATATGGGATGATCCTTTCTTTGGTTTAGGCATGGGTAGGGGTAGGGGAAGAGTCAACTGAGTCCAAATGATTAAGCCCAATTAGCTGGTGGCTTTAAGTCATTTCTCCATTCCCTTTCAGGCTCAGGAACCTCTCAAGACCTACTTCAGAAGTCAAGGTGTATTAGTCCATTTTCATACTGCTGTAAAGATACTACCAGGGACTGGGTAACTTAAAAAGGAAAGAAGTTTAATTGACTCATAGTTTAATTGACTCACAGACTTTCCTGAGGCTGGGGAGGCCTCAAGAAACTTACAATCATGGAGATGAAGGGGAAGCAAAGCATGTCTTATATGGTGCAGGTGAGCAAGAGAAAGTGAAGAGGGAAGAGCCCTTTATAAAACCATCAGATCTTGTGAGAATGCACTCACTATCACGAGAACAGCATGGGGGAAACTACTCCCATGATCCAATCGCCTCCCACTAGGTTCCTCCATCCACACATGTAGTGGAATATGAAGTTGTTGGTTTGAAGTCAATTATCTGTTGTTGTGAAGTTACAGATAGTGATGTGAAATTAAACGCTTACTGAAATTCCCATTAAATATCCATTCAGATTCAGGGAACAAGAGCAAATCTGGAATTTAAAATTCAGTTGAAAAACTAACCAAAATGTTGACAGAAATACAGATGGCTGTATCAATTGGGATAAATGACTAAATAATATATTTTGAAATACTAACAGGAGTTAAATTAAATAAGCTAAATATCTTTATATAAACATGAGCTCATTTCAAAAGCATAGATAAAGTTAAAATGAATATTAAGTCAGTTGCAAAAACTTACAAACTAATAATATTTATATATGCTATAAAAAGGCTATTTATATTGTTTCTTTATCTATTCACATGTGGTTTAAAGTAAAATGAATCCGTAATAAAACACTATACAAAAAATTTTCATACTTGTTAGAAATGCAAAATGTGTGTTCCTTAGTTCTGCAAGGAAAAATCAGCATTAAAACAAAAAGTTCTCTCAGCGAGGCAATTTTTACTTTCTGCAGAAAGGATGCCCCTCACAGATGGAACAATGGCAAGGGCATACACAGAGTAAAGAGACACCAGAATATTTATTCCTTATGCATGAGGTCCCTATTGCTGTGTCCTGTCTCCATTGGCTGGAGCCAGACCTCGCAATCTAAATTAAAACCCGATTGGCTAATAATTTAAAATTTTTTAAAATAGGTACAAAAATAGTATTTCCAAATAAGGAAGGGGCATAGGCTGTGAACTGGGACATACCTATGAGCATGTCCAACACAAATATCTTGGTTAAGGTGCAAGGACATGGAATGTATTACGTGCCTGTGAGCATGTTTAACAGCTATATAAGATAGGGCTTAATAAAGAGTTATTAGCATAAAGCAAGGGGGCTTGAGGGAAGTTCATCTTTAAAATAAACTATTATTTCTAACACTTATGATTTATTCTTTAACAAGAAGGGAAACTCCGAAGAGGAAACTTTTTACTGTCTACGTTACTGTTTTCCTGGAGAATGTATATTTTTATTTATTTAAAATAATCATTTTAAACATAGGTGACAGAAGTTAATATTGTTTAGTCTAACAAGTTCAAAAGTGTTTATCAAACTACTCCAACTTATTTCAGCATTTTCTAAAAATAATTATGTTTTCTTAAAAGCTTATAACCAGAGAAAGATGCGAGGTTTTCTTTCTATAAGTAAGAATTTCAATCATATTATTCCAAGTTAGAAAGGGATGAAGAAGAGAGAAGTCTATTATGCTGGTTACCATAAGTTTATCTTACCAAAATCAAACAAGCAATTATTATTATTATTATCATCATTATTTTTGAGACAGGGTCTCTCTTTGTCACCCAGGTTAGAGTGCAGTGGCTCAATCATGGCTCACGTCAGTCTTGAGCCCCTGGGCTCAACTGTTCTCCCACCTCAGGCTCCTGAGTAGCTGGGAGTACAGGTGCACACCTCCATGCCAGGCTGATTTTTGTATTTTCAGTAGAGACAGGGTTTTACTATATTGCCCAGGCTGGTCTCAAACTCCTGGGCTCAAGCCACCTGCCTGCCTCAGCCTCCCAAAGTGCTGGGACTATAGGCAGGAGCAACTGTGTTAGGCCAATTTTTAAAAATTAACACAAAAAAATTCTTTGTGGTAATTTTTAAAATGAGAGTTTTTCTTTACATCAAGAAGACTTCAAATAGACGATGACTTTTCAGGTACAAAAGATCTAATACTTTCAAATACACAATAAAACACATTGTGGCTAGCACGATATGAAAGCATTTCAAAACAAATAACAATTGACACAACTCTAATAAAATGTATATTGCCCCAATAGCTGTATGCCCGTTTAGATAACAAACTGTTATTGCTCACATATGTGACTGACCAAATTCCATAGGCCAGGTAGTAAAATTGAGGACACTTACTGGCAGCCACTTTGGTTCCAAAGTGATGCCTTTGTCAAGGAAGCCATATTTCCCAATCCTTTAAGATTTATCTCCTTGTCCTTAGGATTCTGAAGGTCCTGTCCTCTGAACTAGTTTTACAAAGTTCTAAGAAGCTGATTTGAGGCCTTTCCTATCTATTTCCTTTGTTAGTCTTCACATAGGTGGAAAGGGGTAAACTGGACATCTAGTGTTAGTATATCCCCAAATGGGGACAATTTCTTGATATGCCTCAATAAAGCTTAGAGAGTTTCAAGGCTACGGCTTATTTTTAGTGCCATTGGCCATCTTCTCTCTGCTGTTCCCTGTTTTCCACCTTTTAACAGATTTTAGACTTATTATGGAGAGAGAATCTCTCTTTTGTTTAAAACTTTTGGCAGGCATGTGAATAACAGCCTGTCTGCAAACTTTAGACTGGAAAAGAAAGGAGCTGAAGGAGTACCAAATGCACCAAAAATTTTCCATCATCCGCTGTATTGTGCAGATGTAAAGAAACTTCCTTATAAATTAGCCTCTTCCGCTTCACAGGAAAGCTTCAGTTTATTTAACACAAACTTTCATCACATGCTCTCTATGCCAGGTATTATTCTAAATGCTTGACAAATAGGCACCCACTTAATCCACATGACAACTTTGTAATATGGGTACTACTAGGAACCATATATCACATATGAAGAAACTGAAGGCAAGAGCAGAGCTAAGTAACTTCCCCAAGATCAAACAGTTACTCTATATTGAAGCTAGATTCAAAGGCAAGAAGTTTTGCTTCAGGTTCATTTTCTTAGCTCAATGAAACCTGCTAGTTTCCTTCTCTTTATTTATTTCCACATTCAACCAATCTAGCTCTCTGAGGCCAGACTAATTTCAATATAGAACCACCCATTGATCATGGCCACGGCCTGAGGCCCCATAAGAAGAACATAAAAAAAAAATGCATTTAAGATACTAAGCACCCAGTCCTTACCCTACAAGTTAATTTGTCCTTTACACACGCTATCATCACAATCCTGTGTGTGTGTGTGTGTGTGTACTTGTTTTTAAGGAAATGGGAATTGTTCTTTAGAGTCCTCGTTTTAAGGTTTTTGTATTGGTTCAAACCCTGGGAGCATGCCAACAGACAACAGGAGATGGTGTGGAGCAACATGCTGTTTTAATGAGCACCTGGGTGCAGGATCGCTGAGGCCTAAAATGGCTTCAGCCCGAAGTGAGGAAGGGGCAAAGGTTTTATACCCTCCTGTAAACAAGAAGTGTCCTAGTCTGACGTAACTGCTACGTTGGACCCAGATGGCCTCTTTCTCGATCTTCAGGGGTACGTGTCTTCCAGTTGGCTCACTTCCTGCTTCTGCTATCTTGCTGGCGCACGCTGGTGGCGCAAGTAGCCTTGTGCCTTGGGACTGGGCCTGAGAAGGGAAGAGTTATTCATCTCCTTAAGCTTTCAGGCCCCAGGGAGAATCTTACACTCATGGCCTCATTGCCACTTAAAGGTGACATCTCTTAACACTGTTACAGTGGGAATTAAATTTCAACATGAATTTTTGAAGGGACAAACATTCAAATTACAGCATTCTGCCTCTGTCACCCCCAAAACTTATGTACTTCTCACATATAAAGTACTTTCATTTTAACCCAATAGCTCCTGGTCTTAACTCATTCTAGCATAATCTTAAAAGTCTATGGTCTAGATTCTCATCTAAATATCATCAAAATTGGATATATGTAAGACTCAGGTTATGATTCATTCTGAGGAAAATTCCCCTCCAGCTGTGAAATCAAACAAATTATATGTTTCTAAAATATATGGTGGGACAGGCATAGGATAGACAATTCCATAACAAAAGAGCAACAGAAAATGAAAAGAATTAACAGGGTCCAACTAAATCCAAACCCCCACCAAAAAAACAACAACAACAACAACAACAACATTAAATCCTGAGGTTTGACCATTTTTTGTTTTGACTTTAAGTCCCACCATCAGCAGAGACTGGGGCAGGGGTTAGGCCTCCATGGCTTTTCTGGGAGCAACCAATGCAGCAGCTCTCACAGGCTGGAATATTATCCCCAAAGCTAGCTGCAGCTGGGGTTTCCCACTGTTACTAGGAAGTGCAGGAATTTTTGATTAGTTTTAATTAGAGGAAGAATTCTGCCAAGTGATTGATTTAACCAAAAAAGAGAATGTATTGAAGGAAAATAGAGAACAGAGAGTTTATTTCCTCTTTTCGGGTTATATTTAGCATGCCTGTTTTAGGTAATCTCTGGGGTATAAAAGTTTTCAAACCTCCCTTTTGTCAGGAGTTCTTCCCTCCTGCTTATGTTTAGCTATTTGCCTAGCAACCCACCCACTAAGGTTTCATTAGGAATTGTCCCAGTGGGTAATCTCTGTAGTGGCCTTGCAGCTGTGTCAGTTCTCTCTTTGAGCCCTGAGGCTCCCTGACACATTTTTTGAAATCTAGCTCCTACAATCAGCAATCCTGGAGAATTAACATTCTATGGACACCATCAAAACTTATACCCTGTGCCTTCTGGAGTGATGGCCAGCACCACATCTGGGCTTCTTTAAGCCATTTCTGAGATGGCTTAAAAGTGCTGCTCAGGAATGCAGGAATCAGAGGCTTGAGGAAGTCCTGAGTGGTGAGCAACAAGGTCCCAAGGGCTCCCAAGACTCCTCTTTTGATCTAATTCTGTTCTCCAGGCATTGGCATTCTGGGCTTGTGATGGGAGCTTATCTCCTTATCAAAATTTGGCCACACCCTCGGTTTTTCTTTTTTGAATATGCCTTTTCTTTTTTTAAAACACAGCCAGACTAAGAATTTTCCAAATCTTTACTTTCTGCTTCCTTTTCAATATACATTTCATATTTAATTTTTTCCCTTTTCTTAAGTTTTACTATTGACAGTTTAAAAAAGTCATGCAGCATACTAAACAATTTGCTACTTAGATATTTCTTCCACCAAATATCCTAACTCGTGGTTCTTAAATTCTGCCTTTTGTAAAATGTTGGGACTCAAAGACAATTCAGCCACGTTCGTGGCCTCTTAGTAAAAAGGATAACCCTCGCATCATTGTGAAATACAATGCCTTGCATTTCCATCTGGGATCTCATCAGAATTACCGCCACCATTCATATTGCTATTAGTCTTTTGAAAACCACTTAAGTAATCTCACTGATGATTTAGGTTTAGCCTATAGCTCTCCTCTTCTTGAGCCCTCTCCAGCGTAGCCCTTAACACTCTGTTAATAGCAATCTAGGCTTTTTTCTAGCCTGATCTTCTAAACTCTTCTGCCCTCTGCCCATTACTCAGTTCCAAATCTGACACACATTTTTAGGTATTTCTAATAGTAACAACCCCACTTCTGGTACATATTTCTATCTTAGTCCATTTTCTACAACTAGAACAAAACACTTGAGACTGGATAATTTATAATAAACAGAAATTTATTTTCTAACAGTTAGTTCCAGAGACTTAGAAGTTCATTATCAAGATGCTGGAATCTTTCAAGGGCCTTCCTGCTGTTTCGCGACATAGCAAAAGACTGAAGGGCAAAGAAGCAAAAGGGAATGAAACTAGCCATTTTATAATGGTATTAATCTCAACTATGAGAACAGAGCCTTCATGGCTCAATCACTTCTTAAAGGTCCATGTAAATATGATTACAATGTTCAATTAAATGTCGACATGAGTTTAGAGAGGATAAACTTGATAATTTTTCCTTGATTCTCTTACTAAATCTTCATTTTTCTGAAACCTGGTTAATATTCATCTCCTCAATTGGCATAATGACATTTGTTTAAAGGTTATATGGTTATCTGTCTTACACTTTTTATCATTTCATAGCCAGAAATACATGATTGGTTTAATTTAGATTTGTAAATCTACCTTGCCTTGGAGGCATGTCATTGATCCTCTGAGGAAAGGATCCTTTCACTTGAGAGAAAATCCAGTTTGGGTTTCCAAATTCCACTTCTATTCCTCAGCCTCATATGTTACAGCAGTTTATATTTCTGCTAGTTTTGTGCCTTCTGTATTTAAAAAGGACAATGCCGGCCGGGCGCGGTGGCTCACATCTGTAATCCTAGCACTTTGGGAGGCAGAGGCGGGCAGATCACAAGGTCAGGAGATCGAGACCATCCTGGTTAACATGGTGAGACCCCATCTCTACTAAAAATACAAAAAATTAGCCAGGCGTGGTGGCAGACGCCTGTAGTCCCAGCTACTCAGGAGGCTGAGGCAGTAGAATGGCATGAACCTGGGAGGAAGAGGTTGCAGTGAGCCGAGATTGTGCCACTGCACTCTAGCCTGGGAGACACAGCAAGACTCCATCTCAAAAAAAAAGGACAAAGACATTCAACAAGTGTGTTCTCTGAACATAGCTATTGGTTTCACTTTTCATGTTGTATGGTTGAGGGATTCTTTAGTCCTACTGTCAAACTATAGAGGAAAAATTAGGCAAAATTAATATAAGTAGAGAGTTTATTTGGGCCAAGTTTGAGGACTACAACCTGGGAGCATACATTCAAGTTTCCCTGAATATATGCTCCAATTAGCAGCAGTTACCATTGGATTTTTATAGGAAAAAAAGAGGCAGTTCCTAAGTTTTTTACCAAGAATTTACATTAATAACAAAGACTATTTACAGGTTATACATTGTAGTTTGTATAAAAAAAAATCAGGATAATAAGTGAGGCAGCTAGTCAGGAACTAAATGCCCTTAAGCAGTTGCCCGCAGGCATGGGTGTGAGGGGCTATGACCAAAGTTCCACACTCATGCCTCTCTGGGCCTGATAAATTTTGCATACCTCATAGGTCAGAGCTCTGAGTTATTATTATTTTTTTTTTCTCTTCTCACTACGAAGGGTAATTCACTTATATCTTGAAGTTCAAAACTGTTGTATTTTTTCCCAAACCAATGTTGGCCCTCCAGCCCATAGACTTACAGTAGGCAGCTGACAATAGTCATTGCCAGAATGATTCCACCTAGGAAATCTCAAAAAAAAGAAAAAAAAGAAAGAAAAGAAAAGAAAAGAAATCAAACCTTGTCAGAAACCTCAGCTGGTTATTTAACTGGCCCAGATACTAGGAAGTAGAGACAATGTGTTCACAAAACTGCGTTTGACTTTGTCTGTCTGTGAGGTATGTAAATGGAGGAAGTGGGATACTGGTCAGGAAACTTGAGAGACTGTAGACACCCAGAGGAGGATATGGCAATCACTCCAGCTTTCCTACGGAGATGAGGTTGTGGATGAAAAGCTTTTACAAAATAGCCATGAGTAAAGTAGCTGCTGGAGTCTGCAGAAAAAGGACAGAGCAAAGTGGTGGAAGAAACAGAGGGCTGAGAAGTAGATTGGAGTTAATGCTTTTTCTCACCACCACTGGATAGAGGTCCAGGTACTTAAATTCTCTGAACATCTGTCCTCTTATGAGAGGGACAGTTTAGTTACATGTGATCCCATCTACTTATAACATTCCATTCTTTCTAGTTTTAGAATTTTATAGCTTTTGCAGGGTGGGCAGTAGAACAGACAGAGAGAGAGAGCACAGACCTTGGTGTCAGATTCATTGGAGCCAAATTCTGGCTGTGCTACTTTCTGTGAATCCCGTGTGACCTTGGGCAAGTCACTTCACCTTTTGGTGCTTAAGGTATTTACGTTCAATGTAGAGTTTTTTTTAAGTTAACATATTTAATACATGTAAAAATATTTCTAAGAACATAAAAATTAAAATACAAGTGTTTGCTTTAATGGGATAATATAATAGAAATATTCTAGACTAGGAAAGAGTGTATTTGAAGGTATTGTGCAAGTACAGAGAGGAACAGTAGTTTAAGCTTTAATCATCACTGTTATGTGCTTAGCAGAAAGTCAGCAGCATCTTTGCTGAATGCATCATCCCCATCATCACTCCCCTCCTCCTTTCTCCTCGTTGTATCCGGCAACAGTTCTGAAGAGGCATTAGCGTTGATTTATTACTTTGGGGAAGTGAGGTGTAAGGTGCAGTCCCCAGAAACCTTCAGCCACTTCCATGGGAGCTTCTCTTTCCACAGGATCCTTTCGGGACACGCCTTGTCAGGAGAGGAGACCTCCATGGTAAACGGTGCTAGCATGCTATGAATGTGTGTTCCTCCCTTTCCCCACTGCCCCAAGCAGGATGCTCCACATCTTGTCCTGCTGCCTCCCTTGCGCCTTGTCTCACAGATGGTTCTGCTCCAGGCTCACACATTCACTGCCCCTCCTCCCAGGGTCCTCCCTTCACACCCATCATCACTATTCCTGGAAAGTCTCTGCTTTTTCTGGGCTGCTCAGGGCCATGGGAACTGGGCATCTGGTTGCTGCTGGGGAAGGGCAAAGCCTGCCTTTGACTTGCAGAGTTTACCAAGCTGTTTATGAGAAAGGACCTCATGTATGACCAGTCCTGGGTTTGCCAGGAAGAGGCCCCCCGATGCTGAACTTGTGTCAGTGCCTTTTACAAGGCCTGTGAATTCTCTCCTTGCCCTCTTCTTGGAATTTAAATTAAATGCTTATTTTATAGAGGAGGGATCTATAGAAAAATAGCTTCTCTTTTTGGATTTGAGGAATTTGCAACTTTTCTGAGATTCCTTATTCATATTAAATAAAGTAAATAAGTGGAAGCTTGTTAACCTATGGGTTTCTAACTCTTCAGGGATGCAAGACTTTACGAGATCGTGGATGGTTTTCTGTAAGAGTTTAGTTTTTTCTTAGTGTTTTTCTGGCTTTGATTTCCATGGACAAGTGCTGAGACATGAGGAAGGGAGAAAAGAGGCCCTGGCTTGCTTCCTAACCTTCCAAGATTCCATCAAAACTTCAAATTTTCTGACCCCTTTGTTGTGTGACTTTTGGTGAGGCTTGCTCCTATCTGTGCTAAGGTGGTAAAGAACAGCTCCCTCTGTGCCAAACACAGACACAGACATGATTGTCATGCTAGTATATGTAAAAGTCCAATTAAATTATGGGTTAAGGATTGGGTGCTTGGTATCTTACATTTATTAACCTTTTAAGTTCATCCTTTGGGGCTTGTCGTATGGCTATGATTGCTGAGTGGTTATTTATTTACTCATTTATTTTTCATTTTCTGGGTACAGAGTAGGTATATATATTTATGGGTTACATGAGATATTTTATTATAAGCATGCAATGCCTAATAAACACAGCAGGGTATGTTCTCTTCGTTATTTTAAAACATTCAATTAAATTATCTTTTACTATAGTCACCCTGTTGTGCTAACAAATACTATGTCTTAGTCATTCTTTCTAACTTAGTTATTTGGTGAAATCAGTCAGAACTCTGGGAGAGCTGGATGGGTTGAATGTGGAGATAAATTAAGGGAATTCAGAAGGATATTTGAGATAACTAAATGACCTTAAAGCAAAACTTATGCTTATGTTTGAATTTTGCTTCACTACAGGCTCCCAGTGCTCCAGCCACCCAGGCATCTGACAAGAGGAGCAGAAGAAAGACAAAATGGCCCATGTCACAGTTTTTAACTCTCTTTTAAAGGAAAGCTTTTCATTCCACAAAAGCATATATCTCAGATACACATATCACATTTATAAAAATGTAATTACATTTAAGTACTCTGATGCATAAGACCTTAAAAAGAATGTTCTTGCCAGATGCGGTGGCTCACGCCTGTAATCCCAGCACTTTGGGAGGCCGAGGTGGGCGGATCAAAAGGTCAGGGGATCGAGACCATCCTGGCTAACACGGTGAAACTCCATCTCTACTAAAAATACAAAAAATTAGCCAGGTGTGGTGGTGGGCACCTGTAGTCCCAGCTACTCGGGAGGCTGAGGCAGGAGAATGGCCTGAACCTGGGAGGCGGAGCTTGCAGTGAGCTGAGATCGCACCCCTGTACTCCAGCCTGGGTGACAGAGCAAGACCCTGTCTCAAAAAAATATATATATGTAATAGTAATAATAATAAAATGTTCTTTATTGTGATACATTGACACATCATGTAAATTCTTGCTTATGTCATTAGTGAGGAAGACGTGATAGATACCAAGTAGGCATTCTTCTAGTTTTAGTTCATTTTGTATGCTATAACAGAATGAAATAACTGAGATTGGGTAATTTTTAATGAGCACAAATTTAGTTTTCTAATTTTTTGAGACAGGGAAGTCCAAGATCAAGTTGTCAGATTTTAGTGAGATAATTTTTCTACATTGTTGCATATACACAGAATATACAGAAAAATGTATCACATTATTTGCCTGGAGAATTTATAACTTTTTAAATAAAACTAATAATATTAAACAAAGATGACAAACGTTGACATTATTTATTCTACTTGGCAGGTTCATAGGTGTTTGTTATGTTAATCCAACTTATTTCTGCATTTAGTAAAAATATTTATGCTATCTTAAAAGCTTATAGCCAGGTTAAGATATCTTTTTTCTTATAAATAAGAAAGTCAATCATATTCTTCATACTTAATAAAAGATACAGTAGGTAGGAGTCCAGTATACATGGTACCATAATAATTGTATCTTGCAAAAAAATGAACAAGTAATTAATAGTTTAAAATCGAAACAGAAAATTCTTTGTGGCATAATTTTTTTAAATACGAGAGTTCTTCTTTACTTCAAGAAGACTTAAAGCAAGCAAAAACATTCCAGATATAAAAGATCTAATACTTTAAAATACATAATGAAAAACTGTAACTAGCATGATATAAAACAGAGAGAGATTCAGTTCAATAGTGTACCAACAATTGACACAGTATTCCCATAAAAATCTTTATTGCTACCAGTATCTGGAAACACATTGAGATACCATTAACTTTATTGCTTGCACATGTGGCTGGCCAAATTCCTCATGCAGGGTAATAAAACTGATACCTTTACCTGGCAGCTACTTTGTTCCAAAGTGATGCCTTTTTTTATATAAACTCTATTTCCTATCCATTCAAGGTTTATCTCATTGCCCTCCAGATAACAAGGCCGTTCCTGTGACATAGTTTTACAAGATTCCAAGAAGCTCATTTCAGGTCTTTCCCATCATATTCCCTCTAGCAGTCTTCTTGTATATGGAAAGCAGTCTCCTGGAAATCTGGTGTTAATATGTCCTTAAGTGGGAAACTTTCTGATAAGCCTCCAATAATGCCAAGAAAGTTCCAAGGCTATGGCTGATTCTAGGTGCTGTCTACCATTTTCCAAGAGGTATTCTCTGCTTTCCACCCTTGGAATTGAGATTTTAGACATATAAGAGAGAGATAGTCTCCCACTTGTTTAAATCCTTGGTGGGCATGTAAATAATAACCTGTCTGCAAACTTTAGACTGGAAAAGAAAGGAGCTGAACAAATACCAAATGCAGCAAGGACATTTCATGGTCTGCTGTGTTCTGTAGGTGTAAGGAAACCTACTTATAAGTTAGCCTATTCTGCTTCACAAGAAACCTCTGATTTTTAAACATTAATTTTTGTCACATGCTCTCTATGCCAGGCACAATTCTAAATGCTTGCCTAATTAGAAACCATTTAATCCCCATGAAAACCTAATAATGTAGTTGCTGCTAGGAACCCTATTTGACACATAAAAAAACTGAAGGCAAGAGAAAGGCTAGGCAACTTCTGCAAGATTAAAACAGCTACTAACACAGGAATAGAAAACCAAATATTGCATGATCTCACTTGCAAGTGTGAGCCAAACATCAAGTACATACGGACACAAAGAAAGGAACAACAGACACAGGGCCTGCTTGAGGATTGAAGGTGGATAGCAAGTAAGGATTGAAAATCTACCTATCAGATACTATGCATATTACCTGGGTGATGAAACAATCCATACACCAAACTCCTGCAACACACAATTTGCCTATATAACAAACATACACATGTACCCCTGAACCCGAAATAAAATTTTAAAAAACCAAACAGTTACTATGTGTTGGCACTAGATTCAGACACACGCAGTTTAGCTTCAGGGCCATTCCCTGAGCTCCCAACATACTGATTTTCCTCTACTTATTTCCACATGCAACTCATTCAGCTATCTGGATTCTGACTGATTTCAACACATAACCACCCATTGATCATGGCTCCACATGATCAGAGGCTCCACAGGAAGAGCTTAAAAAGTGAATAAAAGTAAGACATCAAGCACCCAATTCTTAACCTACAATTTAATTTGTCTTTTACACACACACTAGCACCACAAACCTGTGTGTGTCTGTGTGTGTGTATGTGTGTGTTCCAGAAAGGAGGAATTGTTCTTTAGAATCCTCATGGCCTGGTCACCACATAAAAGTCCCACCTCTTAACATTGTTCCAATGGCAATTAAATTTCAACATGAAATTTGGAGAAGACAAACATTCAAACTGCAGCATTCTAGCTGTCTAAAAATCACGTATTTCTCAGGTACAAAATGTTTCATTTCATCCCAAAAGCCCCAAAAGTCTTAGCTCATTATAGTATCCTCTTAAAAGTCTAAGGTCCAGATTCTCATCTAAATATAATCAAAATCAGATATGCGTGAAAGTCAAGTGTGATTCATTCTGAGGCACATGCTTCTCCAGCTGTGAAATCAAGTAAGTTATGTACTTCCACGATATAGTGATGGGACAGGCACAGGATGGATAGCCTCATTCCAAAAGAGTGAAATGGAAAATAAAAATAAATAATAAGTCTGTAATAAGTCAAATTCCCACCAAAGCAAACAACATTAAATCTTGAGGTTTGAGAATAATCGTCTTTGGCTCCAAGTCAAACCTTCTCTACACATTGGGGTGAGGGTTGGGCCCCTGTGATTTTGATTTTGCTGGGTGCATCCCAGGGAGTAGCCATCAGAAGTTAGAGTCTCTTGTATGCAGCCCTCTACAGATGGCATCTCACACTGCTGGATTTACAGTTAGAGTTTTGAAGAAAACCCATCTCCCAAAGTTCTACTAGAAATTGCCCTAGTGGACAAACTCTGTGGTGACCCTGCCCTTGTGTCGATTATTCGAGCCCTGAGCCTCTCTGAGGCATCTTTTGAAATCTATAATAGGCAAGCCTACAAAATTAGCAACCAGTGGGCACTGCCAAGATTTATATCCTGCAGCTTCTGGAATGGTGGATGTAGCCACATGTGAGATCCTTTAAGCCACTTCTGAAATGGTAAGGATTGCTGCTCAGGAATGTAGGCATCAGAGACTTAAAGTAGCCCTGGGCATTGAGCATCAAGGTCTCAAGGGCTTCCAAGGTCCAGCTTTTGGTATAATTCTATCCCCTAGATATTGGCATTCTAGACCTGTGAAGGGAGAAGCAGCACCAGTAATCTCCAAGATGCCACTGGGATCATTCTTCCATTGTCTTGATGAATTGTCTTGATGAAGAAGCAGCTAGCTTCTTCCATTCATACTAATCTCTATATCAAAAGTTACTTGTCTTTATTTTTGGTTTTCTCTTGTTACCTTGCCTTTTCTTTCTTAAAAACAAAGCAACCCTGAGATTTTTTTTCAAATATTTACACTTTGTTTATCTTTTCACATAAATTATGTCTTCTTTTTTTCATCAACTTTTATTTTAAGTTCCAGGGTACATGTGCAGAATATGCAGGTTTGCTACATAGGTAAACGTGTGTCATGGTGATTCACTGCACAGATCAGCCCATCACCTAGGTATTAAGCCCAGCATCCATAAGCTTTAAGTTGCTTCTTTCTTCCTGAATTTTACTATTATTAGGTCAAAGAAGCCATGCAGCATCCTCAACAATTTGCTGCCGAGATATTTCTTTTAGCAAATATCCTAGCTCATGGTTCTTAAAGTCTGCCTTCGCAAATTGCTGGGACACAAAGATAATTCAGCCAAGTTCTTTACCACTTTATATAAAGGACGGCCCTTCCTCCATTGTGCAATACCATGCTCCTCATTTCCATCTAAGACCTTATCAGAATTATTTCTAGTGTTTATGTTGCTAACAATATTCTGTTTACACTTACTTAGTAATCTTGGAGATGATTTAGGCTTGGCTGTTAGCTCTCCTTCTTCTGAGCCCTCATCAGGAAAGCCCTTAACTCTCTGTTAATGGCAATATAGACTTTTTCCAGGCTCTTCTTTCAAACCCATCCAGCCTCTGCTCATTACCCAGTTCCAAAGCTGACATAAGTTTTTATGTATTTGTTATGGTAAGAATACCATTTCTGGTACCAAGTTCTATCTTAGTTTTTTTTGTGTATGCTGCTAGAACAGAATACCTGAGAGAGGGAAATTTATAACTGACAGAAATTTATTTTCTCACAGCTCTGGATACTAAGTTCAATATCACGGTGCTTGCACTTGGCAATGGCATTCTTACTGTGTTATCTCATGGTAAAAGGCTGAATGACAAAAAGGCAAAAGGAAATGAAAGGAGCCATCTTATAATGGCATTAATCCCACCCATGAGAACAGAAGCCTCATAGCTCCATTAATTCTTCAAGGTAACATTACTTAGTAGTATTGTAATAGCAGTTAAATTTCGACAAAAGTTTTGGAGGGAAAACATATTACAACCTTCTCTGATTTTCTTGCCTTTTTGGTTCATCTGGACCGTGGTTAATATTCATCTCAATTAACATAATGGTATTTTTAAAAGGGTCATCTGGCTTCCTCTTTTACATTTTCTCCAATTCCATAGCAAGACATCCATTATGAGTTCAGTTTAAATTTGTGGATTTACCATGTCTTTGAGGCAGGCCATTGTTCCTCAGAAGAAAGAATCTTTTCACATGAGAGAGAATAAAATCTGAGCTCCCGAACTCCACCTCTATTCTTAAATCTCAGATTTTAAGGCAAAGTTTATATTCGTGCTAGTCTGTGGCTAATATCAATGCGTGTTTTAAAAAGCCTAATGTTGGTTGGCAGATGATGGCTCTGACCATGGCTATATACTTAGCTTTTCATGTTTTAGGGTTCAAGGATCCATTACTCCTGCAAAAGGTAATTCCTTACAGGCAAAAGGTAATTCACTCAGAAATTGAGGATCAGAATCTTTGGAGCTTTCCCTAAATAAAATGTGGCCCTTCAGCCCATAGGCTTATAATGGACAGTTGACAGTTGACAACAGTCCTTGACAGAGTGATTCCTCCTTGGAAGTCTCACAAAAATAAGTCAAACCCCACTGGCAACAAGTTAACTGGTCCAGAGACTGCAAAGTAGAGACAATGTATTCACAAAACTGAGTTTGACTTTGTTTTCTGTGAAGCCTATAAATGGAGGAAGTGGGATGGTGGTTAGGAAACCTGAGAGACTATAGACACTCTGAGGAGGATATGGTATAACTCCAGCTTTCATGTGGAGATGAGGTTGTCGATGGGAAGCTTTTACAAACTAACCATAAAGCAAAATAGCTGCTGGAGCCCGCAGGGAAAGGAGGGGCAAAGTGGTGGAAGGAATAGCAGACAGGGAAGTGGATTGGAGTTTCAGCATTTTGTTTGATCACTATTGGACAGGGGTTCTCTTTAGAGAGGAGGGATCCAATTTTAGTGTCTGAACTAGATAATAAAATTCTCTGAATACCTGTCTCCTTATGAGAGAGAATGGAACAATATGTGATCCCATCTACCAATAACTTTCCATTCTTACCAGTTGTGTCAGAATTTTAGAACTTTTGCAGGGTGGGCAATAGAGCAGAGAAATAGAAAGCACAGACCCTGGTGTCAGGTTCATTGGGTCTGAATTCTAGCTATGCCACATATTGTGGTCACTGTGTGACCTTGGGCAAGTTAATCCACCTTTCTGTGGATAAGGCTTTTCCTAAATTTATTTATTTATTTATTTACTTACTAAGGTAACTGTCTTCTCTGTAGGGATTTTTTTTTTTTTTTTTTTTGTCTTGAGATGGAGTCTTGCTCTGTCACCAGGCTGGAGTGCAGTGCAGTTATCTTGGCTCACTGCAACCTCCGCCTCCCAGGCTCAAGCGATTCTCCTGCCTCAGTCTCCCAAGTAGCTGGGACTACAGGCGTGCACCACCATGCCCAGCTAATTTTTGTATTTCTAGTAGAGATGGGGTTTCACCATGTTGGCCAGGATAATCTCGATCTCTTGACCTCATGATCCACCCATCTTAGCCTCCCAGTATGTAGGGATATTTTTTAAAAGTTAACATGTTGTACACATGTAAAAATATTTCTCAGAAAATGAAAATTGTAATATACATGTTTGTGCAAATGGAATAATATAACAGAAATATTCTAAACTATTATATGAAAGGGTGTATTTCAAGGTATTATGAAGGTACATAGAGAATTATAGTTTCAGCTTTAATCATCACTGTTAGGTGCTTAGCAGAAAGCCAACAGTGTTAAGAGTGCCTTTGCTGAATGCACCATCACCATCATCACTCTCTTCCTCCTCTTTATCCACAGTGTATCCGGCAACAGTTCCGAAGAGGCATTAGAGTTGATTTATTACTTTGGGGAAGTGAGGTGTAAGGTGCAGTCCCCAGAAACCTTCAGCCTCTTCCATGGGAGCTTCTCTTTCCACAGGATCCTTTCGGGACACGCCCAGTAAGTAGAAGAGGCCTCCGTGGTAGATGATGTTAACATTCCATGAACTTCTGTCTCTCCCATTCCCCACTGCCCCAAGCAGGATGCTCCACATCTTGTCCTGCTGCTGCCCTTGTCCCTTGTCCCACAGATGGTCCTGCTCCAGGCTCACACACTCACTGCCCCTCCTCCCAGAGTCCTCCCTTCACACCCATCATCACTATTCCTGGAAGGTCTCTGCTTCTTCCTGGGCTGCTCAGGGCCATGAGAACTGGGCATCTGGTTGCTGCTGGGAAAGGACAAAGCCCATCTTTGACTTGCACAGTTTGCCAAGCTGTTTGTGAAAGAGGACTTTGTATGTGACCACTCCCAGGGTGTGCCAGGAAGAGTTCCCCCATGCCAGAATTCCCTTGTGTCGGAGCCATCTGTAGGGTCTCTGAGCTTCTACCCTCGCCCTCTGCTTGGAATTCAAATTCAAAGCTCTCTTTACAGTAGGAGGGATCCACAGGAAAATAGCTTCTGTTGTGGATTTGAGGAACTTACAAGTTCTCTGGAAACTCTATACTCAAATAAATACATTAAATAACTGGGGGCTTGATAAAGTAGGTGTTTCTGACTATTCAGTGATGCAAGATTTAAAGTAGGGAGAGGTCCTGGATAGTTTTATGTAATAGCTTTTTCTTTTCTTTTTCCTTTTTTCCTTTCAATGTTTTAATTGGCCTATAATAAGTGTACATATTTTTCAGGTTCACTGTGATATTTCCATACATGTATACTATGTGTAATAAACCAGCCAGGGTAATTAGCATATCTATCCCTTGAAACATGCATCGTTTCTTTTGTTGGGAATATTCAAAACTCACTCATCTAACTATTCAAAAATTTACACAAAATTGTTATAAATTATAGCCACCCTGTAGTGCTATAGGACATTAGAACCCATTCCTCAGATGTGGCCGTACTTTTGTATTCCTTAACCAAGCTTTGGCTGTCTTCTGTGTCCCCTTCTGTGCCTGTAGTAACCACTATTTCACTCTCTACTGCTATGAGATCTAAATTGTTAGCTTCCACATTTGAGCTAGAACATGTGGTATTTATCTTTCTGTGCCTGGTATTTTCCTGAATCTTTTTGTGTCTTTCATTTCTCTGAAAAAGTGCTGAGACATGAGAAAGGGTGAGGAGGGGGCCCTAAGTTTCTGCTCTTCCAAGGATCCTCCAATATTTCCAGTTATTTGACCACATTGGTTTGTGACTTCAGGTCAGAACTGTGTTGTTAATATATGTTAAAAAATAATAAATAAATAAATTGTGGGGTAGATATGGGTGCTTGATGTCTTATATTTATTCACCCTTTAAGCTCTTCTTATGGTGTCTCTGGCCATGGCCATGATGAGTTTGTGGTTATTAAATCAGTCCTCAGAGGCCTAGATGGGTTGAACATGGAAATTACTTAATAAAAGAAACTCAGAAAGATAGTTGGAATAACAAAGTGACCCTAAAGCAAAACTGCTTGTGTTGAATATAGTTCCAATAAATATTTGCCATTTAAATTGGTTTAGTTAGTTAGTTCTTCTCTGACCCTCAGTCTCTTCATTTGTTAAATATGGTTCTTAATAGGACCTATATTATTAGGATGTCATGTGGATTAAGTAGGTTCCTCTTAGTCAGCATTAGAATAGTCCCTGGCACAGAGAGCATGCAATGAAAGTTTGTGTTAAATGGCCACATGCAGTGGCTCATGCTTATAATCCCATCACTTTGGGAGGCCGAAGTGGGTGGATCACCTGAGGTTAGGAGTTCGAGACCAGCCTGGCCAACATAGTGAAACCCTGTCTCTACTAAAAATACAAAAATTATCCAGGCGTGGTGGCTTACACCTGTAATCCCAGCTACTTGTAAGGCTGAGGCAGGAGAATCACTTGAGCCTGAGAAGCAGAGGTTGCAGTGAGCTGAGATGGCGCCACTGCACTACAGCCTGGGTGACAGAGTGAAGATCCATCTCAAAAAAAAAAAAAAAAAAAAGAAAAAAGAAAAAGAAAGTTTGTGTCAAATAAAACAGAGGTTTCCTGTGAAGCAGAAGAGGCTAAGTTATAAGTAAGTTTCTTTATGCCTGCAGAACACAGCAGACCAGGGAAAGTCCTGAATGCATCTTGTATTTCTTGAGCTCCTTTCCTCTCCAGTCTATGGTTTGCAGACAGGCTTCTATTTGCATGCCTGCTAAGTATTTAAACAAGAGGAAAATTATTTCTCAATAATAAGTCTAAAATCTCTATTACAAGCATCAAAAGCAGAAAATACCTACTGGATGATGGCCAGTAGCACCATCTATCACCCACAGCCTTGAAACGGTCTAAGCCATATTAAGTCTTATCAAGAAATTGCCCCACCTGGGCACATATTAACCCTAATGTCCATGATACTTGTTTCTATCTATGAGAAAACTAACAAGGAATAGATGGGAAAGGGCTGAAATGAGCTTCTGGGAATCTTATAAATCTAGGTCAAAGGTCCTTGAAGATCCTCAGAAAAATAAGGAAAATATTAAAGGGATTAAATGTATGGCTTTCCTGAAAAAAGAATTTCTTTGGGACCAAGGCTGCTACCAATTTATGTCCTAAATTTTATTATCTTGCATGTGGAATTTGGCCAGTCACCTATGTAAGCAATAAGTGCAACTTCTCAATGGATTTACCACTACTGGGGACAATAAAGATTTTTATGGGAGTACTTTGTCAATTGTTATTTGTTTTGAATCTCTGTCTGTTTTATGTCTTCCTAGCTGTAACATATTTTATTGCGTATTTTAGAGTATTAGAGCTTTTATACCTGGACAGTCATTTCTTGTTTGAAGTTATGTTAAATTTAGAAAAAATCTTATATTTAAAAATATTTATTATAAAGACATATGAATACATATGTTCATTGCAGCATTGTTCACTATAGTAAAGACATGGCATCAACCTAAATGCCCATCAATGATAAACTGGATAAAGAAAATGTGGTACATATACACCATGGAATACAATGCAGCCATACAAAAGAATGAGATAATGTCCTTTTCAGGGACATGAATGGAACTGGAAGTCATTATCCTTAGCAAACTAACACAGGAACAGAAAACCAAATACTGCATGTTCTCACTTATAAATGGGAGCCAAGTGATGTGAACAATTGAACAAATAGAGGGGAACAACACACACTGGGGCCTTTTGGAGGGTGGAACATGGGAGGAGGGAGAGGGTCAGCAAAAATAACTAAGGGTACTGGGCTTAATACCTGGGTAATGAAATAATCTGTACAACAAACCCCCATTACACAAGTTTACCTCTGTAACAAACTTGCACTTGTACCACTTAACTTAAAATCAAAGTTAAAAAAAGAAAATAAAATATTATGCCATAAAGTATTTTTATCTTAAATTTTTAAAAAATTAATTGCTTGTTTAATTTTCACAAGATAAATATGTCATGGTACCAAGTATGCTGGACTCTTCCCTACTATATCTTTTGTTAATGGAAGAATATGTCGAATCTCCTATTTACAGAAAAAAATAGGAATCATTCTCTGGTTGTAATCATTTTAAAAGGCATAACTACTTTTTGTAAAAGCAGAAAAAAATTGGATTAATTTAACAAACACATATGAACCAGACAGTGAGAATAAACAATGTTAACATTTGTCATCTTTGTTTAATATCATTAGTTTTTGTTTTTGTTTTTATTTTTTGAGACAGTTTCCCATTCTATCACCCAGGCTGGAGTGCAGTGGCACAACCACAACTCACTGCAATCTCAACTTCCCAAGTTCAAACAATCCCCCACCTTAGCCTCCTAAGTAGCTGAGACTACAGGCACTTGCCACCATATCTGGAGATATATATATATATATATATATACTTTTTTTGTAGAGATGGGGTCTTGCTATGTTGTCCAGGCTGGTCTCCAATTCCTGGCTCAAGTGATCCTCTCGTCTCAGCCTCCCAAAGTGCTGGGATTGCAGGCTTGAGCCACCACACAAGGCCCATCATTAGTTTTTATATATTAAAAAAAAAACTTAAAATTGTTAGGCAAATACTATGACAAATTGCAATACATATTCTTACCTTTCAGATTTTTATTTTTTAAACTGTATGAGAATTGATTAATAAATAAAATTTCGTATTCATCTGTCTTGTAAAACCATATATAAAGTTTATCAAATAGCTTATAACTTCTTGCAACTGAATTTTTGTATTCAGTGTTATGGCTTTGATACTAGTACAAGTTGAAATATAGATATCTACTTTATTCGATTTAAATTCTGTTTAGCATTTTATTATATTTTGTTAATCTATTTGTCCCAATTCATATACTGATCTCTCTTTCTGTGAACATTCAGGTTAGCTTTTTCTTCCTAATTTTGCATTCTGATTGGCTTTTATTCCCTGAATTATAAATGACCATTCTATGACGATTCTGGTAAATATTCAATTTCACCACACAATCTTTGACTTCATACTAACAAGCAGTTGACTTCACATGGACAATTTCAATGAAGCCTGACTTCATGTTTAGCGCCTTTAAGCTTCCTTAGGCGTCAGCTCTCTACAATTCTCACATTGAGAATATCTGTATTTTGTTAGCTCAAACCTTGCTGGACATGTTAAATGTTTAGAAATATAAATTTAACCTACCTCTTGAGGTAGGTCTTGAGAGGTTTGTGAGCCTAAAAAGACATGGGGGAACCACTTAATGCCAAAAGCACATTGTTCTAAATTATTTGGAATCAGTTAATTCCTCCCCATCTCCTAGGCATGCCTGACACCAAAGAGGAACCTCTAAATTTACAGGGAGTAGAAGGAAATCTACTGTTCTCTGCTCCTCTCTGGGTTATTAGGGCACATGGGAATCCTCAGCTGTTTTCTGCTGAGCAAGAGCAAAGTCCACCTTGGACTTACACAGCTTGCCAAATTGTTTGCTGGAAGGGGACCTGAGTTGTGACCACTCCCAGTGTGTGCCAGGAAAAGGCTCCTACTGGTGCCAGAATCTCTTACTGTCAATGCCCTCTCCAGGCCCCCAAAACTCACCCCTTGCCCCCACCCCTTTTGCTTAAATGACGTGGTTCTTATCTCAGATCCTGATATAAAGCTCCTACAGCTACCTGGCCTGAGAAGCCAACTCAGACTCAGCCAACAGGTAAGTGGGCATTACAGGAGGAGGGCACCTCTAACAAGCACTGCAGATCTAAACTCTTGGGGAAGATACAGCATGAGTTTCTGTCCAAGAGGTTTTAGCTGTAATGAAGCCTCAGAGGGATCCAAAGTTGTTTTTCAGTTACTGAGTCTGTATAATCCCCACTCTCAAGAGAAACATTTGAAGGTATGGGTGTCTCAGAGGACCTTCCTGGTCTCAGAAATTCTGAGCGGAGGTTTTAAGGAAGGTAATAGGTGCTTTGCTCTCCATCTCTCAGAAGCCCCTTTCCTGTGTTCTCCTATAGAGATTGTTGATTTGCCTCTTAAGCAAGAGATTGATTGCAACTCAGCATGGCTCAGACCAGCTCATACTTCATGCTGATCTCCTGCCTGATGTTCCTGTCTCAGAGCCAAGGTAAGATCTCTTTTCCACCAACCAACTCTTTCTAGCCCTGAAGCCTTCACTCTATCCCCAAGCATGCAGGTCTACTTGAAAAAAAAAAAAAAAAAAAACAGAGTCACCATTAAGTGTTTTTTTGTGGTGTTTAGTGAGCTTTATTGCTGATCCCTTCACATTTATATACATCCACACCTCATTAAGGAGTTTGAGCTAGAATTTAAAATGATCCCTTATAAGCGACTGCTGCAGTTGGCATGAGTTTATCTGATTAAATTTATACATGATGGTGGATTTGGGGATGTCTATGTGTAAAGAGTCACTAATAGGGTGGAGAACTGAAGACAGCGTGTGTTCAGGGAAACCAAGACAGGCTTGAGAAAGTGGAAGACTGAGTCCTTCAAGGCAGAAGAGCCTGAGCTCCAGACATAAAAGGGAAACTGGAGACATGTTTCTTTGGCCTATTCATTCTGTTTTTTTTTCCCTGATCAAAGAAACCAAAGAGAGAAGATGTAGGATGCAGGAGCAAAAGTGAGCAGTCATCCCATAATAGACTGGATTCTTCTGTTTTATAAAGGAACCTCAGATGCTCCTACCTCCCCTTCAAGCCTTTTCCTTACCCTGAGAGCCTCCTTTAATTGTCTCTTGTTTTTCAGGCCAAGAGGCCCAGACAGAGTTGCCCCAGGCCAGGATCAGCTGCCCAGAAGGCACCAATGCCTATCGCTCCTACTGTTACTATTTTAATGAAGACCGTGAGACCTGGGTTGATGCAGATGTGAGTGAGGAGAGCAGTGTGGGAAGGGAGGCTCATGAAGGGAGGGGAAGCTGCCACTCTCCAGTGTGTTCAGTGGCTGCAATGAGATGAGACTGAACCCCTTGCTATACTATCATAAGCCCCAAACTTTCCAATCTACTTTATCCCATTATTCAGCACATTCCCAGCACAAAGAACCTGATGGTCAGTGACAGCATCATCAGGGACATTACTGTGCTGTCCTTTTTCTCACCCATCCTCTTGGAGGACTCAGTATATCCCTCACACCTTCCTCCTCTGCTGAGTGCTCCACTTTCTTCTCCAACAGCTCTATTGCCAGAACATGAATTCGGGCAACCTGGTGTCTGTGCTCACCCAGGCCGAGGGTGCCTTTGTGGCCTCACTGATTAAGGAGAGTGGCACTGATGACTTCAATGTCTGGATTGGTCTCCATGACCCCAAAAAGGTCAGTCTGCAGCCTTCTTTATCTCCTGATGATCAGGTTTGAGAAGTAAGAAGGAGGTTCAAGTTCTGGTCTCTTAAATACCAGCTTTTGTCACTTTCCAGAAATCAGGCTGTTTACAGATCCCCTAATGTCCTGTGTAGCAAGGTGCACTGTAGATGATTGGAGATATAAGTGGAAGGCTGAATTTCCTAGGTGTCCCAGTCATTCATGAATAAACTTATTCTGTTTACGGTCAACAGAGCATCTTTATGCACCAACTGCTTACCTATTTTGTTACTGTCAGTGTCATAAGAGAGACTAGATTGCCAACTACATAGAAAAGGAGACTTGTGGTAAAGAATCTACTGCTGTACTGCTGGCATTTGGGAACCTGGTAGTATACTAAATAATATAATATAGCAACAACTAATGGTCAGCCAATGCTATGCTGGTTATGAGGGTCCTGGGCCATAAAGACAAAAAATCAGGAACCACTTTTTAAGTGAGCAACTTTGGGTCTCTATGTCAAATTCATAACACTTACTTCTTGGTGAAACACGGTTAATGAGTTGGACAGTTCAGAAAAGAAGAAGTTTAGAGCAATAGCAAAGGAAAGGAAACAATACTTAGCAAGGTTTATTCTTCCCTGTATCTTAGCATGTTTCTGAGTGTGCACGCAGGCCCAGTGATTCCATGTAGTTTTGAGTGACCACTGCCTCTGTTCTGGCCCTTCCCCATCTAGAACCGCCGCTGGCACTGGAGCAGTGGGTCCCTGGTCTCCTACAAATCCTGGGGCACTGGAGCCCCAAGCACTGTTAATCCTGGCTACTGTGTGAGCCTGACCTCAAACTCAGGTGAGAGGCAGAGAATCCTTCCACCTGTTTCTGTTCTCTCCTGCTTAGCTCTATGGATGGAACTGGGACTGGGATAGAGGAAAGGTGAACTCCTCATTAAGGAAATGGATGTTTGGTTTTTGTCCTGAGTCCTAAAGCCAGGAGGGTCATACTCTTTCTGGTCTCCCAATTCTAACGCTTCTCATTGACTTATAGGATTCCGGAAATGGAAGGATGTGCCTTGTGAAGACAAGTTCTCCTTTGTCTGCAAGTTCAAAAACTAGAGGCAGCTGGAAAATAGATGTCTAGAACTGATCCGGCAATTACTACGGAGTCAAAAATTAAACCAGACCATCTCTCCAACTCAACTCAACCTGGACACTCTCTTATCTGCTGAGTTTGCCTTGTTAACCTTCAGTACTTTTACCTACCCCAGTCTTTGGAACCCTAAATAATAAAAATAAATGTATTTCCACTATTGTGCTGTCTTACTGTGTCTGCTATTTCCACAGCTGATGCCTGGGTGGTTGAGATGGGAGTGATTACAACAAAGCTTGCTCTGGCCTTTAAAAGTCCATCCACTTTTAAAGACTTTTAAAAAGATCCACTTTTAAAGACTTTTAAAAATATCCACTTTTTAAAAGTCCATCCACATACGATGCATATTGGAATTCAGTATTTATGAGTATATGTGGCTTTGCTTATGACAAGATTAACAAGATGGAGATTGACCAAAAATTCACATGCTGGCATATCTCAAAGATATTTTGCATTCAGTTCCAGACCACTGTAATGAGGGTAATATCACAGAAAAGCAAGTTACACAGTGGTTTTTTTTGTTTGTTTCCCAATGCATATAAGTGTTTTGTCTACACTATACTGTAGTCTATTATATAAGCAATAACATTATATCTAAAAAGAAATATACGTACTTTAATGAAATAATATTTTATTGCTAAAAAATGCTAACAATCATCTGAGTCTTCAGCAAGTAGTATTCTTTTGCTGGTGAATGGTCTTGCCTCAACGTTGATGGCTGCTGCCTGAGCAGGGCAGTGGTTGCTGAAGGTTAGCGTGGCTGTGGAAGTTTCTTAAAATAAGACTACAATAAAGTTGGCCACATTGATTCGATTCTTCCTTTCGTGAGTGATTTCTCTATAGCATGTAATATTGTTTGATAGCATTTTTCCCACAGTACAGCTTCTTTTAAATTGGAGTCAGCCTCTCCAAACCCTGCTGCTTCTTTATCAACTAAGTTTATATGTTGTTCTAAACCCTATGTTGTCATTTTAACAATGTTCACAGCACCTTTGTCAAGAGTGGGTTCTATTTCAGGAAACCAATTTCTCTGCTCATCCATAAGAAGCTGCTCCTTATCCTTCGAAGTTTTATCATAAGATTGCAGCGGTTCAGTCACCTCTTCATGCTGCATTTCTAATTTTAGTTCTCTTGATATTTCCACTACATTCACAGTTACTTCCTTCATGGAAATCTTGATCCTTTCAAAGTTATCCATGACGGTTGGAATCAGCTTCTTCCAATCTCCTGTAAATAATGATATATTGACCTCCTCCCTTAAATCAAAAATGTTCTTAATGGTATCTAGAATGGTGTATTCTTTCCAGATGGTTTTCAATTTACTTTGCCCGGATCCATCAGAGGAATCACTATGTATGGCAGCTATAGCTTTGTGACATGTATTTGTTAAATAATAAGAATTGAAAGGTGAAATAACTTTTTGATCCCTAGGCTGCAAAACAGATTTTGTGTTAGAAGCAGGCATGAAAAAGTCATAAATCTTCTTGCATATATCTGTGTTCCTAGGTGACAAGGTGCACCATCAATGAGCAATAATATTTTTGAAAAATCTTTTTTCTGATACATAGGTCTCAACAAGTAGGATTAAAATATTCAGTAAACTACGCTATAAACAGATGCTCTCATCCAGGCCTTAGTGTCGCAACCTTTATTTTCTTAGCTAGATTTTCTGGATAACTTGCTAAAGCTTCTCCATCAACACTTGCTGCTTTGCCTTGAACTTTCATGTTATGGAGACAGCTTCTTTCCTGAAACCTCATAAACCAGCTACTGCTAGCTGCAGACTTTTCTTAGGCAGTTTCCTCAACTCTCTCAGCCTTCATGGAATGTTGCTGACTTTCTCCAAGTCAGCAATAAGGACGTGCTTTTTAAATTATTTGTGTGTTCACTCGAGTAACACTTTTAACTTTCTTCAAGAACTTCTCCTTTTTATTCACAACTTGGCTGTTTGGGACAAGTGGCCTCATTTTTAGCCTATCTCAGTTTGGACATGCCTTCCTCGCTAAGCTCAATCATTTCTAGCTCTTAATTTAACTCAGATGATGTGCAATTCTTCCTTTCACTTGAAGAATTAGAGGCCATGGGAAAGTTATTAATTGGCCTAATTTCAATATGATTGTGTCTCTGGGAATAGGGAGGCCAGAGAAAAGGGAGAGAGCTGGGGAAGTGGCCAATGAGTAGTCAGAGCACATCAATTTATTGATTAAGTTCATAATTTTATATGTTTCATTGAAGCCCAAAACAATGATAATAGTAACATCAAAGATCACTGATCACAAATCACCACAACAGATATAATAATAATAGTAAAGTTTTAAATATTGCAAAATTACCAAAATGTGACCCAAAGACTTGAAGTGAGTACATGATATTGGAAAACAGCACTAACAGACTTGTTCAACATAGAGTTGTCACAAACCTTCCGTTAAAACAAAAACCAAAAAAGCAGTATCTATCAAGCACAATAAAACGAAGTATGCTTGTATTCACATAAACCCAGTTCAAGTTACAGAAGTGATTGTTGATGGTCTAAAGATGGCTGGAGTATTTGATATTCATGAGATATTTGTGTAGTTATGGTCTGAGGATGTCGCATCTTTGCTCCATATGCAAATTGAAGCCACGACGGAAATGGGTAATTTAAAGAAAATGTTCAGATCTAGAGTGCTGAATGCATAGTGGAATAACCTAGAGACCTGGAATCCAGCAACAGTTGTTACATGGCTCTCCTTGAATACGTAATAAATCAATAAATAGTTAAAATATCCAGGCATACTTAGTTATCTCCTTGAAGATTATATCTCCAGATACAGTCAAATTCTGAAGTTCTGAGTCTAAGGTGTTTAACAAATTAATTTTGTGAAGACCCAATTCAGACAATAACACCATCCATATCAATAGTACCATTACATGTGATTTGATAAAACAATCCAATTAAAAAACACAGGTTGTTCCATTAAAACAACCACCACAATAACAAAATCAAGATCAAGTTATGTGTTATCTACAGGAGATCTGGCTTAAATTTACAGAATTACTAAATGTTTTCTTTCAAGTCTTTGATAGTTTTATCTCTTAAATATAAATCTATATTTCATTTTGAATCAATCTCTATATACAGTGTAAGAAATAGAACCAAACACATTCCTTAGCATATAGCTATTTAGTTGCTCCAGCACCATTTGCTAAAGGATATTCTTCCCTCTTGAATTTCCATGATACAGCTGGCAACAAACAACTAACTATAAGGCTAAAAGTTTATTTCTGAAATCTGCATTCTATACCACTGATAATTCATGTTTGTCATTATGACAATTCTACACAATCTTTATTACTTTAGCTTTGTAATAAGTTCTAAAAATCTTACTGGGTATATACCCAAAGGACTATAAATTATGCTGCTATAAAGACACATGCACACGTATGTTTATTGCGGCACTATTCCCAATAGCAAAGACTTGGAACCAACCCAAATGTCCAATAACGATAGACTGGATTAAGAAAATGTGGCACATATACACCATGGAATACTCTGCAGATATGAAAAATGATGAGTTCACGTCCTTTGTAGGGACATGGATGAAACAGGAAACCATCATTCTCAGTAAACTATCGCAAGGACAAAACACCAAACACCGCATGTTCTCACTTATAGGTGGGAATTGAACAATGAGAACACATGGACACAGGAAGGAGAACATCACACTCCGGGGACTGTTGTGGGGTGGGAGGAGAGGGGAGGGAGAGCATTAGGAGATATACCTAATGATAAATGACGAGTTAATGGGTGCAGCACACCAACATGGCACATGGATGCATATGTAACAAACCTGCACATTGTGCACATGTACCCTAAAACTTAAAGTATAATAATAATAGTAAAAAAGTAAGTTCTAAAAATCTGAAACTGTAACTATAATAACTTGTGTTCTTTACCAAAATTGTTTTGTCTATTCTTGACTAATATTGTTTTGGCTGTTCTGAATTTCCAGATGAATATTAGGATCAACTTGACAATTTCTGCAAGAGGCAGCTGGGACTTTGATGGGGATTAAGACAAATCTATAGGTCAGTTTAGAGAGTACTTTCACCTTAATATTTCGTCCCTGATCCATGAACACGAACTCTCTTTTCACTTATTTAGGTCTTCTCTACTTTCATTTAACAATGTTTTGTAGTTTCTAGTGTACAAGATTTGCACTTCTTTTAAAAATTTTTCTTAAAATGTTATTTGTTTTGATATTATTGTAATGAAAATGTTTTCTTGATATTATTTTAAATTGTTTATTCCTACCATATGGTTTTTCCTAGAGAATATATCTTGTGTGCTCGAGAAGGATGTGTATTTTGCTGACATTAGGTGAAGCATTCATTCTATATATGTTTGTATGGTTTAGTGAATTTAGAATATATTTAAAGTGTTCTACTTTCTTGTTGATCTTCTAAGTGTTCTACCCATTAATAAAAGTGTGCATTGAAGACTCCAGCTACTACTGTTCAATCACCTATTTCTCCCTTCACTTCTCCCAGATTTTGCTTTATGCATTTTGGGACTCTGTTGTTATTTGTACAGGTATCTACAATTATTACACCTTTCTGAAAGACTAACCACTTTGTCATTATAAAATGCTCCTCCTTTCCTCTAGTAACACTTTCTGCTTTAATGTCTAACATGTCTAGTAACATTTTTTGCTTTAGTGTCTAACATGCCTGTCGTTAGAACAGACACTTCAGTGTTCTTATGGTTGCTGTTTGTATGACATATCTTTTCCTGATTTTTTACTTTCAAACTACTGTATCTGTTTCATGAAAGGGCCATATATGTGAAGCAACTGGCAAATGAAGGAGGAGATGAGAAGAGAAATAACAAAGCAAACAAATCCAGTTTGTCAGTAAGGGGTGATTTATTAGAGAACTTACAGACAGAAGTGTGGTCTTGGTGGCAGCAAGACAGGTAGATCTCTGAACCATAACTTCCCAGGCCCAGTGCACATACACCATAGGGAAAGAGGGTGCATGCTTTCTAGGGACAATTAAAGGCAACCTTCCAGAACAAGGAAAAATGCTGTATGTGTCATAATTTGTAATTTGCATGATAATATTAAGGTTGCTTCGCTCTAAAGGAGAGATTTAGAGTGAGTGCATATTCTTGCACCAAAGACAGTAAATAAGCCAGTCACGGTGGCTCACACCTGTAACCCCAGCTTTTTGGGAGGCCAAGGGAAATGGATTGCTTTAGATAGGAGTTTGAGACCAGCCTGGGCAATATGGTGAAACCCTGTCTCTACAAAAAATACCAAAATTAGCCGGATTTGGTGACATGAGGTGCGCCTGTCATCCCAGCTACTGAGGAGGCTGAGGCAGGAAGATTACTTGAACCCAGGGGGACAGAAGCTGCAGTGAGCTGTGACCATGCCACTGCACTCCAGCCTGAGTGACAGGAGCGAGACCCTGTCTCAAAAAAAAAAAAAAAAGGAAAGACAGTAAATAAAGAATCAGGAGGTATTCTTGGGACTGGCGTTAAGCAGAAGTCAATACAGCAGATTAGCATCCAAGATAGAGTCACTTTTGTCTCCATACTCCACAGCTCTAATCAGGCTCTTATAATCTCATACACCCACTTGCTCCACAATGGTCCCTGAGCTGGGGATAGGGTAGGGTGGGGGGCGCTGCAGTCATTTTGATAGTTTGTGTAAAACGTTACATCAATTTGTTTTTACATGTAAGCAGAGGCTACAGCAGTAATATGAACAACAGGTGATGATACCTATGCTACGTATAAGAAACAGAATTAATAATGCCTTTTGCCACCATGTTCTCCTGGAGCCAAAAAAAAAAAAAGAGGAGAGCCTTTGGGAGAAAGGGTAGAGTCAGAAAGAAAAGGCAGTTATTTGTTCATGCGTGTCCTGTAGGACTGAAGTTATATTGCTGGAATTATTAAGAATTTTATTATTATTATATTAATAATATTAAATATTAATATTATAATAGTAAATAATAATATTATAATAATATTAAATTATTAAGAATATATACACAGCATTCAGCCTTCATAATGGCACAACTCCCCCCTTGTGCACCATTAAAACATCTATTGCTGAAAAAGCAGATTCACATGCCTTCCGTTTTTTTTTTTGTTTGTTTGTTTGTTTGAGACGGAGTCTCGCTCTGTCGCCCAGGCTGGAGTGCAGTGGCGCGATCTCGGCTCACTGCAAGCTCCGCCTCCCGAGTTCACGCCATTCTCCTGCCTCAGCCTCTCTGAGTAGCTGGGACTACAGGCGCCCGCCATCACGCCCGGCTAATTTTTTTGTATTTTTAGTAGAGACGGGGTTTCACCGTGGTCTTGATCTCCTGACCTCGTGATCCGCCCGCCTCGGCCTCCCAAAGTGCTGGGATTACAAGCGTGAGCCACCGCGTCCGGCCGCCTTCCGTTTTATACTACAAGGCAGAGGAAACATTCGTCAGTCAGACATTCCATAAAACATTTAGGTAAAGGAGACATAACTACTTTACATAAAACCTGTTTATAGATTTTAACTTTCATAATCCTATTAACCTTTATATTTTTATATTCTAGGATCCAGGAACTTCTTTTCTCCATCCCCAGACCATTTTACTTTTTTTCTGTGGAAAAGGATTTGGGTTCAGAGACTTAGGCTGTTTAATGTTGGGGGGAGAGGAGGGGCTCCTTTTGGTCCACTCAACCTTCAATCGTGTTGTATGAAGACCTTTGTTTTAATTCTACTAATTTCCATTTTATTCTTTCAATTTTTTAATAATCATCTAAAGATTTTCACCCTGCTGCCTGAGTCCCATGTCTCTCCCGTTTCTTTCTCCTCTCAGTTTCATCCCTATCAATGTTTTCTTCATTCACTTTGTTTCTTAAGATTTGTTTACAAATGTCTACCTTTCCGAGATGAGTCCATTCACTCTCCCTCCTGCCTTCCCCCATTCTCTTGTTAATAAACTTAGTGTTTTTATTAACATCCGTGAGACCCATGAGAGGAAGCTCAGACAGCAAATTTGATAAGGCTTCTTGAACTGTTATTTAACTCTGCAGGAGTAAAGTCACATGAGGTTCCCATGTAGAAGGGGTCATCTTAAACACAGCATTTACCCTAACCTAAGTAATGGGCATACTCAGTGGCGAATATCCCTGTCATCATAAAGCCAGGCCCATGCGGCTTTCATAGAAAGCGTATCAACTGCTTCATCTAAAGTGCTTTACTTGGCATTTAGAGGGAGAGCTGAACAGCTCCTTTCCTCAGGATAAACAGATCTCACAATGGCTTTCGTCCAGTCCACCAGGCTGGTGGTTCCCTCGGGATTTACCTCATGTGTCTGGATAATTTATACCCATTTGCAATTGTTCAATAGTGAGTTGTGGGTCCTGCATTAACCCAAACATGCTGTTTCACTCTGCAGCATTTGAAACCAAAGATACTGCTCCTAAATTAGTTACTCTCAGAATCCATTTATTTCAATTTTCTCAAAAAGCTAATGATGCTGATCTGCAACATGAAAAAATTCTTTCACACTATATCCTCTTGTTTCAATAGTTACTGGTTGTTCTTTCTCTCATATTGACTATCTTTTTGGTAACCACTGGTCTGAGGTACTTTCTTTTGTCCTGGAATAATCTTCCCTTTTGTGGATAGCTTTGAGGTTAGTGGCATGAGCTCAGACAGGCCCATATCAAAATTTGCTCCAGCCTTAAGTTCCAACCCAGCACTCTCTTTTACTTTCATTTTAACTATTATATATTGCAATAACTAAGAGATTGAATATTTTACTTTTTGCTTATTGGTTTTCATTTTCTTATGCATCCAGTGAATCAACTCCCTGGAAATGCAAGGTATTGGAATGTGAGAGTGCTTGCTGTTGTGCCTTCAAAATGTCATTTTCCATTTCAATCAACCCTGCTACTTGGGGATTATATGGCATGTGAAATCTCCAGTCTGTATCTTTTTCATGTACCCAATCTTGGACATCATATCCAGTAAAACACATGTCTCCATTGTTATCAATGCATGGAGGGTATCTATACATGACACTGAATTTTTCCAAGCCCTTAATAATGGTTGTTTGGTTTGCCATTTTTCTAGGGGAGGCTGCAACAATCTCTTGGCAGTATACACACACCTTAGTGCATGCTTTTGTTCCAAGATGCCTGACAGGGGTCTGATGTAGTCTATCTGCCAGGTTCTTACAAGAGCAGCTGTCCTATGTGTGTATGTGTATATATTCACCTTGTTTCTGTCCAGGTGTTTGTGGGACATGGCAGGGTCAGTTCATTACTCTCACCACTAAATCTGCATAGTAGAGGTGCAATCTTGTTCCCTTTGCTATTTGTCAGCACACTTCTGCAATGTGATGCCCACTGTGTTTATGGACCAATCAGCTAGTTCAGATAATTGCAAGGGAGCTAGTGTTCTAATTTTTGCTAGAGTATCAGCTTCCATGTTTCCAGGAGGTGAATCTGACTGTTGTTGAAACATGATACACAATTAAGCTTGCAGTGAGTTCTTGCAGCCTTTCCCAAATGTCTTTCTACATAGCAGCTCCCCATAAGGCTTTCAAAGCACGTGTCAGTCATCTTGGGCCCACTGGGCAAGCCAATTGTAAGACCTTTAAATACTGCCCAATTATATGTACAGAGAACTATAGGCAGTGGCTCATGGGTACAAACAAACCATGCACCTCAGAGTTCTTCCCACTGCTTTGCTACATTCCTATCTCAAACCAGATAGTATCTGTCCATGGTTGTACAGCTACTGCCATCCATATATAAGGATTAGCTCTTGTCCATTGGAGCACCAATCATTTTCAGGAATGGGGGCTGTGCCTTTGTGCACTATTGGAGGCATCTCCTGTGAGAGTTCCTCAATAAGGGCAGCACTGGTCCCATCGATAGCATTGGCCCCATATATGGCACTGGCTCTAAAATAGCATGCAGTTCATTCCCAAGGGACTCATGGAGAAGGCACTATGTTGTTGCAGGGACACATGCCACTTTTGTAAAGTGGAGGCTTGGAGAATAGCTGATACAGGTCTGGGACACAACTCTTCTACCCAACTGATCCCCTCAGGCCTTATGTTCGCATGCAAGGACTTTGGCACCTTGGGAAGGGACGACCTAAGGCTTGTGCCTGAGCCACTAATATTTTGGCCTTCTCAAATGCGTCTTCTTGTTCTTTATCCCAGCAACAACTAGATCCCTTCTTCACTAGTCAGTACAGAGCATGAAAACATTGCGCTAAAAGTGGAATGAAAGCCTGACAATATTCCAAAAGACCTAGGGAACTTTGCAACTGTTTAACTGCTTTAGGCATGGCAAACTGTATTTTATCAATGATTGTGCCTGGGATAAGGCATGTCTTACCCAACCAAGTGACCCCTAGGAACTGCTCAGCCAATCCTGGTCCTTGTGTCATTTGTGAATTGATGGCCCATCCTCTGGATTGGAGAAGAGTGCACAATGCATGGAGGTGCTGCTGTAGCAATAGCGAGTCTTCAGAAGTTGGCATAATGTCATTGTTATAATGAAACTGTTTAACAGCAGGTGGCAGTGAACACAAAGTTAAATCTCTGGCAATCATTCCATGAGAAATAGTGGGGCCGTGGAAATAACTCTGGGGCAGCACTTGAAATGTCCATTGTTTGCTGTTCCAAGTAAAAGCAAATTGGTTCCGTGAGTCAGGGTGCAAAGCGCTATTTTGGTATTATTTGCTGTATCACTTAGATTATGTTAGGCTTAGTGATGTATGTCTCTGGAACCATCTTATTTGGTTCCTGGTAGTCTACTCTCATGTTCCAGGTGTCATCATTTTTTTTACTGGCCGTACAGGACTCTAGAAAGGACTCTGGAACGGCCATATAACATTAACTTTGGCCAGCTCCTGCATGGTGCCTGTCATTTCTTTTATCTCACCAGAAAGAGGGTATTGTTTCACATTAATAAACACAGTGGAGGAGGAAGGTGTACCCGTTCCCATTTTGCTTCCCCTCTTAAAATAGCTTTTACCACCCAAACTCATGGGCTAATTCCCTCATAGACATTTGTAAAGTGCATTCTAAATGGACGTCCTTACTGAAGGTGTTTTATGGAATAAATAAGATAAAAACATAATAAGTGGGGGTACTCTGCCCAGTACAAACGAGGAAAGGAGTTTGTTTCACTCAGATTGTTCACCCCCGCTTAACCATCCACAGCTGCTTACTTACCAGGATGTCTCTTTGGGTTTCCATGAATTATGGTGCATTTTTCACCTATGTCCACTAAGGCTAAGCCTTTCTGCTTGTTTTTTGGACTTCAGTAGATCGTGAGATCCACGTGGGGCCTGTTTGCCCCCTATTGCTGGCAGGTGGAGGCAACAGTCTCTAGGCTGGGGAGGAGTCGCCCCTGGAATGCAGAGATTGGGGTTCTTTTATGTGAAGTTTCCTCTTCTACTCCCTATTATGGTGGGCACTAGGAAGTAGTCTAACATGTTGATCAGGTGCCAGGTTTTTCCAAAGGCCCACTAGTATGACATTGTGTTTCTGATCTATTTTTTGTCTTCTCCAGCTGAGATCAGATCATACCATATCTGCTTCCTGGTAATCCTAACTAGGCTGTTCATTCCTCCCTTTTTCAGTCCAGCAGACTTGGCTTCTCCTTCTCCACCCCGCCTCCCCACCACCCACCTTTTTTTTAGTAATCAGACAGACCTTATCTCTTTCCTTTTCATTTTTTCCAAGATTAGCTACAGCTGCCTCATGTAATATATATCTTGTCCCACAAGAGGGCTTAAGAGGCATAGGAAAGAACCATACCCATTCCAGGGGTGGTGGGGACAGGGCAGCTTGCAACAACTTATTATTATTATATATATATATATTTTGCCCATGGTAAACATGGCCTTATCTGGTCCTGCAAATTGCTGGGCATAGATGGCCTGAGCGTGACCTTTAAATTGGTCCTTGTTTCCTCCAGAGTTCACCTTACCAGAGTTTGACCTAGAAAGTCCCCTTCATTTGGCCAAGCCTCTGTCACAGCCAGGATAATCTGGTCTATAAGACTGTGCTTGCTCTCAACAGTTCCAGCACTATGCAACGCTGTCTCAAAGTGGATTGGGTGGTTACAGTACTCATTTTATCAGCTTCACTTTCTGCTAAGGAAATGCCATTCACGCTAGGGTTTCTTAGCTGCATCATCCATATGGCTCAGCTTTCTATTGGCTGCTCTTTGAAAGTTTTTGCTATGTTCAATAATTCTGCCAAGGTGTAATTTTGGACACTGAAGTTTCCTGAAAAGGCTGTCCATTACTACCTGGCTGCAGGTGTTGGGCTTTTGTTTTCCATTGCATGAGAGGTCTTGCTCTCAAAAGGGAAGGATAATTCTCCTCCTCCTCCTGAGGTATGTCTTCATTTCACTCACTAATTGTTTCCTAAGGACAACAAGTCTTATCATTCCGGTCCAATTTAGGAAGAACAGCTTGCACTTTTGGCCAACACAGCTTTCTCCCACCTAACCATACAGAGCAGCAGACTAGGGGTTCCAGGTGAGTATCCTGAGTTTTGAGCTTATCTGCCAGACTAGATGCAAACATGGATGTGGAGGTCCTCATATCCTTTTCTAACGGTAATTCTTCCTCTAGTCTTAGTACCTTCATCTCAGCTGCTAACTACACTTCTGTGGCCATTCCCACAATCCGTAACAGTGGCCAACCCTCTGTCTCAGCCACCTGGTGAACTTCCTTACAGTGAGCTGTAAGACTTTCTACTAACAAGCATTCTAGACCCTCCAGCATTTTCAGGGCATCCCTGTACTCACGCGATGGTCCACAGGCATCTAGCAAGTAGCCAACACCACCCCACATAGATGAGGGGGGCCCGCCAGGATTTCCTCCACATATGTTTCCTGCCTTTTGCCCATAATTTGGTTCCTGGACCCCTATTGACTGACTCCCCAGTTGTTTCATAAATGACCATATATGCAAAGCAACCACCAAACACAAAAGGAGCAAAGAAACTAAAGAATGAGGCAGAACAGTCCAGTTTGTCAGTAAAGGGTGATTTGCTGGGGAATGTATAGACAGAAGCGTGGTCTTGGTGGCCACAGACAGGGAGATCTCTACACAGTTACTCCCTGGCCCCAGAGCTTATGTACCACAGGGAAAGAGTGCACGTGCTCTATAGAGACAATTAGAGGCAACCCTTCCAAACAGACAAGAATGCTACGTTCACTATAGCCTATAATTTGTGCAAAGACCTCAAGATTGTTTTTATCTAAAGGCAAGATTTCTAGTAAGTATATGTTCTTACCCTAAGGACAGTAAATAATGTAGGAATCAGGAAGCATTCCCAGGACTGGGGCTAATCAAAAGTCAACATGGCAGATTAGCACCCAAGATGGAGTCACTTTCATCTCCACAGTGTCTTTGAATCTAAGTCAATTTATTCGTAGCTTATAAATAGATTTTGTTGTTGTTGTTGTTTTAATTCAGACTGACAATATGTGCCTTTCGATTGCATTGTTTTATTAAATCCCGGGTAATAGTATCATTGATGCTGTTGGTGTTATGGCCTGAATGGTGTTCCCACAAAATTAATTCATTAAAGTCCTAATAGCAGTACTTCGGAATTTGACTGTATGTGAAGATAGGATTATTAAATAAGTATGCCTGAGTATTTCATTAATCTAATTTATTTTTCATTTAGCTGTTCATTCCAGGAGTGCCATTTAACCAATATTGCTGGCCACCAAGCCTCTAATCATTCCAACACCAATGCATTCGACACTGTAGGCCTGATAATTCTCAAATTATCACTTCAGTCATAGCTTCAACTTATATAACCAAGCACAGATATTCCCTCCTCAGACCACAAGTATGTGAACCCCTTTAGAGTACAAAACACTCCAGTCACTTGTAAATCAACAGTAATAATTTCTCTGACACTAGGTCCATGGAAATATGTGGGTGGTGAGTGAAATCCTTAACTTCTTAACCTTGTCATAAGCAAGGCCACCATATGTTCATAAACCCTTGAGTCCAACATGCATGATATGTGGACAAAGTTTTTTTTTTTTTTTTTTTTTAATTATACTTCAGGGTTTTAGGGTACATGTGCACAATGTGCAGGTTTGTTACATATGTATCCATGTGCCATGTTGATTTCCTGCACCCATTAACTCGTCATTTAGCATTAGATGTATCTCCTAATGCTGTATGTGGACAAAGTTTTTAAAAGTGAATGGGCCAAAGCAAACTCTAGAGTGCTACAATCACTCCCATCCCAAGTACCCAGGCATTAGGTGGGGAAATAGCAGACACAGAAGACAGCACCATGGGGAAACATGTTTATTTTTATTGTTTAGGGCTCCAGAGATTGAGGTAGGTAAAGATACTAAAGGTCATTGATGCAAATTCAGCAGAGAAGAGATGGTCCGGATTGATATGGAGAGAGATGGTCCAGTTTAATTCCTTTACTCCATAGTAACTGGTAGACTAATTCTAGACAACCATTTTACAGTTGCCTCCAGTATTTGAGCTTGCAAACAAAGGAGAACTTCTCCTAACAAGAATCATCCTTCCATTTCTTGAATCCTATAAGCCAATGAGAAGATTCAGACTGAGGGGATCAGAATGTATTACCCTCCTGGCTGCAGGACTCAGCAAAAATAAAGAGGAAACGCTCCACTATTTCCTAAATGAGGAGCTCACCCTTCCTCTATCCCAGTCCCTGGTCGATCCTCAGAGATAAATAGGAGAGGATGGCAATAAGTGTGTGGATTCTGTGCTTCTCACCTGAGCTTGAAGTCAGGCTAGCACAGTAGGCAGTATTGGCACAGCTTGGGGCTCCAATGTCCCAGGATTTGTAGGAGACCAGGGACCCACTGCTCCAGTGCCAATGACAGTTCTAGATGGGGAAGGGCCAGAACAGGAGCAGACGTGACTCAGAAAGAGATAGAAACACCTGGTTTGTGTTCGCACTCAGAAACAGGTCAAGACATAAGACAAGAATAAACCTTCCTTTTTCTCTAAGTGTCATATTATTTCCTCCACATTTTCTCTAAGCTTCTTCTTTCTTGGAATGTTCACCTACCTCTCTGTGTCCTGCCAAACGATAAGTGTTCTAAATTTGCCACAGGGAACCATGAAACCTCATTATTGAAACTGGTTCCTGGTTTTTCTTTCCTGAGGCCCCAAAAGTTCATATCCAGCATAGCATTAGATGGCCATTAGTTGTTGATATATTATTTAGTATACCTTGCGGTTCCGAATTGACAGCAGTAGCTCCTCCTCTATTCTCTTTTTCTATATGGTCTACAAAAGGCTCTTCTATAACGGAGATGATAACACAATAGATAAGAGGTACGTAATAGATACATAAAGATGCTACCTTAGAAGTAGACAGAATGAGTTTATCCATGAATGCCTGAAACACAGAGGAAATTCAGCCTTAAGCTCATCTTTAAGAACCTATAGAGAACCTTAATATCCTTTACATTACAGGATTTATAGAGAGGTTGCTTTTTTCATAATATGGTAAAAACTGGTGCTTGAGGTGCCAGACATCGAACCTCTGTCTTCTCTCTGGAACCTGATAATCAGGAGGTAGAAGATGCAGCAGACTGAGCCGGTGGGGGTCATGGAGGCCAATCCAGACATTGCCGTCCTTGGTGCCACTTTCTTTAATCAGTGAAGCCAGGAAGGCACCCTCAGCCTGGGTGAGCACAGACACCAGGTAACCCGAATTCATGTTCTGTCAGTAGAGCTGTTGGAGAAGAAAATGGAGCACTCAGTAAAGGAGGAAAAAGTAGTAGCAGTAGGAGCCATAGGCATTGGTGTCTTCTGGGCAGCTGATACGGGACTTGGGCAACTCAGCCTGGCCCTCCTGTCCTGAGAAAAGAGAGACAAGAAAGACCCTCAGGGCAAGGCAAAGGCTAAAATATGAGGTAGGAGCTTCTGAGGATTCTTTATAAGAATAGAAGGATGCTATAGGTCATGAAGTAATTGGTCACTTCTGCCCTGCTGCATCTTACCTATAGTCTCTGAAGGTGTCTTTGCTCAAGACAAGAGCACACAATGAATAGGCTCATGAAAACTGTCCCCATTGTCCCTTTTACTTCTGGCTTTTTCTTCCTTGAAGGACTCAGGCTTCTGCCTTTCTCAAGCCTGTCCGGTTTCTCTACATACAAAGCTCCCCTCAGTTCCCCATTCCACTAATGACTGTCTACATACAGACATCCTCAAACCCCTCATCATGAGTAGCGTTAATATGATAAATCAATGCCAACTGCTGTGGTCACTGATAAAGGGTCATGCTAAGTTCCATCTCTAACTCCCTAGTGAGGTGAGAATGTTTTTGAATGGGATGAGATCAGCAATAAATATCACTGAACAACACAAAACAACCCCTGAACTTGACTCTGCCTTGTCTCAAATGAACTCATATGCATGAGGATGGAGTGAGGGCTTCAGGGCTGGGGTTGTGGGATGTGTGGGGGAAAAATCTCACCTTGGCTCAGAGACAGGCACATTAGGCAGGAGATCAGCATGAAGCATGAGTTGGTCTGAGCCATGCTGAGCAGCAGTGAATCTCTTGCCTAAGGACCAAATCAGCAATCTCTATAGGAGAACACAGGGAAGAGGGTTTGAGAGAATGAGATCAGAGCACCTATTACCTTCCTTAGATCCTCCTATGAATTCCTGACAGCAGGAAGGTCCTCTGAGATATCTATATTCCCATATATTTCTCTTGAGAATCTGGAAACTATACAGACTCAGTAACCCAGAATAACTTTGGCTCCTACTGAGTCTTCATTACTGCTGACACCTCTTGGACAGATAATGCTGTATCTTCCCCAGGATTTTAGATTATAGCCCTTGTTAAAGGTGCCCTTCTCCTGTAATGCCCACATAACTGTTGGCTGAATCTGAGGTGGCTTTTCAGGCGAGGTAATGGTAGAGATTTATAACAGGGTCTGAGAGAAGAGCCACAGTATTTAAGCCTGGGGTGGAGCAAGGAGTGGGAGACAGCGGTCCTACAGAGGGCATTGACAGTAAGAGATTCTGGCATCAAGAGGAGCTCTTCCTGGCATATCCTGGGAATGGCCACAGATGAAGTCCCTTCCCCTAAACTGGAAAACTTTCCAAGTTCAAGGCAGACCTTGCCCTTGCTTAGCAGAAACCAGATGTCCTATCCTGTAGCCCTGAAGATCCAGCAAGCAGCTGAGACCTTCCAGGAATCTTGGCAGCTGGTATACAGGCTAGGCCAGAAGTAGTAGAGGCAGAGAGAGTGAGAACCTGGAGTAGGGCCGTCTTTGAGACACAGGGACAAGGGAGCTGCTGAATGGTTATGGAGCATCCCTGTTTGGAGCAGTGGGACAAATAGAGTTTACAATATTGGTAACTTAATTGACTTATCCAATACTGTACTATGGAAGAAAGTGGAGCCAAAACTCAATTCTTCTTTTTTTCTCTTTCTTATTCTAACATACTGTTTTTGTTGTTGTTGTTTGTTTGTTTTGGTCTCTGAGCATCCTCCACTTGCAGGCTCTTTCAGTCCGTGTATGGTCAGTCCTGCACTGTCCATTTCCTGACAAGACCACTGCCTGCATCACCTTGTTATAACCTTCATGTACTTCTCAAACCATTCATGCATTTCAATTTGACTGTCCCACAAGTAGCTGAAAAGCCCATGCTTTGCTTCCTCTGTTGAGCACCCTTTTAAGACGATCAAGATCACTCTCTGTCTTTTGCAAAAGGAGCTCCAGGTTCTTTCTGAGAATCTCCCTTATTGGATTTGCTGGCTTGCCTTCTGATCCTACCATCCGGTAGAATTTCCTATTGGTTCTTTTCAACATTGGCATTTTCTCTATTTAGCCAATTAAAGAACACAATAGGGCCAGACCTATGAATTTTCCTTCACGTTGACTCCTTAGCATAGATTAAAATAGCCTTATAATACACCAGAAGATAGGTTAAGATCTGTTCATTAAAATTTTAGAGGTACCAGGTCTTTGATCTTTGGAGAAGGTGATTATAACTCACAAGAGGATTCCAGACTAATCCCCATATATGTTTTTCCCCTGTAAAGTCAGTTTATTAGTTTAACTTGGCTGTGTGACAAACTTTCACTCTCATTCAGGTTATTGACTGAATTCAGTTCCTTGTAGTTGTAGAGTTGTAGCACTGAAGTTCCCACTTCCTTGCTGGCTATCAGCTTAGGTGCCAGTCTCAGCTAGATTCCTTGGAACAAGAACCGCTCTGTCTTCTAAGCTAGCAACAGGACAGTGAATTCTTTGTGACCTTTGAATTTTTTCTTGACTTCCCCTTATGCTGCCAATCAGAGAAAATTATCTGCTTTCAAATGGCTCCTGTGATTAGACTGGGCCCCTCCAGGAATCTCCCAAAACCTCCTTTCTTATTGATGCAAAGTCAATGAATTAGTAACCTTTGTTGTATCTTCAAGAATCCCTTTTGCCATACTATAACATAGTTGTGGTTTTTCAATCTCATCCTATTTACAGGTTCTGCTCACACTCATAGGGCACACATTACATAAGATCAAGGGTCATGGGGGTCATAATTCTGCATAGCACAGCATGGCAAATAATTCATGCTCCTCTGCGATGAACCTCACTCAAACTTGTATAAGGGGAACAATTACTCTATTTCCCATGTGAAAGAACCAAAAGACTTGATACCTAAAACATTTCCTCTGGACTTTCATGTTCATGCCCTTTCAGCTAATGTCCCCCTCCTCCAAAAATCTCCACTTGTATAATACTTCATCCCCTAACAATTTATCTTCATATCTTTTGAGTAAATTCAAATTACTCAATTTATGACTGTGAATCCTCCAGAACAGTCCCTCTATTCTTGATAGTGGCTGAAGTACCCTTGCTAAAGCCCCATAAAACATTTCACCTTCCTGCCCCAAGTCAGAATGGCCCTTGGGACTCTTCTTAGGCCAAGAACATTTTCTTTTCTTTTTTTTTTTTTTTGAGACAGAGTTTTGCTCTGTCGCCCAGGCTGGAGTGCTCACTGCAAGCTCCCCCTCCCGGGTTCACGCCATTCTCCTGCCTCAGCCTCCCGAATAGCTGGGACTACAGGTAACCGCCACCATGCCCGGCTAGTTTTTTGTGTTTTTAGTAGAGACGGGGTTTCACCCTGTTAGCCAGGATGGTCTCGATCTCCTGACCTCGTGATCCCCCCGCGTCGGCCTCCCTAAGTGCTGGGATTACCGGTGTGAGCCACCGCGCCCAGCCAGAACATTTTCAAATAAAGTCTTACGCTACTGACGCTTTGTTCAATTTTCCTCCAGTGTTCGGTAGGCTATCCCATCTAGGTCTGTGTAAGTACAGTCTTTGATGTTCATGTGAAAATGAAATCACCTAAGGATGCGTTTTTTAGAACATGTCCCCATAGTTAAATAACCTATAATTGTATTCTCTGGCACTTTATACTCAAAATGTTCAAAGATTCCAACTATTAAATGGTTATCATTTTAAAAGTTGTTACGAAGATGGCTTTAGAAATATAGATAAATTCTTAAAGAAACAAAGAAAGATCCTAAAATTTATTTTCCCAAGTGTTGTTGAGGATAGGCTAATAAAACCTTTGACTGTATAACCCCAAATTTTAGTAGTGCTCTGGTTGATTTTCTTCCATGCTTATTTTCTTACAAGATTCCTGAATCTGTGACCCTCTTGAACTCCACGGTGTTTGATGTTTGCAAATGTTTTGGAAGGACATTTGTTTAACCTTCAGGTTTCCTTTGGGGAGACATTCTTAGAAAGCTGAGCTGTTTCTGGGCCGGGTGCAGTGGCTCACACCTGTAATCCCAGGACTTTGGGAGGCCGAGGTGGGTGGATCATGAGGTCAGGAGTTCGAGACCAGCCTGGCAAATATGGCAAAACCCCATCTCTACTAAAAATACAAAAATTAGCCAGGCACAGTGGCAGGCACCTGTAATCCCAGCTACTTGGGAGGCTGAGGCAGGAGAATCACTTCAACCCGGGAGGCAGAGGTTGCAGTGAGCTGAGATGTGCCACTGCACTCCAGCCGGGGTGACAGAGCAAGACTCCGTCTCAAAAAAAAAAAAAAAAAAAGAGAAAAAGAAAGCTGAGGTTGTTGTTTTCTTCCAATGTGCTGCAAGTGAAAATCATTTCATTTCATGTCAAGAATTATAAAGGTTCTGAGATTTTTACCCTACTTGCAAGGTAAGGTAGACTTTCACAGTTTGATTGAGATTGGCAAAAGCAAAGGACTTTTATTACTCATGGTATAGTAAGCAGCACAAGCAGCAGCACACTCACCCTAGGTTCCCTTACTCTAAGTCTCTTGGAGGTGACATCGATGGGCCAGATAGATGCCTTCACATTAAGTGGGTTATCTTATAGGGGAGAAATGGCCCCTGTAATTACATTATGAGAGTTTAGGGAACCTGAATCACTTATAATGGGCAACAAGCAAGCCTACCCTTTGCTTCAGAGGGAGACTTCTTCATTGTACCTGGGAGTAAGTATGCCTGTCTTCACTATGAATGGAAACTTTCAAGACTATAAGCAAACCTACCCTTTGCTCTGGAGGAAGATGCTGTCTCTACTTTTAAAGGTTTTTCACGGCTGGACGCGGTGGCTCAAGCCTGTAATCCCAGGATTTTGGGAGGCCGAGGCGGGTGGATCATGAGGTCAGGAGTTCAAGACCAGCCTGGCCAAGATGGTGAAACCGCGTCTCTACTAAAAATACAAAAATTACAGCGTGTCTGTAATCCCAGCTACTTGGGAGGCTGAGGCAGGAGAATCGCTTGAACCTTGGGGGCGGCAGTTGCAGTGAGCCGAGATTGCGCCACTGCACTCCAGCCTGGGTGACAGAGCGAGACTCTGTTTCCAAAAAAAAAAAAAAGTTTTACACTACCCAAACATTTTTGATAGTCTAGAAAATATGGCAGTAAGTGCCTCTGCTTGCAAGAAGTGGAGAAACGTGAGACAATTGTCTCTCAACTCTTCTCTGAACATTATTTTCTCTCTCCATAAAACAAGAGGGCTCTTTACACTTAGAGTAGTCTATGACTTTTAGAAAAAGATGATTTGTATGGATTTAATTGTCTGAGGAAAAGTCTTTTGGAAGTTGGCAGCAGAGAGATGATAAGCTTTTGAAAACCTTTAAAATGATGGAATTGAAGAAGGAATGCACCAAAAGCATTATACAACTGGAAAATTTTTCTCATCCCTATGATAAATTTCAAGCAGACATTACATGCACATTCTACAGACAGCATCTCTGGCTAACATTTTCCTGATAGAATACCTCTTGGTTTCTAAATACCTCAACTCCACACAATGTTTATATTCCTCAGTGCAACATTTTTTCAGCCAAAGCTGAAATGTTTTATATATGCATCTCCAAATATCAATGTAAATATTTTAATACAATTATAAGTGGGCTAAATCTCTAGTTACATTTCAAGTACAATGAATGAAGAAGCAGAATCATGTGTACTTTGAAAAGAATACTGAGAGTCAATAAAGGGGTCCTGGTCATGGGTCATACGTGTTGCCGGTGTAAAAAGAGACGCATTGGACCATGGCATTTCATACAAAAAAAATGGTTTTTAATAAACACATTATTCATCTTCCAATAAGGGAGCTAAACTTTTAAAGAATTTTTCATCTCAGCATGACATTTTGCCGTTTATATATAGATATTTATATGATTTAGAGAATTGATTAAGGGTTTGTGGTGAACACCTACTATATTAGATTTTTAAATACAAATAATGAGATATAAGCTTACAGGTAGACTTCTTACACTAAAGTCAGATTTTCAGAGAACAACAGTAGCTAGATTCAATTGGAAGAATGATTATTTTTATCATCCTCTTCTGCCACCATCAGATTCTACATAGGTGAGTACTGGTCATTTTCATTAGTTTGGGGCAAGGGGTAAAATCAAGAGATAAGATGGGCTGCCCATAGGAGGAATGCTCTGTCTACTCTTATCCACTGCGTCCTTCTTCTGTGAATTTCTCCCACATGTCCACATTATTCCCAGGTTGATCCCATGTATCCTCTTGCAGTCTTTCCTGGAAGATCTCTTGTTTCTCCCTCTGCCTCTCAGGGATGTGGAAACTGGGTACCTGGGGGCACCCAGAGAATAGTAAAACTCCACCTTTACCTGAAGGAAACGGTATTCTGACTGTGGGAGAATACCATATGTCCCAGCTCCTGCCTGGAAGAGCATCTTGCCATGCCAGAAATCTCTCTGAGTCCACTCACCTGTGCCCCTTCTCAGTGTCCTGGGTTTGCTCTGCTCACTTGCTTGGCTCTGATTTCTGTTCTTCCCCCTATCAGATGTGTTAATGAAAGATCTTCCTCATCTACCTTGGCAAAACCATTCCAGCAGGACGTTGTGTGAGGATATGTAAAAGAAGATCATTTATTTTATCCACCTCTTCCTCCCCCCATATCTGCCTTGTGTAATTTAAAACATATAAAAATGTCTATAGCATCATATATAATAGTTCAACCACATTCCATTTAATACGTGTATCACAATTTATTAAATATATCCTGTTTGTTAGATGCATATATCTTTAATTTCCATTTCATAATGATTGCTTGCAATGGTGTTTCTTAAAAAAGAGAGAGAGAGAGAGTATGCAAGCACTTGTTTCTGGGAAAATATCTGTCAGGAAAGAACTGGTTATAGAGTCCCTGAATTGTTAAGGAATCACTAAGCAGTCACTTGGTTTATAGACCTAGAATATCATTGCCAAGTGGTCTTATTGGAATTCTAGGTAAATTAATTATCATAATGTTGAACAGATCCTAGGGAGAGCAGTAATGTTCACTCTAAACCTGATTTTAGAAAGAAGAGTTTTCAAAATATTTAATAAGCAACAATATTACAATTTTTTTCATGTTCACTTAATTCTTTCCTTTCTCTGAGGAAGGGACAGGACTTTGATTTTGCCTTCATCAGATGACCCATCAGCTTGTCTAAAATATGGAATATCACCAGCCTTAGGCTTAAAAATCATGTTCCCTAAACTTTAGGTATCAATGAGGCTGCTTACTTTCCGAGAGAGTCTTGAAATGACCGTGGGTTTTTAACACTATTATTTGAGCCGAAGAAAATGATAATAGAGCCTGCACAATGTAAATTGGTTAAAAAAAAACTAACTGAAAAGGAACCACCAAAGATATAAGGAAAGTTGAAAGAGGGATATTTTACAGCTGTCAGGGGTCAACAGTAAACTGACAATAAGAAAGTGGCTGATTCCTGATTTGAGGACTGCCAAATTTGGAATGTTTTCCCTCTCTGGACATACTTATAATTTGATCCTCTGATGGCAGTAATGTGGTGTTTGTGGAATACTAAGTAGCAAAGAAGGCTTATATAATTTTTCGTGTTTCTTAATCTTAATGGATTATGATGTCAAGTCTTTCCTAATTCCAATTCTCTGCCTGAATGTGTGTGCAGTGATATTCCCTGAGTACCTATCTGGCTTCACCGTTTCATTTCTGCTTTCTTTAAATAGTAGCCGGGTGTGTTCTCTGTGAAAATCCAACCCCTATATCCTCCTGACAGTGCATTTGATAAAGATTACACCCCAAATCCTGAGCTGTTTATAACTTTAAAACTCAACAAGCATAATATGTCATCTTTCCTATATTAATGATTCAATGATGTGCAGTGATTTAGGCTTCAGTCACTAGCCCCTGGCCCTGGCTGTGGTGACTTTCTCAGATTTGTCTAAAAAGAGAGAAGCTTAGGATTAAAAAAAATATATAATTAGAAAGTAGCCTATGTTTCCCCTTCTGGAACTGATAAAGAATCAGTAGCCCCAGTTGCTGATAGCAACTATCTTGAGGTGTAAAAGGAGTAGAGAGAGAGAGAAAAACATACAAATGAAACAGAGCACAGAAAAGAGAATCCTAGAGAAATGACACTTGAACTCTGATTGAACTGTATCCAAAGACTACTGACTCCTTGATTCTTAGTGTTTATGTGATCAAATAAATATCATTGCATTTTTAATCCAAATTATATTGGGATATTTCTTATTTGCAATTACAAATGTCCTATCTTTCACAATGGGGCTCTCCAACTGTAAGAACAGGATGTGATTTCCACAGCTATGATAACTCACCTGTCATTAAAGGGAGAGCTCAGACTAAGAGGAGCTGGGTTTTATACCAGTACCATAACGTTTTGATTTTTTTTTTTTTTTTTTTTTTTGAGACAGAGTCTCGCTCTGTCGCCCAGGCTGGAGTGCAGTGGTGCAATCTTGGCTCACTGCAAGCTCCGCCTCCCAGGTTCACGCCATTCTCCTGCCTCAGCCTCCTGAGCAGCTGGGACTACAGGCGCCCGCCACCAAGCCTGGCTAATTGTTTTTTTTGTATTTTTAGTAGAGACGGCGTTTCACCGTGGTCTCGATCTCCTGACCTCGTGATCTGCCCGCCTCAGCCTCCCAAAGTGCTGGGATTACAAGCATGAGCCACCACGCCCGGCCACGTTTTGATTTTTATAGCTTTGCAATATAGTTTGAAACCAGGAAGCAATGCCTTAAGCTTTGTTCTTTCTTCAAATTGCTTTGACTGTTCGAGGTCTTTAGTGGTTTCATACCAATTTTAGAATTTTTTTCAATTTATGTGAAAAATGCCATTGGAATTTTGATATGCATTTCATCACTTCTGTAGATCGTTTTGAGGAATATGGGCATTTTAACAATCTTAATTCTTCAAATACATGAACATAGGATACTTTCCATTTAAAATTTATTTCATCAATGTCTTCTAGTTCTGTGGTAATAGACATGCTAATTAGATTGTGACATATATATATATATACCAAAAATACAGATATATGTATATATATACACAGTCTGTATTTGTCAACTAAATATTTTTGGGAATAAGAGCTTGCCAATGTACAATTGGTGTGGACTTTTCTAACCCATTTTATTACTTTATTCAAGGCAGAAAATCAAGACTTGTGGCATCATCCAAACACAAATTATTTTAAACTGATGGAAAACTGTTTCCAACAAAAATGCTAGATAGGTTTTTATTCAAGATAGTCTATCTTGGGAAGAATAAAAGAAATGTAACGTTAATTTTAAGAGTTGTTACTGCCTATTCAGCACATGAATTTATTTGGGAAGGAATACTTTTACAAGACAATGTTACAGTGTTCTTGTCACATATGGATAACATTGTCAATGGTCTCATGTGATAACTTCTTTTCCATGTCAGAGAAGTGGATGAGTAAAATTTTTTTCTACAGTAGAAACATGTGGGTATTAATAGAAATCCTGGTGGACATTGAGGTCATCTCAACCCCCAGAATATGTTTTATGGCCCAAAGACAGAAGATCTACTGGAGTCTTTTCTTACAAGGGCCTTCCAGAGACAGGACAACATATACTGTGATGTACCAGCACTGATAGTCAAACAGTTTGCTAGCCAATCATTGTGAGGTAAGTGCGGAAACTGAAAGATACTAGAAAATGTCATAACAACTTCACGGATTACATTAATGTTTGTCAAAATTCATAAAAAAAAATAAGCTTGCATCTTGATATCTTGATGCTCTGTTTTTCCATTTGCTTTTTATTTATTTTAAATTTATTTTACAGATATTTCTTATAAGAGATGATTGAAAATTAAAAAACAAAAAAACTATTACTTTACCTCTATAAGTTTCAGAAGGACTGTGTTTTAAAAAATTGCTTTTCATTTTTTAATTGACAAATTAAAATTGTATATATTTATGATGTCCAACATGATGTTTTGAAATACCTATACATTGTGAAATGCCTAAATCAAGCTGTTAACATATTTGTTACCTCACATAGTTATCTTTTTTGTGTGAGAACATTTAATACATTGTTATTAACTATAGTCACTTTGTTGTACAATTGGTCTCTTGCATTTAGTCCTCCTGTCTAATTGAAATTGTGTATCCTTTAACCAATACCTCCTCAATAAACCCCACTCTAGCCCATAGTAACCACAATTCTACTCTCTGCTTCTGTGATTTTGATTTTTTTAGATTTTACATAGAAGTGAGATCATGCAGTATTCGTCTTTCTGTGCTTGGATTATTTCACTTAATATAACATCCTCCGGGTTAATTCATGTTGTCACAAATGACAGGACTTCCTTTATTTTTAAGGCTGAATAACACTCCACTTTGTATGTATATACTTTTCTTTATCCATTCAGCTGTTGATTGACACCGAATTTGACTCCATCTCTTAACTATTGTGAGTAAGGTTTAAGTGAATATGGGAGTGAAGATATCACTTGACATATGGATGTCATTTCTCTTTTTTTGAGACCGAGTCTCACTCTGTTGCCCAGGCTGGAGTGCAGTGGCGTGATCTTGGCTCACTGCAAGCTCTGCCTCCCAGGTTCATGCCATTCTCCTGCCTCAGCCTCCCAAGTAGCTGGGACTACAGGCGCCCGCCACCACGCCCTGCTCGTGTTAGCCAGGATGGTCTCGATCTCTTGACCTCATGATCCGCCCGCCTCGGCCTCCCAAAGTGCTGGGATTGGATGTCATTTCTTTTGGATATATCCCCAAAAATGGAAACACTGGATTATACAGTAATTCTTTTCTAATCTTTTGAGGAATCTCCATAGTGTTTTGAATCATTGCTATAGCAGTTTACATTACCACCAATACTGTACAAATATCCTCTTCCCCCTGCATTCTTGCCAACAACTGTTACCTTTTATTTTTAATTACAGCCCTTGTAACCAGTATGAGGTGAGATGACATTGAGGTTTTAATTTGAATTTTCCTAGTGATAACTGATGTTAAGCCGTTTTCCTCATATACCTCTAGATATTTGTATCTTCTTTGGAGAAAAGTTTGTTCAAGTCCTTTGACCATTTTTTTAAATTGGGGTATTTGTTTGCTAGTTATTAAGTTCCTTATATAGTTTGAATATTAACTCCTTATCATATGTACGCTTTGTAAATATTTTCTCCCATTCTGTAGGTAGTCTCTTCACTCTAATATTTGTTCCCTTTCCTGTGCAGAAAGTTTTTATTTTGATACAATCTCGTTTGTCTCTTTCTGCTTTTTTAGCCCTGTGTTTTTTCTATTATAACCAAAAAATGATTTTCCAGTGATTTTGTCATACAGTCATGACATGGACAATGTTGTGACATTTCCCCCTAAGTTTTCTTGTAGTAGTTTTAGAGTTCCCAGTCTTATGTTCAAGACTTTATTTTGAGTTTATTTTTCTGTACAGTATAAGTGTCTAATTTTATTATTTTATGTATGCACGTTAAGCTTTCACAACACCATTTATTGAAGAACTGTTTATCAACATTATCTATTCTTGGCATCTTTAAAAACTCCATTGACTGTAAATATGTGGATTTATTTCTGGGCTATTTTCTCCTTCGGTCTACGGATTTGTTTTTATGCTACTACAACTACAATGCTGTCTTGATTAATATAGTTTTGTAGTATATTTTGAAATCAGGTTGTATGATGTTTCCAGCATTATTCTTTTGGCTCAAGATTGCTGTGAATATCTGGGGTCTTTTGTGGCTCTATCTCACTTTTGAGATTATTTTTCCTACTTTTGTGAAAAATGTTATTAGAAATTCAACAGGAATTGCATTGAAACTGTAGATTGCTTTGGGTAGTATGAACACTTTAACAATATTAACTTATCCAATCTATGAACATGGGATAAGTTTCATTTATTTGTGTTTTATTCAATTTCTTTGATACCAGTTTTATTATTTTTATTGCACTGATCTTTTACTTCTTTGGTTAAATTTATTCCTAAGTGTTTTTGTAGTTACTGGAAATATGGTTGTTTTCTTGATTTCCTTTCGGAGAGTTTATGGTTAGTGTAAAAATGCTACTAATTTTTGTATGTTTATTTAGTAACCTGAAACCTTATCAAATTATTTTATTACTTCTAATAGTATATTTTTAATGTAGTCTGTAGGGTTTTCTAAATGTAAGATCATGTCATTCACAAAAAGAAAGAATGCAGCTTCTTCCTTTCCAGTTTCAATGCTTTTGCTTGTTTCTCTTGTCTACTTGCTCTGGGTAGGACTTTGAGTGCTATGTTGAAGAGAAGTGGTGAGAGTGGGCATGCTTGTCTTGTTCCAGATCTTAGAGGAAAAACTGACTTTTCACCATTGAGTATGCTGAGAGCTGGAGGCTTGTTGCATATGGTCTTTATTGCGTTGAGGTACATTCCTTTTTTTTTAAGACAGAGTTTCACTCTTGTCGCTCAGGCTGGAGTGCAATGGCGCAATCTCAGCTCACTGAAACCTTTGCCTCCTGGGTTCAACCGATTATCCTGCCTCAGCCTCCTAAGTAACTGGGGTTGCAGGAGCCTGCCACCAGGGCCCGCTATTTTTTGTATTTTTAGTAGAGACAGGGTTTCGCCATGTTGGCCAGGCTGGTCTCGAACTCTGATCTCAGGTGATCTGCCCCCCTTGGCCTCCCAAAGTGCTGGGATTACAGGCATGAGCCACTGCACCCGGCCGGTACATTCCTTTTATATCTAATTTTCTGACAGTTTTTTTTAAATATAAAATAAGGCTGAATGTTGTCAATTGCTTTTTCTGCATCTATTGGATAATCTTTTTTGTCCTTCATTTTAGTAATAATAATAAATGTAATTCATTATTATTGATTATTTAGTAATAATCAATAAACATTGCAAATCATTTATTGATTTGCATATGTTGAACCATTCTTGCATCCCAGGGATGAATCCCACTTGATCATTTTAATGTGCTGTTGAAAATAGTTTACTAGTATTTTTTTGGGGATTTTTGCATCTTATTTCATCAAGGACATTTGTCATTAGTTTTATTTTCTTGTAGTGTCTTTCTCTGGCTTTGGTGTCAGAGTAATCCTGGTCTCATAAAATGAGTTTAGAAGTATTCCCTCCTCGTTAATTTTTTGGAAGAGTTTGAGAAAGATTGGTATTAATTCTTTAAATAGAATTCAGACTTGAAGTCATCCCGTTCTGGGCTTTCCTTTGATGGAAGACTTTTTATTACTGATTACATCTTATTACTTGCCATTGATCTATGTATATTTTAGATTTCTCCATGGTTCACTCTTGTTTGGTTCTGTGTCTAGAAATCTATCAATTTATTCTAGGTTTTCCAATATGTATCAATAAGATACTTAGTTGCTTATAATACTCTTTAATGATCCTTTGAATTTATGTGGTTTAAGTTGTAATGTCTCCTTTCTCATCTTCATTTTATTTGGGTCTTCTATTTTCTTAGTCTGGCTAAAAGTTTGTTAATTTAATTCACCTTTTCAAAAAAAAAACAACTCTCACTCTCGATCTTTTCTATTCTTTTTCTAGTCTTTATTTCATTTATTTCTGCTCTAATCTTTATTGTTTCTTTACTTCTACAAAATATTGGCTTATTTTTTCTTCTAGTTTCTCAAGGTATACAGTGAAGTTGTTTATTTGAGGTCTTTATTTTTAATGTAAGCATTTATTGCTATAAAATTCCGTCTTAGGACTGCTTTTGCTACATACCATAAGCTTTAGTATGTTGTATATTCATTTTCATTTGTCTCAAAATATTTTTCTGATACTAATTTAATTTTTTATTTCAATAGCTTTAGTGGTACAATTGGCTTTCACTTACATGGATGAATTATATAGTGGTGAAGTCTAAGATTTTAGTGCAAGCATCACTCGAGTACTGTACCTCGAGTAGTGTACTCAATGGGTAGTTTTTCATCACTCATTCCCCTCCCCACCCTGAGTCTGCAATGTTTATCACTCTGTGTGCCTTTGGGTTCCCACAGCTTGGCTCCCAATTTTAAGTGAGAACATGCAATATTTGCTTTTTCATTCCTGAGTTACTTCACTTAGAGTGACAGCCTCCAGTTCCAACCAAGTTTCTGCAAAATACATTATTTTGTTCTTTTTTATGGCTAATTACCAGTATTCTATGGTATATATGTGTGTATATATATATATGGTATATGTGTGTGTTTGTGTGTGTGTGTGTGTGTGTGTATATATGCATATGTATGCCACATTTTATCCATCTTTGGTTGATGGGCACATATCTTTGCAATTGTGAATTATGCTACAAGAAACACATGCATGCTGGTGTCTTTTTGATATATAATCAATTTTGTGTGTGGCTAGATACTCTGTAGTGGGACTGCTGGATCCCACCACTAATTTCACTTTTAATTTCTTCTCTGGCCCACTGGTTGTTTAGGATAATGTCATTTAATTTCTACATATTTGAACATTTTCCAATCTTTCTCTTTTTATTGATTTCTAGTGTTGTACTATTTTGGGTGAAAATTATACTTGATATGATTTCAGTCTTTTAAAATTTGTTGAGCCTAGGTTTATGGCCAAATATACGATCTCTCCAGAAGCTTGTCCCATGTGCACTTGAGAAGAATATTTATTATGCTGCTGTTGGAAGAAATGTTCTGTATGTCTGTCAGGTCCATTTGTCTAAAGTGTAGTTCAAGTCCATTGTTTATTGAATTTTTTTCTGTCTGAATGACCTGCCCATTGTTGAAAGTGGGTACTGAATTCTCCAACAAATATTATATTACAATTTTCTCTCTCTTCAGATCTATTGATATTTGCTTTATATATTTATGGGCTCCAATGATGTGTACACATATATTTAAAATTATTATATCCTCTTGCTGAATTGACTTCTTTATTATTATATAATGACCTTTGCCTCTCTTTAAAGTTTTTAACTTAAAGTCTATTTTATGTAATATAACTATAGCTACCACTGTTTTATTTTGTTATCATTTGCATGAAATATCTTAATTCTTTCACATGCAGCCTATGTGTGTTCTTAAAGCTAAAGTAAGTTTCTTGTAGGAACATTAAGTTTTGTGTTGGTATTTTTTTAAATTCATTTGACCACTCTATACCATTTGACTAGAGAATTTTACTCATTTACTTTTCAAATAATTATTAATAAGTAATTACTTACTACTGCCATTTTGTTCATTGTTCCCTGGTTGTTTTGTAGGTCCTTTGTTTCTTTCTTCCTTTCTTTCTCTCTTCTTTTTGACTAGATAATTTTCTCTTGTGGTATACTTTGGTTGCTTGCTTCTTATTATTTATCTATTATAGGTCTTTGCTTTGTGGTTACCATAAAGCTTACAAAAATATATTTCCAATAGACTATTTTAAAAAGATAACTTAATTTTGATCACATAAAAATATTTTACACTTTTGCTCTTATTCGCACATTCTTGTTATTGGTGTCACAATTTACATGTTTATTGTATATTCCTTAACAATTATTGCAGTTACTGTTATTTTTAATTTTTTTGTCTTTTATGCTAAAGATTTAAGTGATTTACCAACCATCATTACAATGTTAGAGTATTTCAAATTTTACTATGTACTTAACATAGTCAATTTATACTTTATACTTTCATGTGTTTTTATGGTATCAGCTAGCATTTTTATCTTCCATCTTGAAGAAATTCTTTTAGTCTTTTACATAAAGAAAGTCTAATGTTAATGAACTCTCTCAGCTTTTGTTTTTCTGGCAAAGTTCCTTTCTTTTCGTCGTTTCTGAAGGATAGGATTGCCAGGTATAGTGTTCTTGGTTTGCAGGTTTTGTTTTGTTTTGTTTTTTCATTGAGTATGTTGAATATATTATCCCACTCTCTCCTGCCCTGAAAGGTACCTTCTGAAAAATCAACTGATAATCTTATAGACATTCGCTTGCACATGACATGTTATTTTTCTTTCGCTGCATTCAAAATTTTCTTTTCATCCCTGACTTTTGGGAATTTGATTGTAATGTGTCTCAGTGAAGATGTCTTTATATTTAATCTATATGGAGTTTTTTGTACTTCATGGATGTAGATGTTCCTTTTTCTTACCAGTTATGGGAAGTTTTTCACAACTATTTTTTTCTTTCTTTTTTTAAAGTCTTTTATTTCAGGTTCAAGAGTACATGTGCCAGTTTGTTATATAGGTAAATTGTATGTCACAGTGGTTTGGCGTATAGATTATTTTTTCATCCAGGTAATAAGCATAATATCCAATAGGTGCTTTTCCAGTCCTTGCTCTCATTTCACCCGTCATCCTCAAGTAGGTTCCAGTGTGTGTTTTCTTCTTCTTGGTAGCCATCTGTGATCAAATTTTAGCTCTCACTTATAAGTGATAACATACAGTATTTGGTTTTCTGTTCCTGTGTTAGTTGGCTGAGGATCATAGCCTCCAGCTCCATCCATGTTGCTGCAAACGACGTGATTTTATTGTTTTTTATGGCTATGTAGTATTCCACTGTGTATAGGTACCATATTCGCTTTATTTAGCCTACTGTTGATGGGCATTTAGGTTGATTCCATGTCTTTGCTATGTGAATAACAGTGCTATGAACATACATATGCATATATCTTTATGTTAGAATGATTTATATTCTTTTTGGCCTATGCCCCCTAATCTAATTGCTGGGTCAAATAGTAGTTCTGTTTTAACTTATTTGATAAATCTCCAAACTGCTTTCCACAGTGGCTGAACTAATTTACATTCCTACCAGAAGTGTATAAACATAGCCTTTTCTCTGCAACTTTGCTAGCATCTGTTATTTTTTGACTTTTTAAAAACAGCCATTCTGACTGGTGTGAGATGGCATCTCACTGTGGTATTAATTTTCGTTTATCTGATGATTAGTGATTTTGAGCATTTTTATATGCTTCTTGGCTGTGTGTATGTCTTCTTTCGAAAAGTGCCTGTTCATGTCCTTTGCACACTTTTTAATGCAGTTGTTCAGTTTTTGCTTGCTAATTTAAGATTTTTGTAGATTCTGGATATTAGACCAAACTATGTCAGATGCATAGCTTGCAAATGTTTTCTCCCATTCTGTAGGTTGTCTGTTTACTCTGTTGATAATTTCTTTTGTTGTTTAGAAGCTCTTTTCTTTAATTAGATCGTATTTGTCAATTTTTGTTTTTGTTGCAATTGCTTTTGGCATCTTCATCACGAAGTCTTTGCAAGATCCTATGTCCAGAAGGGCATTTCCTAAGTTATCTTTCAGGATTTTATAGTTTTACATTTGACTCTTTAATCCATCTTGAGTTTACCTTTTAAAATAGTGTAAAGAAGGGGTCCAGTTTCAATCTTCTGCATATGACTATCCAGTTATCCCAGCACCATTTATTGAATATGAAGTCCTTTTCCCATGGCTTGTTTTTGTCAACTTTGTTGAAGATCAGATGTTTGTAGGTATGTAGCATTATTTCTGGGATCTCTATTCTGTTCCTTTGGTCTATCTGTCCCTTTTTGTACTAGTACCATGCAGTTTAGGTTACTGTAGCCTTGTAGTATAATTTGAAGTTGGGCAATGTGATGTCTTCAGCTTTGTCCTTTTTTGCTAAGGAATGCCTTGACTATTCGGGCTTTTTTGTTCCATATAAATTTTAAAATAGTTTTTCTAAGTCTGTGAAGAATGTTTTTGGTAGTTTCTTATGAATAACATTAAATCTATAAATTGCCTTGGGCAGTATGGCCATTTTAACAATATCGATTTTTCCTATCAATGAGCATGGAATGTTTTTTCATTTGTTTGTGTCATCTCTGATTTTTTTGAGCAGTGTTTGATAATTCTCCTTGTAGAGATCTTTTGTCGCCCTGCTTATCTGTATTCTTAGACATTTTATTCTTTTTATAACTACTGTGAATGGGATTGTGTTCTTGATTTGTCTCTCTGCTGGGATATTGTCATTATATAGGAATGCTAGTGATTTTTATTCATTGATTTTGTATCCTGAAACTTTGCTGAAGTTGTTCATCAGCTGAAGGAGCTTTTGGGCTGAGATAATGGGGTTTTCTAGATACAGAATAGTATCATATGCAAACAGGGATAGTTTGACTTTCTCTCACCCTATCTGGATGCCGTTTATTTCCTTCTATTGCCTGATTGTTTTGGCCAGGACTTTCAGTAATATGTAGAATATAAATGGGGAGAGAGGACCTTCTTGTCTTGTTTCAGTTTTCAAGGGGAATGCATCCCGTTTTTGTCCATTCGGTACGATGCTGTCTATGGGTTTGTCATAGATGGCGCTTAAGGTTCTAAAGTATATTCCTTCAATGCCTATTTTGTTTAGGGTTTAAACACAAAGAGATGTTTAATTTTGTCTGAAGCCTTTCCTGCATATATTGATATGATCATGTGTTTTTTGTTTTCAGTTCTGTTTATGTGATAAATCAATTTATTGATTTGGATATGTTGAACCAACCTCGCATTCTAAAGCCTAGTTGATTGTGGCTTTTTGGTGTGTTGCTGGATTTAGTTGGCTAGTATTTTGTTAAGGATTTTTGCATCAATGTTCATCAAGGATATTGGCCTGAAGTTGGATTTTTTGTTGTTGTTGTGTCTTTGTCAGATTTTCATATCAGGACAATGTTGGCCTCATAGAATGAGTTAGGAAGAAGTCCCTCCTCCTCAATTTTTTGGAATAGTTTTAGTAAGAATGGTATCTTCTGCTCTTCTTTATACATCTCACAGAATTTGGCAGAAAATCCATCCTGCCCTGGGCTTTCTCTGGTTGACAGGTATTTTATTAATGATTTAATTTCAGAACTCATTATTGGTCTGTTCAGGGCTTCAATTTCTTCCTGGTTCAATCTTGGGAGGTTGTATGCTTCCAAGAATTAAACCGTTTCTTCTAGGTCTTTCAGCTTGTATGCACAGTGGTGTTCAAAGTAGTCGTCGAGGGTTTTTGTTTGTTTGTTTGCTTGTTTTTCCTGTGGTGTCATTGGTAATGTCCCCTTTGTCATTTCTGATTGTGTTTATTTGGATCTTATCTCTTTTTTTCTGTATCAGTCTAGCCAGTGTTGTATCAGTCATATTTATTCTTTTAAATAAACATATTCGTGGATTTGTTGATCTTCTGTATGATTTTCACATCTCAATTTCCTTCAGTTCAGGTCTGGTTTTGGTTATTTCTTGTATCTGCTAGCTTTGGAGTTGGTTTGTTCTCACTTGTCTAATTCCTCTAGGTGTGATGTTAGATTGTTAACTTGAGATCTGTCTAACTTCTTGATGTGGGTGGTTAGTGCTATAAACTTCCCTCTTAACACTGCTTTAGCTGTGTGTGGGAGGTTCTGATATGTTGCATCTTTGTTCTCATTCATTTCAAAGAATTTCTTTATGCCTACCTTAATTTCATTATTTACCTCAGAGTCATTCAGGAGCAGGCTGTTTAATTTCCATGTAATTGTATGGTTTCAGGTGATTTTTTAGTAGGGATTCCTATTGTTATTGCACTGTGGTAGATCAAAGAGTGTGGTTGGTATGATTTCTATTTTTGTTTTTATGTTGTTGTTTTTTGAGCTTGCTAAGGATTGTTTTATGCTCAATTGTGTGGTCAATTTTAGAGTATGTGCTATGTGCCAGTGAGAAAAATGTGTATTCTATTGTTTGAGAGTGAGGAGTTCTGTAGATGTCTACTAGATCTGGTCAAGTGTTGAGTTCAGGTCCTGAATATCATCGTTAGTTTTCTGCTTCGATGATCTGTCTAATACTGCCAGTGGAGTATTGAAGTCTCTACTCTTATTGTGTGGTTATCTAATTCTCTTTGTAGGTCTCTAAGAACTTGCTTTATAAATCTGGGTGCTCCTGTATTGGGTATGTATATATTTAGGATAGTTAGGTCTTAATCTGAATGGAGCCCTTTACCACTACATAATGCCCTTGTCTTTCAAAAATCTCTTGGTTTACAGTCTGTTTTGTCTGAAATTGGTATAGCAACACTGGCTTTTTTTTCTGTTTTTTGTTTGCATAGTAGATTTTTCTCCATCCCTTTACTTTGAGTCTAGTAGTGTCATTGCATGTGAGATGGGTCATTGCATATGAGAGGGGCATACCATTAGGTCATGCTTGTTTTCCAACTTGCCACTCTGTACATTTTAATTGGGGCATTTAGCCCATTTACATTCAAGGTTAGTATTGATGTATGCAGATTTGATCCTGTCATCATGTTGTTAGCTAGTTATGCAGACTTGTTTGTGTGGTTGCTTTATAGTGTCACTGGTCTATGTACTTAAGTATGTTTTTGTAGTAGCCAGTAATGGTCACTCCTTTCTGTATTTAGCACTCTCTTTAAATTCTTTTGCAAGGCAGGTCTGGAGGTAATAAATTCCTTTAGCATTTGATTATCTGAAAAGGATCTTATTTCTCCTTAGCTTATGAAGCTTAGTTTTCCTGGATATGAAATTCTTGTTTAGAATTTCTTTGCCTTAAGAATGCTGAATATAGGGCTCCAATCTCTTCTGGCTTGTAGGATTTCTGCTCACAACACTGCTGTTAGCCTGATGAGGTTCCCTTTGTAAGTGATCTGCCCCTTCTCTCTAGCTGCCTTTAACATTTTTTTCTTTCATTTCAGCTTGGAGAGTCTGATGACTATGTGGCTTGGGGATGGTTATCTTGTGTAGTCTCACAGGGGTTCTCTGCATTTCCTGAATTTAAAGTTTGTCCTCCCTAAGGAGGTTGGGAAAGTTTTCATGGATATTTTGAAATATGTTTTCCAAATTGCGTACTTTCAATGAGTCATAAATTTGGTCTCTTTACATAATACCATAATTTTCAGAGGTTTTGTTTAATTTTCTTCAATCTTTTTTTAATTTTTAATATGTGTCTAAGTTATTTCAGAGAACTGTCTTTGCGATCTGAGATTCTTTCCTCAGCTTGATCAATTCTACTGTTAATACTTGTGATTGTATTCTGAAATTTTTGAAATGAGTTTTTCACCTCTATCAGATCAGTTTGGTTCTTTCTTAAAATGGCCATTTCATCTTTCATTTTCTGTATTGTTTTATTATATAGAATCCTTGAAATGGATTTCCACTTTTGCCTAAATCTCAATAATCTTGGTTCCTGTCCATATTCCAAGATCTATTTCTGTCATTTCAGATACTTCAGCCTGGTTAGGAACCATTGCTGGGTAACTAGTGTAGTTGTTTGGAGGTAAAAATAGACGCTGGCTTTTGTAGTTGCCAGAGTTCTTGCACTGGTTCTTTCTCACCTGTGTGGGCTGGTGTTCCTTTAATCTTTGAAGTTGCTGTTCTTTGGATGGATTGTGTGTGTGTGTGTGTGTGTGTTTATCTTTTTTGATGCCCTTGGGGGTTTGATTGTGGTATAAGGTGGGCTTAGTTGACTCACTTTGTTTCTGGAACATGTCAGGGGGCCCAGGTTCAGCTCAGCATTCCCCAATTCTGGAATGCTAATATCAGGCCCCTAACTTTGTTCTCTCACCCCTCGAGGTTAGGAACCTGCTGTGCTGGGGGTCCAAATGTGTTCCTGGATTGCTGGCCACAACACTCCAGTAAATGGCAGTGGCCACGGTATTCTGTCAGGGTGGTAGCAGTGAGATCTGTGCTCATTTGCACATGCCACGGCAGTGGCAGCATGGCTGGGTGCATGCTCGTTGGCTGGGGTGAGGCACTGACAGGCATGGGGATGCCAAACCCCATGACCCATTATATTTTTATATATGTTTTCTGCCCATTTTCTGCCTCTGTTCCTTCTAGAAAACCATAATATATATATTGGCTCGGTCGATCATGTACCATAGTTTCCTTAAGCTTTATTTTCTCTTTTTGTTTCTTTTTTCTTTTTGCTTCTTTGACTGGATAATTTCACATGACTTGTCTCAAACTCACTGACTTTTTCTCCTGCTTGATCAAGTCTGCTGTTGAAATTCTCCATGCAGTCCTTCAGTTCAGCCACTATGTTTTTTTTTTTTAACTTTAAAACGAATCTCTTTCTTGACCTTCTAATTTTGTTCACATATTGTTTTTCTGATTTCATTTAGTTGTCTATCCGTATTCTCTTGTAGCTCACTGAGTTTCTTTTAGACAATTGCTTTAAAGGATTTGTTGAGCAGTTTGTAAAATTCTTTCCCCTTAAGGTCAGTTACTAGTCCTTTATTTTGTTCTGTTGGTGATATCATATTTCCTTGATTGTTTATGATACTTGTGGTCATGTGTCTTCGGTGTTTGACTTTTTGAACAAGTAGTCACTTATTCCAGTTTTTACAGACTGGCTTTAGCAGATAAAGCCCTTCACCAGTCAGTCATCCAGAGATTCTGGGCAGGCCATCTGGCTTGGTCTTTGGGCAGGCTTGCTGCTGGCATCCTCAAGTGGACCTGTTGACTTGGTATACCAGGGTAGGTAGTCACTGCATTAGGGCAGGCCTGAAGCCTCTAATCACAGGAGCCAGACTAAATCCTAGGTCCTGGAGACCAATCTGGCTCTAAAGCAGGCCTTGAACCCATGTCTTCATGGGTTAGTCGGGCACTAGGACAGATGTGGTATTTGAGTCTCTAGGACAGGTCTGGAGTTTGAGTCTGTGCATACTGGGCTGGTACCTGGAACTACAGGGGCTGGTATGGAGCCAGGGTTAGTGGGGGTGGCCTATAGCCTGGGACCATGAATGTCAACTTGCCTCTGGGGTAAGTCTAGAGACTGGATCCATGAGGTTAAGGCTGGAGCCTAAGTCAGTGGGGGCTGGCCTGGTGCTAAGGTCTACTGTAATGAGGCTTGATCCTGGGTCTGCTGGAGTATGAGGCCAGACTAGTACCGAGTCCACAGAGGCTCGCCTGGAACTGGGAAGATCCAGAGCTTGTGTCTGTGGGGGCTGGCCTAGTGACAGAGGCCACAGAGGCTGGCCTAGCATCAGGGCTTTGTGCTCAGATGGACCTAAAGGCTTAGGGAGGGTTTGGGATTTGACAGTACTGTATCCTGCGACTGTGAGTGCCAGTCTGGAGCTGGGGTCTGCAAGTGCTGGCCTGGAGTTGTAGCTGTGGGAGCTATCCTGGAGCTGTGGTGGGTCTGAAGGGCAGGTCCACATGGGCAGGCCTGATGTCTAGGATTTCAGGGGTCACCCTGAAGTCTGTGGCTGCAAGCGCTAGCTTGTCCTTGAGGTGGGCTTAGAGTCTTTGTCAGTGGGCACTGGCCTGTGGTCTGGAGCTATGGGGAAAAGCATGATGCTGTGTGTGTCTAGAGCCTGTGTCTTCTGGGCAAGACTGGAGGCTGCAGTCATGGGGGCTGACCTGGAGCCTGGGGCCACAGAGCCTGGCCTGGCATCAAGGCAGCCTGGAGTCTAAGTCCAAGGGTGCCTGCCTGGAGTCAGAGGCCACTGGGTCTTACTGAGGCAAACCTAGTGTTAGGGTCCATGGAAAACTCATGTGCTTACTTCACTCTCTTTCCCCAAGTTGAGGGAATGTATCTCCATGCTGTGCTTACTGAGATTGACGGAGGGGTGATATAAATAATGTAAAAGTGTTCCGTCTACACTCTTCGATGCATCTTTTCTTATTTTTTGCAACATTCAGATGCTTTAATCACTCACTTGGACTTATTAGCTCTTGTGAAGGTATTTCCATTTTAATGGTAGTAGTTCAAATGAATGTTTCTGTGAAGGTTCAAGAGCTGGAAAGTCCTATCTACCATCCTGCTGATACCATTCTCTGAGAAGTACTATTCTAAGCACCATCAGAGCCTCCTAAATCTGTTCATGTCACATTGTCAGGTTTGGGCTATGGGAATGGGAGGGCAGTAAGTATGTGGGAAAGAAATGTCCTTATCTCTCCACAACACAAATCCTACATGAGCAGGATCCACGCCCCCATCATAACACACTGGTAGGGATGCACAGTTCATCATTTTCCCCAGAGGCCTGGGTGAATAGGGAAGAAGCAAGACCCACAAAATTTCCTCCCCTCGACCACTTTGTCCTTCTCAGAGTATGGCTATGACACTGGCACATACAAGACAAAGAAGTGCAGACTAAAAATTTTATTATTGCTCTTTAAAGCCTTAGGCCATATGACAAAATGAAGAGACTGAAATGATAGCGGGGAGGAAGAAACAGAAGGAAGATAAGAATGAGGTGGTCAGGTTGGGGATGTTAAGCGAATATTCTCTTCCAGGGTGAGTCCTCACACTGGTCTCGTGCCCATGATGAGTTGCACACCAAACACAGGCTGCTGACTTCCCTCCTGCCCTAGTCAGTGAACTTGCAGACATAGGGTAACCTCACATTACAGTTGTAATCTTTCCACTTCAGAAATGCTGGAGAGACAGAAGACATAAATGGAATGGGGCTGAGGAAGCTTGTGAATCCAATGAAGAGGCATCCCAGGTTTTAGCCTACAAGTTAAAGCCTCTCCCTCACCTTCACCAGTGTCCCAATCCAGGAGAGAGATTCAAAGAAAGTGGAGAAGAGAGGAGATGAGAGAAGACACACTAACATTGTATTTTCTAGCTCTGGAAGATTTCCTGAAGGTCAGACCCAGGAATGGGGGATGAGATAGAAAACACTGGGAAGAGGCAGCTCCTCTGTTTCTTACCTGTGCTTCTAGACAGGCTCGCACAGTAGCCGGGGCTTGAGACAGTGGAGGGATTTCTCTCCCATGCAAAGTAATTCATCACATCACTGCTACTCCACTCCCAACCATCTCCACTGGGCTCGGTGCCCTGTAGAGTAGAGGAGGTAGCCAGGTGAAGGGAATGGCCATTGCAGCTCTTCTTACATGGCCCCTTAGCTGCAACACCTGATTTGCTCCCCAGCATGAGGAAATTTGGTCTGCTATTCCAGATGCTGCCGGTGAGTAGGAACCTCTTCCTTGACTCCTCATTGCTATTGGAAAATGCCAGCCAGTAAACACAAGACCTTTGGAATCACTCAAGGTAATATGTTACTTGCAGAACAATAATTGGTGTAGCATTTGTGATTAGCTTGTGAACCTCAAAGGTAATGTCAGTCCTGTATGGGGGCAAAAATTGATCCTATCTTCATTAAGGGTTCCTTCAGAATAGTAGGCAAAGACTCCATGAAGCTCAGAGAATTATTAACCCAGCCTCATATGAGAATTATGTAATATGCCTGAGGAAGGCAGATTGATTTTATCTGAAAGATAGAGACCTCCACAGAACTCAGATCTTCAGATGCTTCATGGCCTTCCCTTTTCCCCCAAATATTCCCCAGAATCTGAGATCCAGTGCTCCCTGAAGTACTTCCTGGGCAGGCACAGGGGACAGGGAGTGGGCCTGGGCAACAATAGCACCTTGAGAGGTAACAGAGAGGGGAGGATATACTCGCACCTGTGTGGGGTCATGGAGCCCAATCCAGATGTATGAGTAGCTGTTACTAATGCTCTTCACCAGGGAGGACACGAAGGATCCCTCAGCCCCACTGAGCACAGACACCAGGTTTCCAGAGGGCCGCTTCTGGCAGGCCAGCTTTGAGGGGGACAGAGAATGAGAGGGAGCCTGAGACCTGCTGGGGGAGCACAGGGCAAAGGTAGGTGGGAGGAGGACTGTGTGAAAGATAAGCGTGTTCATCCTCATTCCCAAGGAACTCTCCTGAATGGAGACCCTCCTCCGCCTGAGACCTGTCACCTCCAACCCCACATCTAACCACTCACATCTGCATCCATCCAGGATTTTGGTGACAAAAACAAGGCATAGCAGTGGGAGCCATAGGCCTTGGAGCCTTTGGGACAGCGGATCCGTGGAGAGGGCAGTTCCCTCTGGGGTTCTTCACCTGAGGTGGAAGAAGATGGGGGAGGGTAAAATGAAGAGTGGGGGTTGGGGTGGGAGATGACCTTGGGGAATACCTAGGCCTGTCCTTGGGCAGGAAGACCACATTCCTGACACCCCTTCGTCTTCCCTTAGGTTTTCAGAAATTCTTTATTTCAAAATAGCCCTAGTAAATGGAGCACCATCTAGTCTCTTATTACCCTTTCCCCTTATTCAACCATTCAGTACTCTCCTCATTCTGGGCTGTCTCTATATTGGGTCCTCCAATCATTGTCTCTCCCCACATCTCATTACTGACCCTCCAGTGTATATTAGAGTCCGCTTTCCCACCAGTGTATATTAGAGTCCACTGACTAAATGGAAGCCATCTCATTCCATTGTGAATGGACCGCCATGGAGCCTCCCACTGCAAGTTAACCTGAAGGAAGGAGTGATGGTGCAATAACTGCAGGCAGGTTCATTAGACACCACGTCATTACCTCACATGACACACAGGAGCCTTCCTCCTCTTGTTGGCTCTGAGGATTCATAGGGAACCCAGTGCTAGAGGCAGAGCAATCTCACCTTGAACCTGAGACAGGAGCATGAGGCAGGAAAGCAGCATCCAAGATACACTGGGCAGGGCCATGGGAGGCAGCATGGTGTCTGCGACCTGAGGAGGCAATCAGGGGTCACTGAAGAAAGCGTGGTCAGTGGGAGAACACACAGATACCCTACTGCCTCATGTCTGTTTCCTTCTCTAGTCCCCTAGGACTAAAGTAATCTTGGTGACATCCATCATCTTCTACAGTTCTGAATGAGTTGTGAATCTGTGTACTCTCCCATCCCTGAGCCCTCCCAGGACACCCTTGCTGAGTCTCAGAGTTCCTGTGCTCCCTGAGGAAGGGACCCTCCCGTGTATTCTCCTGTATCATGTGCAGTAGCTCCTCCCTGGGTCTCATCTTCTCTCAGCTCCCACTTACCTCTCTGGTGGGATATGGTATGGTTTGTCTGTTCAGGAAAAAGTGGGATTTTATAAGAGGATCTGGGGGAGGGACGTTGGAGTGAAGAGTGACAATGAGTAGGCAGGACAGGGGTCATGGGGTGGGGTTGGCATGGACTCTTCCTGGAAAAGACTAGGGATTTTCCCAGATGTTGTCTCTTTCCTGTTGGCAGGCCAACACTTTCCCTAGGAAGAGGTGAAGTTTGCTTTTTCCTCTGCATCCTCCTTGTCAAAGGCCTGTGGCACCAAATATGATATGAAATCTTCTAATGTGGACATCTGAAAGAGGAGTTCCTCTGGTGGGTTTCTTAAGAACCCACTTCTAGAGGCAAACCTATGTATTTCTTATTACCTTGCCTAGTAAGATTAAATCAATGTTAGGTGTTAAGTGAAGATTTATAGGTATTATAAGTATCATAGACAGTTGAGGACATAGATGGTACTGAAGCTAAGAATAGGAGTGAGGGTTCAGGGCCATTATGCAAGCATGATAGCTAATTTTGATGAAACTTCAGAATTGTCTGACAAGTCACTAGATGAGCCAAAATCTTATAGAAAATCAGGTGAATGGACTTGTCTTTCCAGTCTTCAGCAAGAAAGAACTTCCCCAGTGGAGAATGACAATGACAATATGATAGAATAACAGGTAATGAAGGAACACAAGACATAAGAAGGACTACAGTCAAATAATGAGGATCAAAGAAGAATGAATAATAGTTAAACAAGGGAAGAGCAACCATTGTGTAAAATCATAGGTCAGTTGGCCAGGTGCTGTGGCTCAGGTCTATAATCCCAGCACTTTGAGAGGCTAAGGTGGGAGGATCACCTGAAGCAAGGAGTTCAAGACCAGCCTGGGCAACACAGTAAGACCCTATCTCTACAATTTATATTTAAATGTAAGCCAGTTGTGGTGATGTGTGCTTGTGGTCCTAGCTACTCAGCAGGCTGAGGTAGGAGGACCTTCAGTTGAACCCAGGAGTTCAAGGCTGCAGTAAGTTATGATCATGCCACTGCACTCCAGCTTAGGCAACAGAGTGAGAGCCTATCTCTAAATTTTTGTTTTATGATGTTGTAAACATAATTCTGAATTGCATGTAAGTCTCTATTACATCGAAATGCTCACTACTTGTAGGTTGCTCATGAGCTTCCTTGCTGGACTGCCATTTGGCTCTACATTAAAAGCCCTTTTCATTGCATTCTTACTGGGCAAATGGTCAGCTTCATGTGGGTGTACTGACAAAAGTTCTTTTAGTCACGTTTATTTTTGAGTTAGCAGTTTGGTGCCTCTGACAAGCATACTACATTGCCTATACACTGGTTCAGGTTCAGTTTGGCCAGTCCAGGAAAAAGTTAGGCTGGGAATTTCTACAGACCCTGACTCTCACGCTATTGTTGTAATATGCCAGCTTGTATGCAGATGTTTATAGTAGAGATCTGTGACGAGGTCATGAGATGTAGCTCATCCTTAATTCACGTCCTCAAAATTCAGTAACCAAAATTCAATGCGATTTCTCAAATAATATGAGAAGAAATATAGCCAGCAGATTATTTCGTTAAAAAGGATTTTTTTCCACAAAATTTATACAACAATATGTAAACACATGGAGGTAGGGGTAGAAGGTAACCAGAGGGTAGAATAGTTACTAGAGGCTGAGACGGGTGAGGGGAGATGCAAAGAGTTTGGTTCATCGTACAAACATACAGCTAGATAGAAGGAATATGTTCTAGCTTTTGATAGTACATAGGGTGACTGTAGTTAACAACAATATGTTGTATATTTCAATATAGCTAGGAGAGAAGATTTGAAATGCTGACAGTTTATTATTAAAACTCACTTTTATTTCTTAATTGAAATAATGTGACCTTTGTAATAAGCCTTAAGGTTATAAAATCCCTAAGTGTAATGTGAAATTTTGTTTGCAATGACACTCACTAAACTCACTAAAGTTAAGTTGTTTTTGTTTTATTTTTCATTGTTCTTCGTAACAATGCTTATTAAGCAAGCACTGAGAAGTTTGTTTAAATATTGTATTTCTTGAGCTGGTTTTGAGTTATATAAAAATCTACTTCTTAGGGATGACACAGGAATTCTTATTCTTGATGTAACCAAGGCTGAGTTTTAAGGCGCTTCCTTTACCAAAATATATCCAATTTGTACTTTTATCCCTATTATCTTCTGAATCAGATATTTGCACATAAGACTTGGTAGTCATTCTTAGAATTATACAAGTGAAAAATGATCTCTCTGCAGGAGTCTAATATATTTGTTTCAAGGATGGTAAAATGTAGAGGTTTCCTGGAAGATGGCTCAGCAGGGCCCCTGTCAAAAATAGCCTTGAACTGTATCTCACTGGAGATTTATCACTAAAGTGCACCCCTTTGAGATATATTAACCAGATGTCCAGAATGCCACTTTGGTCCTTTCATCTTATCCTACGACTGTCAGAAGAATTGGGAAAGGGATAAGATTAGGTGCTGAGCAACTATAAAACAGGAAAAAGGGACAAAACTTCAAAGTCCCTGAGGCCAATGAGGGAAGTTATTAACATCAAAGAACTGGAAAACTGATAACATAGCTACTGAAATTTGGTCAATTATACTTAAGCCATGAACAGTAACTATCATACGACCTGTGCAGTTATTGGAGGCAATAATTTTTATCAGAAAACTGTGTTAATATTTATTTGGTTTCAAATTTTCACATTGATCTTGGAAGCGTTCCCTGTTCATATCATGTTTGCTCTTCTAATGTTATCTATTTGGGTATTTTAAAAACGCTATTGCTTTTTATTGATTTTTCTTTTAGAATAAGCTAGTCATAATACAAAATGTTCATTTGGGAAAAAATTAAGACAATATTTTCAATTAATTACCATAAATCATACTCAAACAGCTTGTGGGTGATAACTTTGCAGATCTGAACTATTCACAATGCATCAGAGTTCACATCTCTCGTGGTAGCAAATAAAAATAAAAATAAGAAATAATTCCATAGTCATGTTGCTTTTCTTTTTGTAATAAATTATCTTTATCATACAGAAAACATTTAACAAACAAGTATAGACTGACAATCTAGAATCTACAGTGATAATATCTTGCCATCTTTTTTAGCTTTATTTTTTAGAGAAATGAAGCAAAAAGAAGTAATACAATCAAATTAATATTAATAAAATGATAAATAATACCATAGTAGTCCATTTATGTTATTCCTCAGTCCCACTTATTTCCATGCTTCTCCATTACCAGTTTTATAATTATTTTTCCTATATATATATATAAAATGTATATATATATATATATATTTTTTTTTTTTGCAGTTGCAAGATTTAATAGAGTGTAAACAGAGCTCCCATACAAAGGGAGGGGATCCAAAGAGGGTAGCTATTGCTGGCTCAAATGACTGGGTTTATATCCTGATCATTGTCCCTCACACTGTGCTCTCAGGTGATAGATGATTGGCTATTTGTTTATCTCCTGTTTTTGCCTAATTAGCATTTTAGTGAGCTCTCTTTACTACTTGATTGGTCGGTTGTGAACTAAGTAGCAAGCCCCATGTTTAAAGGTGGATGCGGTCACCTTCCCAGCTAGGCTTAGGGATTCTTAGTCAGCCTAGGAAATCCAGCTAGTCCTGCTCTCAGTCCCCCCTCTCAAGAGCAAAACCCAAGTGCTGTTGGGGAGGTTGGCCAATGACTGCTCTAACTGCTTCCTGCTGAACTGGGTGTAGTTGGGGTTGTGCAGTTGAGATTTCCTTGGGAGGGGTGCCTTCAATGTCATTAACATTGGAGCATGGGCTAGCAGGCCGGTCCAGGGGTCCGCAGTAGATCTTAGTCTTGGACTGCATCTGGGACTCCATTTGAAGAACCATTTGTCGTTTTACAGCTTCGATTCCAGAAGAGACAAACTTAACAAAGAGGTTAAAGATACAGGGATTGAAATGTGTGGCCTGCAGTGCAGGAGATTATTTCTTTGGCACACTTCACAGGCCCTGACCATCTGCTTGATAGTTTTGAAAACGCTTGGTCCAGTAAATAATAATTTGGCCATCTGATGGGTGCCATCAATGCCTAAGTGAAAGTTTTGGTGAAGGGTTTTAAGTAATTTCCATTGGTTAGCTGCAGGCAAAAGTATTTTTCCTTCTTCGGTGGCTAGCCATCCTCAAGGGAGGAAAGTATGTCCTCATGAGGTTCCCCATTCTATTTATCTCGCTGAGTACTGGGGCATGGTTTCCTGGAGGGGGTTACCCCACACTAGGGGTCCCTCTATAAGCATTTCTAATGGAGGGTCCTGTTTTGCAGCTCTTTTGGCTTCAATATCTGCTTGGTGGTTCCCTTCTATTTCCCTTTCCTTTCTTTTCTGATGACCCTAGCAGTGTAAGACTGCCACCTCTTTAGGTTTCTGTACAGCCAATAGTAATCTCCTGATGGCTTCCTGATGTTTGATAGGTGTTCCCTCAGAAGTTAGGAATTCCCTTTCTCTCCATATTGCTGCATGGGCCTGGAGGACTAGGTAAGCATACTTAGAGTCTATATATATATTTACCCTTTTTCCTTCTCCTAATTCTAGTGCCCGAGTGAGAGGTATTAGTTCTGCCAGCTGAGCACTAGTTCCTGGAGTGAGGGGATTACTTTCAGGTATTCCATTATCACTGGCCACTGCATACCCCACTTTTCAAAGTCCTTTTTCTACAAAGGAACTTCCATAAGTATACAAGTTAAGGTCGGGATCAGTCAAGGGAACCTCCAAAAATTCCCCTCGAGCGGGGTAGGTTCGAGCACTTACTTGTTGACAGTTATGTTCTATCTTTTCTTCAGTGTCTGGAAGAAATGTGGCTGGGTTAAGAGTTGCACAAGTGTGCAGTCGCAGCACAGGCCCTTCAAGTAATACAGCCTGATATTTAAGTAAATGGTTGTCTGACAGCCACAAGCCTCCTTTAGCAGTGAGTATGCCATTCACATCATGAGATGTCCACACAGTAAGATCTCTTCCCTGTATTATTTTAACTGCTTCAGATACTAAGACTGCTACTGCTGCCACTACCCGTAAACAATGAGGCCAACCCTTTGCCACTACATCAATTTCCTTACTCAGGTATGCCACAGGTGGCAAGCTCGTCCCTCAGACCTGTGTAAGGACTCCTAGAGCTATTCCTGGATTTTTCTGTGACATTTAAAGAAAAGTCTTGCACCTTTGGCAAGCTTAACACTGGAACTTGGGTTAGGGCCTTCTTTAGAGCCTGGAAAGCTGCTTGTGCTTCAGGTGTCCATCTTAATAAACGGGTATTGGCTTTCTGAGTTTCCTTAATTAGTGTATATAGTGGTCTGGCTATTTCACTGTACCTGGGAATCCATATTTGGCAGAAACCTGTTATGCCAAGGAACTCTCTTAGTTGCTTAGGGTTTTGGGATGAGGATAAGCCAGTATAGGCTGGATATGTTCCTCACTGAGGGCCCTGGTGCCTTTGGATAACTTTAGCCCTAAGTATTTAACCTGCTGTGAGCAGAGCTGAGCCTTTGGTTTGGAAACCTTGTAGCCACAGGTAGGGAGGAAATTGAAGAGCACTTGGGTGGCTTGATGGCACAAGGTTTCTGAACGGGTGGCTAAAAGTAAATCATCCAGGTACCGAAGGACAAGACTGTCCAGGCATGAGAACTGGCTCAAGTCTTGGGCTAATGCCTGGCCAGATAGATGGAGGCTATCCCTGAACCCCTGGGGTAAAACAGTCCAGGTGAGTTGAGACACTGGGTTAGAAGGATCTTCAAAGGCAAACAAGAATTGAGAGTCAGGATGTACAGGGATGCAGAAAAAGGCATCCTTAAGGTCCAGGACTGTAAACCACTCTGCTTCCTCTGGTATTTGGGAAAGCAGAGTATAAGGGTTAGGTACAGCTGGATATAGAGGAACAACAGCCTAATTGATAATCCTGAGATCTTGCACTAGCCTCCACTGTCCATTGGGTTTCTGTACTCCTAAAATTGGAATATTGCAGGGGCTATTGCATGGTTTTACTAGGCTTTTAGGTCCTTAACAATCTTTTGGAGTCCTTGTTGGGCCTTGGGTCTAAGGGGTACTGCCTTTGGTAGGGAAAGGAGGCGGAATCCTTTAGTTTAACTTGAACAGGATGGCATTCTTTGCTCGTCCATACTGTCCTTCTGTTGCCCAGACTTCAGGATTAATTCCTTCCTCAAGCAGGGGACAACAAACAGATGTTCCTTCTCCTATGTTCAGATGTATAATGGCCATTGCTTTTGCTAGAATTTCTCTCCCTAACAAGGGAGTGGGGCTTTCAGGCATAATTAGGAAAGCATGTGAAAAGAGTAAAGTTCCCCAGTCACAACTTAGTGGCTAGGAGAAGTATCTAGTGACTGGCTGTCCTAGGACCCCTCGGATAGCGACAGATCTGGAGGACAGTTGTCCAGGACAGGAGAGTAAGACTGAGAAGGCCACGTGATTGTCCAGGAGACAGTTAACCTCCTGGCCCTCAAAGGTCAAGCATACCCGGGGTTCTATGAGGGTGATGGCATGGGCTGGCGCTTGCCCCAGGAACCCTCAGTCCTGCTGTTGGATCATCTGGTTAGTGGCTTCTGACTCAGAGGACCTTCATCCCCTGGGGCCGTGGGCCTTCCAGTGATTCCCTCGACATAATGGGCATGGACGAGGGGGTGGCTTATTTCTACTTGGATAATCTTTTTTAAAGTGTCCTTGTAGACCACACTGGAAGCAAGCCCTATTCGGCACCCGATTTGCTCAGCTTTCCCCTTTTCCAGAGCCTCCAAAGTCCACTTGCCTGAGGGCCATGACTAAAGCGGTGGCCTCTTTTTTTTTTAATCCTGTTTGTCCCATGCTGCCTGCTCCTCCTGATCTCTATTATAAAAAACCGACGTTGCCAAGTTCAATAGGGTTTCTAAGCTTTGCTCCAGGCCTAAGGCTGACTTTTGAAGTTTTTTTCTAATGTCTGCAGCTGACTGAGTGATAAACTTTTTTTTTTTTTTTTTTTTTGAGACGGAGTCTCGCTCTCTCACCCAGGCTGGAGTGCAGTGGCGCGATCTCGGCTCACTGCAAGCTCCGCCTCCCGGGTTCACGCCATTCTCCTGCCTCAGCCTCTCCGAGTAGCTGGGACTACAGGCGCCCGCCACCACGCCCGGCTAATTTTTTGTATTTTTAGTAGAGACGGGGTTTCACCGCGGTCTCGATCTCCTGACCTCGTGATCCATCCGCCTCGGCCTCCCAAAGTGCTGGGATTACAAGCGTGAGCCACAGCGCCCGGCCGAGTGATAAACTTATACTTTAAGATTAGTTGGCCTTCAACAGAGTCAGGTGACAGACAGGTTTGCTTCCTCAATGCCTCCCTTGGTCTTTCAAGAAAGGCAGTAGGATTTTCTTCCTTTCCCTTTGTTATAGTGGACATCATTGAATAATTCATAGGCTTCTTCATAGTTTCCCTTAGTCCTTCTAGCACGCAAGTTAGCAAATGTCTGCCACACCAATCTCCATGTTCTGATTCTGTGTCCCTATGAGGGTCCACACTGGGAACTGCCTGCTGGCCTGTGGGGAATCGTTCTCTTTCCTCTGTTGTCATCCTATAATTGACCTGACTGAGGTATCAGAGATCGCCAAACTCTCAGGCTGCAGTTATGGCAGCACTTCTCTCATTTGGGGTTAGTGTCTGATTTAACAGTAACATTATATCGCTCCATGTCAGATCAAAGGATTGTCCTAACCCTTGTAAAACATCAATATAGCCATCAGGGTTAGCTGAGAATTTACCTAGGTCTATTTTAATTTGCTTTAAGTCTGAGAGAGAAAATAGTACATGCACTCTGGCTGGGCTGAATTCTCCTCCCACTGCTTGGAGGGGGCATAATCGGAGAATATTGGCACTCTTTGTCTGTCTCCTTTTGGACTGTTTGGGTTGAAGGGGGGTCCTTATTAGTTGGAGAAGAAGTAGGGGGGACGCTGGGGTGGGGAGGTACACTCTGAGGGCTTCCTGTAGGGCATAAATCACACTTTTTACATAATTGCGAGTTGTCTCTTAATGAAAAGAAAGTTTGTACATATGGCATTTCACTCCATTTGCCTTCTTTTCTACAAAAGAGGTCTAGCTGTAAGATAGTATCATAATTTATACTTCCCTCAGAAGGCCACGTTTCTCCCCCTTGAAGAGGAGGATGTTGTGGCCAGGCAGTACTGCAGAAGAATATAAGTCATTTCTTTCTTAGTGTCTGAGGGTCAAATTGGTCCCGATTCTCCAGAATACATCTTGGGGGCATTTTTGCCTTGAGGGGAATGTTTGCTACCTGAAAAAAGAACATAGGGATGCCAGCACCCCTACTCATTTTCTGAAGAACATTAGTCCTAGAGGGCCCTCTGTGGTCCTAATGCTTATTCCTTTCCAGGGCACGTAACCACCCATGGACCTCTGCTTATCGGACCAGTTACACCTACCGATGTAGCAGTCTTACACCCCTTTTACTGCCTTTCTTGACCACAAAGAAAGGGGTTCAGGCTGCTGGATTCTAGTGGTCCTTTAACCAGCATGCCCAACATTGCCTTTGTGCTCAGGGGTGAGTCCTAGAGCTGGGCTGGGTTCCTGAGTATTTCATAACAACCCAGCTGCCCCATCAAGATGCATTCCCATAAACAACAGTTCTTATGCAAACTCGTTTCAGAGAGGGTGTAGGTAACTTTTGAGTCAGGATTGAGATAGTCTTTTTTGATTCTGTAAGTAGTTTAAGGCTTGGCTGAGTGCAAACAGCTTGCATGTTTGAGCAGACCAATGATTAGGCAGTTTTTCTAACTCAGCTTCCACAGGAGTCTCCTTATCAATTACTGAATACCCATTGTGGTTTTTTTCCTCAGTCACCTGGGAGGGACCATCTATCCTCCTGTCCTGAAGGGAGTTCCTCTTAGGTCAGGTCGTACCTTTGTATGGTAATTAAGATTTAAATCCCCTGTAAGGAAATCTGCTGGGTTAAGGGAATTATCAGTAGTTAGTGTTAAATTACCTTTTTCTAACAGAATAGCCCCATACTTTAAGATTTTTGAGTTAGTAAGCTACCTTTTTGCTTTTTTGACTTAGAATAATTCTGAACTGGTGAGGTGTGCTCACAGTGAGTTTTCCTCTAAGTCACTTTTCTACTTTCTTCTGTTAGCTAAGCAGTTGCTGCTACAGATTGAATGCATTTGGGCCCTCCGCGGGTTACTAGGTTAAGGATTTTTGATAGGAAGGCTACGGGTTGTCAGTGGTCTCACTGTTTTCAGGCTATACCTTTGTTTACACTGACAACAAGGTAGTATTCGAGTGTTATAAGCTCACAAAGAAGACCTTCAATGATCAATTACAGGTTTTAAATTTACCCTGGCTTTTAAAAGAATAGGGCCCACTTTTTTTTTATTATTATTTCTATCTCTCTTTGAGTCCCTCTTTGTCTCTCTTCCTCTTTCTCCTTTCTGCCTCTGTCTCTCTCTCTGTCTCTCTGTCTCTTTCAGCCATTTACAAACTTGGGTCCCTGGCAAGAGTGGTGGGGAACGGGTCCCACATAACTGCCCATGTCATGAGAGGTATGCCTAAATTGGGAGGGACACGAGGGACACAAGACTCCCCGCATTTATAGCCTAGATGCCTAAGGATGCAGCATAGAGCTTCCCTAGATCCCTTTGGAGATCAAACTTACTGAGGAAATTAAAGTCTGAACCATTAGTACCTAGGAGGCAGGGATCAGAGGATGTACATTCAGAGGTAAGGAGAATTTTGGGGCTACACTTTCAAGAAAGTTGTGGTCGGGACCTAGGAGGTATGGGTCAGAAGGAAAGGTAGGGGTGCACACATGGGCAACTGTTGAATAGAGACTTCGGGCTGTGCCATGGTCTCAACCTGCTAATGCCAGGAGTTCAGGATGACAGCTTTCTTCCTTTAGTTGGCCCTTGGCTTCCCCAAGAAAAGTGAAAGCAGAAGCTGGTTCTAGGCAGACAAATGCTCCCAACCCAGAAGGGTTGGGTGTTGTTAGAAAGCCTTTCCCCAGACAGCCTCACACCTGAGTTTTAAGTCTGGTGGCCATGCTAATCATTTTTAACTGGCCGACAGGTGCCCAGTATTTTCCTCCAATTCTAAGGAAGAATAGGACAGAATAGCAAGGGAAAGTGGTCCACTATTACTCACTGCTTTGGAGGTCTCTTCATGGTCACCAAAATGTGACCAGGGGTTCCTTGCTCCCAGAGTTCCCAAGATGGTGGCGGGCCACTTCCAAAATGGTGGCGGGCTGCTTCCAAGATAGTAGCAAGCCTCGTGTTCTCTGACCTGGGGTTCTTAGCCCCACAGATTCTGAGGAATGGAATCTTGGGCCATGCAGTGAGTGTTATAGCTCTGTTAGAAGCCTTGGGTCATGAAAGAGAACCATGGAACCCAGTGACTAGTGATCAGTTCGATTAGGATGAACCTGGGCACTTGCCATGCAGGAACAATGGCAAGCCTTTATCCCAATCAGGAGCAGCAATGGGTGCCTCGCTGGATCAGGAGCACAGCAGACACCCTGCTGGATCCTGAGGGATGGGAGTCAGTGGTGGGTCTGCAATGGCAGCAAACAGCAGTGGTGGACAGCAAGTGAAGCTCGAGCCATAACAAACACGGACCAGAAGAATGCAGTTGCAAGATTTAATAGAGTGAAAACAGAGCTCCCATACAAAGGGAGGGGACCCAAAGAGGGTAGCCGCCAATTTATATTTTTAATCATTTACATCATATAGACATATCAACAAGTTTATATATGGTATGATTTTCTTTTATATTTACATATTTACGTACATGTATCATTTACATTTTATGTAACATTCTGGAACTTTTTTTCATTCAATATTAGGTTTTAAAATATATCTACATTGAGATAAGTATTTCTAATTTATTGATTTTAACTACAATGCAATGTTTATTCATATAAGTATTTTTTAAAACTGTGTATTCATTCCTCTACTGATGGAAATGTGTCTTTTGTTGATTTCAGGATATGCAATTTGCCACATTTTGAGTCTCTGAAATCTGAATTCAGTGCTAATAATGACAAATATATTCTCTATTTTCACTTTTTAAAACAAAGGTTGGCAAACTTCTATATAGAGCCAGATAGTAAACAGCTCTGTGGGCTATGCCATTTTTGTCATAATTATTCAACTCTGCCATTGTAACATGAAAGCAGCATAGGCAATAAATAAATCCATATACATGTTTGTGTTCTAGGTAAACATTAATTATGGACATTGAAATTCAAATTTTATGTAATTTCATGTGTCACAAAATATTTTCTTTTCTTTTAATTATTTTCCAACATATACAAATAGAATAATTTATTCTAAGTTTATGAGCCATATACAAACAGAAAAACGGGACAAATTTGACCAACTGACTATAGTTTGCTAATACCTGCTATATAGAAAATGGGGGGGATAAAGAAGGGGTGGTTGATGGATACAAAAACACAGTTCGTAAAGGAATAGCATCTAGTGTTTGGTAGTACATTATGGTGACTACAGTTAAGAGTAATTCATTGTTTATTTTAAAATAACTAAAAGATTAAAACTGAAGTGTTCCTAACACAAAGAAATGATAAATGCTTGAGGTTATGGATTCCCCAATTACCTTGATTTGATCATTACACACTGTAACCTTGTATCAGGCTATCACATGTACACCATAATTAATAAATTAATGAAATAATAGCACGGTTAATTACAGAATGATGAGCACTCTGAAAGACAGATATATAGGGATTTTTGAGAGCATAAAACAGAATGTACCTGGCGGTAGCAGTGAGAAAATGAGTTGATCTGATTCTAAAGGGCACTGATTTTGATAATTTTTGTTCCATTTGGAATGAGAAATAGGTGTTTAGTGAATGAAACCAGATTAAGCATCTGTCAGCAAAATAGTTCAGAGAAACACTTTCATCTCAAATGTACTTTATTCCAGATAGAACAAGTTAAAATGAATCAAAGCAGCGTTTGTGGAAATAAGCAGCATACAAACAAAGAAGGTCAATTTCAGGCACTTCTTCAAAGTAACTTCTTACCACCTATTCAAATAAAATCCTAGTTCCAATGGAAAGTATATTTAAGGAACTGAAAAAATGCAGGCCCAAAATCTAGGTTCAAAGTTCATGTCCAAATGGAATTATATCAAGTTAAACAGCTTCTGCACAGAAAAGAAAACAGTCAACAAGCTGAAGAGAAAACCCATAGAATGGGAGAACATATTTGCAAATTACCCATCTGACAAGTAATTAATACCCAGAATAAATAAGGAGTTCAAACAACTCAGGAATAAAAACAAATAATCCAATTTTAAAATGGGCAAAAGATATGAATAGACATTTCTCAAAAGGAAACATACAAATGTCCAACAGGTATATGCAAAAATGCTCAACATCATTAATCATCAGAGAAATACAAATCAAAACTGCAATGAGAGATCATCTTGCCCCAGTTAAAACAGTTTTATCCAAAAAGATAACAAATGCCGGTGATCATGTGGAGAAAGAAAGATCCCCGTATGCTGTTGGTGGGAATGTAAACTAGTACAGCCACTATGGAGAAGAGTATGGAGATTCCTCAGAGAACTAAAATTAGAACTGTCATATGATCCAGCTACTGGGATCCCACCACTGGGTATATACCCTAAATAAAATAAATTAGTATATTGAAGAAATACCTGCCCTCCCATGTTTATTGCAGAACTATTCACAATAGCCAAGATATATACTCAATCCAAGTGTCCACCAACGAGTGAATGAAAAACAACAAAAATGTGGCATATGTACACAATAGATTATTATTCAGCCATTGAAAGGAATGCAGTCTTGCCATTTGCAACAACATGGATGGAACTGGAGGAAATTATATTAAGTTGAATAAGCCAGGCACAGAAAGACAAATATCACATGTTCTCACTAGTATATCAGAGCTAAAAAATAATATTCAACTAACAAAGATAGATAGTAGAATGATGGTTGCCAGAGACCAGAAAGAATAGTGAGGAAAGGGGGATAAAGAAGGGGTGGTTGATGGATACAAAAACACAGTTGGTAGAAGGAATAGCATCTAGAGTTTGGTAGTACATTTTGGTGGCTACAGTTAACAGTAATTTATTGTTTATTTAAAAATGACTAAAAGATTAAAACTGAAGTGTTCCTAACACAAAGAAATGATAAATGCTTGAGGTTATGGATTGCCCAATTACCTTGATTTGATCATTACACACTGTAACCTTGTATCAGGCTATCACATGTACCCCATAAATATGGGCTATTTGTATGTATCCATAAGAATTAAAAGTAAAAATATTTTTTTTCAAAGTTCATGTGAAGATCTGAGGTCCACAGTCAAAATCTACGACAAAGTGAAGTCTAGGTCCAGTTCTAAGGGCTGGCCCAAAGTCTATGTCTAAGGATAAAGACTATATCCAAGGTCAAAGTCCAAGGTACATTCCCATAATTCAAGATCTTATCCAAGTTCGAGGTCCAGGTCTAATATCAGGTCTAACATCTAGATCAAATTCATTTCCATGTTCAAGGTTCAATGTCCAGGTCTAATATCAGGTCTAACATCTAGATCAAATTCATTTCCATGTTCAAGGTTCAATGTCCAGGATAAGGTAAAGATCCAGGGTCAAGAGCATAGTTTTAAGGTTCAGGTTCACATCTATGTCTAGGATTAAGGTTTGTGTTGAAGTTCCAGGTCTAAGGTCAGGTGCAGGTCAAGATCTGAGATTCAAGTTTATGATTAGTTGTCTAGGTCCAATCTCTCAGTGACTAAAGCCCAAGTCCACAACCATGGAGTATAATTAAGGTCAGATTCGAGGTTCTGGATGAATATAGTGTCAAGTTTTAGGCCCCACATCCAGTTCCAGTGTCCAAGTTCAGGTGCTAAATTCAAGTTAAAGTACATGGTCAATGCTTACACCAAGGTCTGAGATCCAGGTCTCTGTCTGATGTCTAAGTTTGAAATCGTGGTTCAAGGTAAGTATAAAAGGTCCAAGGTCCAATTCCAATGTCCTTATTCCGTATAGGTTCATGGTCCATGTTCATAGTCAAGATCCAATATACATACCCTAGGTCCATTTCAGGTTCATGATTGGGGCACCTGTCCAACATCCAGGTCTAGATCCATGTCTAATGTCAGACCTAAATTCTAGATGAATTCAGGTTCCAAGTTTTTCTTCCCTCTTTTCCCTCATTGTATCTCCTTTATGACATGTGTTACTTCTTCTAGATTGTATCCCTCCTTTTTCTTCTTACCTCCGAATCTAACAAAAGCTAATTCCCTAGGATTGTTCCTCCTTCTAGTCCATTAATTCTTTTATTTGCCTCCTTTGACACCTCCTAATTCTCTCCAATATTCAGCCCTCATTTTTCTCTTTCTCCTGTCTTGTGATACCTGCTAATTCTCCAATATTTTCTTAAGTTTTATAACATCAAAAAAGCTCTTATCAATGCTTTCTGTCTTTCTATGGCAGCTGCTCAGTGCAGGACTGAAAATCAGACCTGGAACAAGGATTTCATCTGAGTAAGATTGCTACATCTAGACAAAGACTTACCCTTTGAGTGAAGAAGATCACGGTGACAGATGTATCCCTATAATGTGAACAAATACAACCTAGTTTCAGGATTTTAATACTTAATGAATCCTACTATGTTGGTACTATACATAATTGGTGACCCCACTTCCCTGGCTACCCCCATCCATTAGCTGTAGGATTTATGAATAGACAGATTAGAAAATCTTAATATGTTAATTCATATAGGATATGAAGGTCTTTACTGGGAGGTAACCAGCTCCTCTATGTTGTTATTAATGAAGTGATATGGTCAGAATTGGAAGTTGGATTCATAATTCATAAACAAAAGTGCTCTATTGAAGGCCTTTGAAAATGTGGCTTAAACTTATAAACTATAAAAGAAAGTATACAAAACATATTTTACACATAATAAAACACTTCTATAATGCAAAATATTTTTAAAAAGCCAAGTCCAAAGACAAAACTAGGACCATTTTAACTTATGCCAAAAATATACATAAATATATAATGATTTTCTATAAATTGATTTTTAATACCAACAACTCAATATGAACAGGCTGTTCACAGTAATGGAAATACAGTTTCCTTCTTTCTTCTTCTTTTTTTTGTGTCACCCAGGCTGGAGTGCGGGAGTACAGTGGTGCAATCTCTGCTCACTGCAACCTCCACCTCTGGGGTTCAAGCGATTCTCCTGTCAGCCTCCTGAGTAGCTAGGACTACAGGCACATGCCACTGTGCTGGGCTAATTTTTGCATTTTTCATAGAGAGGAGGTTTCCCCATTTTGGCCAGGCTGGTCTTGAACTCTTGGCCTCAAGTGATCCACCCGCCTCTGTCTCCCAAAATGCTGGGATTATAGGCGTGATCCACTGCACCTGGCCAGGAAATGCAATTTTCTTTTAAACATGCAAAAAAATTATGATTAACCTATTATAAATATGCTAATGTATAATAAAATAATTGCAAATTAGAACTTCACTGAATCATTTGGGATCCCTCTGTACTCTGCTCCAATTTTTCTAGAAACCTAAAACTGCTCAAAATTAAAGTCTATTAATTAAAATAAAACTTCACTGAATCTATCAAATTGGCAAAGATCTAAATGTTTCATTACAAACCATGTGAGCCAGACTGTGAGGAAGTAGAATCCTCATACATAAGATAAATTGGTGTCATGCCTCCCCCTCTGGAGGGTAATTTGGTCGTATTTATCAAAATTAAAAATGCACACTTCTTTTGACCCTTGAATTTTACTTCTTGATACTTATTCTGCAGATACAATTACATACATGCAAAATTAAGTGTGTTCAAAGATGCTTATTACAAGATTATCAGTAACTAGAGAAGAAAGGAAATAATCTAAATATGTATCAAATAAGAAGAATAAATACCATGATATCTCCAGCTAGTACAATATGAGTCAACAGTCCCTGAGCCAGAAGTGTTTTGGAATTCAGAATTCTTTTACTGAAAGATAATATGGTGATAGCATATTACATCACACTTCCAGAAGGGTCTGGGATAGCACCTGTTTACCAACTGCATCAACATTTTTCATCATGTTTGAAAAATCACATTCGGTGGCATTATATATAGAAAAAACAGAAGTATACTTACTTCAGGTAAGGCCAGTTCAGTTCAGACTGGGTGAGATTGTATCACTGGGGTAGGCAAAATAATGGCCACTCAAATATGCCTATGCCCTAATTCCCGGAACCTATGAGTTTTGGAGTTATTATATTAAGTTGCACACACTGAGCTACATTGACAAAAGAAACTTTACAGATGCAATTACCATTATGGACACTGAAATGAGGAGATTATCATAGATTTTTCTGGGTACACCCAATCTAATTAGTTGCATAAATCATTAGAAACAGAGAGCTGTCTCTGGCTGGAAGGAGAAGACAGAAGAGGAAGAGACATGTGGAAGAAGGAAAGTCAGAGAAGGGCTTTATGCACCATTGCTGGCTAAAGGGTGAAGGGGGCAAAAAGAAGTGCAGGTGTCCTTGAGAAGCTGAGAGAAACTGACAACTAAAAAGGAAACTGAAATGACATCCCCACCACCAAGGAACAGAATTCTGCCAACAACCTGAATAAGCTGGAAAGCGGAGTCTTTCCTACAGCCTCCAGACCTGAATAAGCTTGAAAGCAGAGTCTCTCCTACAGCCTCCAGAAAAGAGACACTGAATTTTGCCTAGCGATACCTGAAGCAGAGAACCAATAATCCACAGTGTACCTGGCTATCTAACTTACAGAACTATGATAATAAATGTGTACTGTTTTAAGTGTCTGATTTGCGGTAATTTGCTCAGGACGCTATTAAAAACCTCAACATTTGTCAAATCAGCAATAAAAATACTTTGCTTTCAGTGCTTTTACTTTTTTCTATTTTTAAAAAACTTTTTGTTAAAATATAACATACATACAGAAAAGTCCACAAATGGCAAATGCAAAGTGCCTAATGAATTTTCAATAACTGAATACATTAGTGCAACAAGAGTCCAGACCAGACAATAGTATATTGTCAGCATCCTGGAAGATCCCCCCCGTGTTTTCTTCCATGGTGCCTTGACTTCAAATATGTGAACAAATTTGGCCTCTTTCTGTACTCTACATAAATGGAATCAACATATCTACTGTCTTACGTCTGGTTTCTCTCAATCAACTTTGTGTCTGTAAGATACATCCAAATTGTTTTGTATAATTATAGATTGTTCATCCTAATTGCCCCATGGTATTGCATTATATGGTTATACAGAAATGCATTTATCCTTTCTGCTATTGAGGGACATTTGGGTAATTTTCACTGTTCAGCTTTATGAATAGTGCTGCTAGGAACATCTAATACACGTTTTGTAGCCAAAGTCTTGTACACACTATTCTTGGATATTGTAGATATGTAAAAGTGGAATACTGAGCCATTTAAAATTTCAGTATGTTTTCCTGAAATGCAGATAAGGAATTGAGGATCTATACTATGTAGCTATATAAAACAATGTGGAAGGTCCTCAGGTATTGATGGGAAAAATTTCAAAAATATGATTATTAATTTAAAAAGGTACAAAACGGAGTACATTATATTTTGTGTAAAAGTGAGATAAGAAAATATATTATTATTTGCTTTTATATTCATGGAGAAGCCCTTGGAGGATAAACAAGATATTAATAAATGTTGCTACATTCAAATATATGGGTGATGGTAAGATGGGGCCAGAGTACAAGAAAACTTTTTCATGCACATACCTAAACACATACACACACACACACACACACGTACGTTTATATATGTAGATATATAGATTCTATATATATCTGTGTGTGTGTGTGTGTATATATATATATATATATATGCACATAGTTTTTTGAACTACAGGAATGTACTATCTACTCAAAAGTTAAAATAATAGTCTTAAGGGCCTGAGCCTCTATAAAGGCAATATTCCTTTTTTAAACATGGTTACATTTGGCCACAGAAATTCACAGAAAATGTCCCAATTTCTAGTCAATTTCCCAGACAGTAGTTAATAACCTTAACTTTAAGAAAAAAAAAAAAACTTTAACCCACCCCTCTCATTTTAAAAAATATGACCAGAAAACTGAGACACAGAAGAGTGAGGTATCCACCACCTCTTAGCGATGTAGTCCTTCCAGACCAGCCGCCGCCATCCGTGGGGAATGCTCAAGTTCTCTTTCTAAAATAAAGGTGGCTAGTGGCATAGCTCTGTTTCATAACGAAAAATGCACACACACACGAGTGAAGTACTTTTTAAAACTATAATTTACTTAAAAATATCCTTATTTTATTTAAGATTCTGAAGGAAAAAAAAATCCTGAATCCAGTTTTTTTCTGATTCAAAACCATGGCACCTGCACCCAAGCTGAAATTTCATGAAAGGAAAGTTAGCAAGCTATCTGTAAGATTCAGTGTATATTATTCAAATGGGAAACAGTACAAATCTGAGAAATCCAGAGTTGTCTCTCCAGAGGCCAAAATAATGAACATTTTTATTTTCTCATAATACAGCTCCTAAGGCAGCCTGGCCTCCTGAGAGCAGCAGCCTTGTGGCTACGCTCAGCTGGCTGATACTGGTGGACTTCCCACAGCACCACCCTTCCTCATCTCTTTTGGCTCTGTGGAGCTGAAAAGCACAGAGATATAGAGCCACCTACTTTACTCACACATAAAGCCAAAAGACATTATGAGTGTGAAAGTGACTTACCAATTTCTGGCCCCAAGTCAAAGCTCAGTAAAAGCTTGTACTCCTCCTTTCCAATCACAGTCATAAATCTGGCTTCTTCTGCAGAAGGGGCCATCATAATTGATGGCTACGTTTCAAAGACAAAATAGTCGATATACTGGGCAAAGCTCCCCATCCATTTCTCGTAAGACATGCGTGTAATTTACGACCCTTCTAACTTATCATCACCCTAGGCATGTATTGATTTTTTTTAAGCACATAGTCGACTTCTGTGATTGCTGACTCCAAATGGGACTGATATTTAAACAGCAAAATCATTTCAGTCTTTACATTTGTAAGTGGTCTGCAATTCCCAGCATTTCACCCCACTTTCTGCAAGTTTCCAGCTGTGAGAGATTCTATGATTTACAGCCTTTGTATTGAAGGGAATAAATCAGCATTTCTTTAGTTCAGAAGTTCTGTTGAATGTCATAGTGAAAAAAATTCTAAAGATGTCCACCTCGAGATTCCTGCCCCCTGGTATTACATCAAAGATGAATGTAGACACTACTGTGAAAGAACTTTGTAGATATAAGTAAGGTTTACTAATCAGCTGACCTTAAAATAGGGAGATTATCTGGGTAGGCCCAATGTAATCACAAAGAGCCTTTAAAAGCAGAAGAGGAAGGCAGAAAAGTCATTCAGAGAGATGTGGCAGAAGAAAAAGGCAGGTGAGATGAAGCAGAAAGGGAGGACGGAGAGATTTTAACTGTGAGAAGTACTTGACCCATTATTACTGTCTTTGAAACTGGAGGAAGAAGGGCATACACTAAATAATGTGGTTATCCACTAGCAGCTGAGAACAATCCCAAGCTGACAGCCAACAAAGCAACAGGAACCCTTGTCCCACTGCCACAAAGACCTAAATTAATTCTGCAAACAGCCTGAATTAGCTTGACAGCAGATTCATCCCCAGAACCTACGTAAAAGGATATAGCCCTACTAGCATGCTAGTTTCAGCTTTTTTTTTTTTCTTTTTGAGACGGAGTCTTGCTCTGTCACCAGGCCAGAGTGCAATGGCACGATCCCCACTCACTGCAACCTCTGCCTCCTGGGTTCAAACAATTTTCTTGCCTCAGCCTCCCGAGTAGCTGGGACTACAGGCACCTGCCACCACACCCAGCTAATTTTTGTATTTTTAGTAGAGACAGGGTTTCACCATGTTGGCCAGGATGGTCTTGATCTCTTAACCTCATGATCCACCCACCTCAGCCCAGTGCCGAGATTACAGGCATGAGCCACCGCGCCTGGCCAGTTTCAGCTTTTTTCACCTAGAGTAGAGAAACTGTTAATTCAGAATAAGCCTGAACTTCTCACCTACACAACTGTGAGGTAATAAAAAGATATTGCTAAATGTATGCTTATTTGTTATGGGAATTATAGAAAACTAATACCAACGTTTAATAGTTTTATGTATGCCATAAGCCTCACACAAACTTTTGTGTCTGTCCCACCAGCTTAATCATCAACATCCTTACTTTCATCAGGCTCATTCCATTATCTACGCAACCATGTTCTCTTCATTATGAACTATTGTGATTCTATCATTCATGAATAAATGTGTGTCTTAGTCCATTTTGTGTGGCTATAAAATAATGCACAAGATTGGGCAATTTATTTTTAAAAAGTTTGTTTGGCTCATGATTCTGATGCCTAGAAAGTTCAAGATTGAAAGTTGCATCTGATGAGGGCCTCAGGCTCTTCCACTCATGGCAGTAGGTGAAGGAGAGCCAGCATGTGCAGAGATTACATGGCAAGAAAGGAAGCAAGAGAGAGGGGGAGGTGCCAGGCTCTTTTTAACAACCAGCTGTCATAGGATCTAAGAGAGTAAGAGCTCACTCACCACAAAGGAGGGCATTAATCAGTTCACAAAGGATCCACACCCATGACCTAGTCACCTCCTATTAGGCCACACCTCCAACATTAGGAGTCAAATTTCAACATGAGGTTTGGAGGAGACAAACATCCAGACCTTAGCAATGCGTTTCAAAGTTGTTTGGCAAGAACCATGTCTTACTCATCTTTTGAAATTTTACAGTAGCTCATGAAGAGCCTGGAACATAGAAGGCTTTCAAAAATTACTTGCCGAGAGTCAATAATTTATTTTTTCCTATGAATATCATCTGAACTCCAGATGGTATTCTAGAAAAATACCTCCTCTCTTTGTTTTCTTGGATGTTTTCTGAGATGTTTTCTCCACCTTTATACCAATTGATGACAAAGAGTTAGATGTGGCCACTGAGTTGTAGCACCCTAATTATGGGACTAGGTGACACTGATGCAACTAAGCCCTTACTTGCCCCCCTAATTCCACCAACATGTACAGTTAACCCTCCATTCATGGGTTCCACATCTGTGGATTCGATCAACTGCAGATAGAAAGTATTCGGAAAAAGGCCAGGCATGGTGGCTCATGCCTGTAATCCCAGCACTTTGGGAGGCCGAGGTGGGTGGATCATGAGGTCAGGAGATTGAGATCATCCTGGTTAACATGGTGAAACCCCGTCTCTACTAAAAATACAAAAAAAAAAAAAATTAGCAGGGCGTGGTGTCATGCGCCTGTAGTCCCAGCTACTCGGGAGGCTGAGGCAGGAGAATGACATGAACTCAGGAGACAGAGCTTGCAGTGAGCTGAGATCACACCACTGCACTCCAGCCTGGGTGACAGAGCGAAACTCCATCTCAAAAAAGAAAAAAAAAAATTCAGAAAAAAAAAGATGCAAATTTCCAAAAAGCAAACTTGAAGTTGTCATGTGCTAGGTACTGCCTTAAATCCAGACAAATGAGGTGATGTGTAGGCATTGTATTAAGTCTTATAAAAAATCCAGAAATAATTGTGTAGGATATATGAAAACACTATGCTATTTTATATAAGAGACTTGAGCATCTATGGATTTTCATATTTTGGGGGGTTTCCTAGAACTAATCCCCCAAGGATACTGAGGAATAACTATATTTATAATAAAAATTATAATGTTAAGCTTCAGTCTCTGATTGTAGCTATGGTCAGAAGGAAAAAAATTAGAAGCTAGTTTTAAAAGAGGGACTATGGGTTGATCTGTGGGTCTAGAAATGTACTAGGGATAAATTCATAACTAGTACTGATATCAATTTCTGCTTATGTTTAGGGCAGAGTTTTAAATTGACTTTGGAAATTCATCAAAATCTTCAGATTATTTCCAAGACTTCTCCAGTATTTACTGTATGTAGAAATAACAAATTCCTCCTAACTAACCAGAATTACAATTTCAGTAAAACCATTTATATGTTCTTGCCTCCCAGAATATGGAGAAAAACTGTATGATACCTGTGGCAGAGTTTATGAGTGCTACAAATTTTACATCTTTACCTTCCATTATTTTAATACAAAAATGATATCTTAGCTGGTTATAAAAGTCTGTGAGAACAGACTTTCTTCTTTAGCTTTTCATGTAAATGGGTCTATTACTTTCTTTAATCTAATATTTTATGAAAAACAGTGAGGACAACTTAATTTTTTCCTTCTTTTGTAGGACATGTGATCTTTTTACCTGGATTGAGGTATTCCTGTATGTTTTTTACTAAATTATTTACTTTTTAAATTATTCTTCATAGAATTTTAAACACTTCTCAAACCAGTCCTCAAAGTCATTGATTTTGATTTTGTTTTTTCTTTTTTTTTTCCTTTTTAGGTGTATTCCTTAGTGCTTCCTTAGTTTCAAACCTATGATAAATTTTGTCTTTTGTTTTCTTTTATTTCTTAGTAAAAAGATGATACATACATAATACAGACTACAGAGACTAGAAGATGTAGTTTGTACAACTGAAAAAGAACACAGAACAAAAAGAATATAAAAAATAGTCATGGAATAATAAAATAAAACTAAAATAAAAGACTAACTGAATACAGAGACTTCTGAGTTCACTATGTTCCAGGGAGAGGATAGAGATACAAAGAAAGAGAGAGAAAGGGAGAGGAGAAAAAAGAGAGAGAGAGAAGCTAGATGAAAAACTTCAACAATAAGAAATGGATATCACTATCATAACTTTTTTCCCATTTTAGTCTGTCATATTCTACCTTCAATACTCTATTCCTTTCATTGGTAGCTTCTTGTTTTTTGATAATACAAAAAAAAAAACTTTTTACAAAGTCTTTCTTCTATCTCTTGAATTACAACATGTACTCTCCATTTAATTTTCACTTATAATATCTAAGTCTTTCTTTTTGTTTGACACATCTTAACAGAGACACAAGGCTAAATTGTCTGTGCTTTTTATTCACCTTTGACTAGAAGAAGCTATATCTGTATCATTATTTTTGCCCTAGAAAAACATTAGAAGATTCTACTCAACTCCTCTCATTGTTTCCTTGGATACTTTCCATTTTCTATTTAGCGCCTGTGTTGGCAGGTTATGTATTGGTGGTTTGTAATATCTGATAGATTTTGTATTGCTTGGGCGTGGGAGGTGGCAGTGGAATTGAGAACTGGCAAAACGAGCAGCTGTCAGCTGGTAATTCTAATTTGGGTAAGTTCTTTCTTAGCACTTGCCAAATTTGAAATACCATCTGCCTCAGGGCTATGTGTGCTCCCTTGATTAGAAGTGTGCGGCTACTTTAGAGCTCATCCTTTCACTTGCTTGAGGACAGCAAGTTACTTTGTTGGGAAACCAGTGACCATACAATGCCCTCATCTCTCAAACATTTTGTTGCACGCTATGGACTTATCTCTATTGACTTTCATCTACAATTGCAAACTTAGATCTCCGCTCCTTGTTATACAATATTCTCCACGCTGCTTATCTTATATCATTTGGGATTTTTTTGTGACTTAAGAAACCCAATGACTTTAGCCATAGAATTTTTGTTTTGTTTGGGGTATTGTTTATATAAATAAAAATACAGAAGCTAGGCTAATTTTATGTAATGATTGATCCACTACCAAGAACCTAGTATATCTCTACAGCTGCTCTGCCTGCTTCATTTATAGTTGAATATTGTTAAAGCTGGGTGATGGACACGTGGCTTATTACATGACTTTACCTGCTTTTGTATATTCTTGAAATTTTCAATGTAAAAAAGTAAAACAAAATTACTCCAGTCAGGAGAAATTTCTGTATTTCTCCCCATCCTTATTGTTTCAAAAAAGGGTTGGTTTCAGGGCATTATTCTAACTTTTGTCTTATATTCAGACCTCTGCACTGGACTTACCATGGGAAGTCTTTTGTGCTTATCTTTTATTTGACCCAAATTTTATGTATCTGACAAAGTTTGTCATATGGACCTGTGGCAGGTTAATTAAAGATGAATTTTACTATACTCTTTTATGGTTTTGTTCCTTCAGCTGGATTGCTTTGGGAGAGGGGAGTTGAAGATATGTATTTTTTTTCTTGTCAAGAGAGTCTGTTGGAAAGGGCATTTAATTTATTTGAACAGAGGTGTCAGTATTGCTCTAAAAACCATAAAGCACAGAAGACAAAACCATACTGATATAAATAATTCACCTCCTTCTCCCCGCAATCACTGCCAGTTATATTTTGTTGCCAAGAAAAAAAGGTCAAAAAATATTACAAACTTTTCAAAACTGCATAGGCCTAACTCCTCTATTGTAGTTACTGCCATTCTTTCTTGAGGCTAGAGTAGCACTTAGTCCTGGAAACAATGAAATCTGAAGTCCAAAGAACCATTCTTCCAAGTTATAAGTGAAGTTTTGAGATATTATTCCCTCAATCCCATAGTGCCATCATTATAAAAAGCAATTAATATGATGTACCACTGAATTAATGGTATTTCCATAAAAGGGTACATAGTGATTAAAAGATTCTTTCTGATTTTAGAAATGTGAGAGTATGACAAAAATGCATCTGCTAGATGGCAGAAATCTGTAAGTCTTCTGTTTTCATAGGCCCAAGCAACCTGAAATTTCTTAGAATGACAAGTGCCAGCAGCCATAACAGGTTGCAACTTGCCCAAGCTTAGTTTCTGTAGCCCTTCTTAAGGTGAGAAGTAGGGGAGCAGGTTTTCTGAGTCTTATCGCTTACTTTCTGAATTGTGGCTTTGTAGGGGTTCCTTGTCATCCTTCATCTCTATTTTACCAGGATACCAAGCTTCCTACAGAAGCTGGCTCTTTCTGGCTACTTCTACCACAGCTTTCCTGTCAACTTAGTTTTTCAGCAAGTTCTTGAGTTTTGAATCTTCTTCATCTTATCTTGGATCAGATGTAGTATCTCCAACTCAATTCTACATCTTTCACCACCATTTTCTCTGTTCTGCACTTAGAAAAATGTTCACTCATCCTGCTCAGATTCAAGGAGAGTCATCCCTGGCTAGTGAGTAATCACATTTAGACATATTTTGTGTTGTCTCTCAGACCCTTGTTTGGCCACATGAGCAGCTCCACAGAGAAATGGTCGATACTATTGTAGATATTATCATATCCCTCTACTCCCTTCTCCTTTGTTTAGCATGATATGCTACTATGGTTTATATCAACTCTTGGCTGCCTGTCAGTGATGCCAGTTGTGCTAAAACCATATTTAGCAGACCTAAACACAGTGGTCGATGGGATAGCATTGAATTCAATGGCTGCCTTAGATGTTAACACAATGGGATCTGTTTCCAAGGGGATAGAGGGAAACCCGATACAAAGAAAACTTTTGAGAGAGCCCCGGGGTAACATCATATGCATCTGGTATGTCTGAAACATTTGGAGTCTCCTCCTCTGCAAGTGAATACACATAGCCTGTACTGTACGTGTCACTGCTGCTTCATTATGGCAAATTTTTTTCAGGGTAAGAGAAATTGAGCCTAATAGCTGTCATATCATGTCTTTTAACACTCCACCCTCTTATGCTGAAGGAAGCCACGATCATCCAAGTGGGAAGGAATGTATACCGATGTTCTGATTTAAGTGAATGAAGGTCTTCTTTCCACCTCGGGAAATCTTGAGGGTTATGTAACAGCAGCTTTGAAATGCTTGTACGATGTACTTTGTGCTAGTCCATCTCAAATCTTCACCAGCTGTACCAAGAACAGAAAAAAAAAAAGGAATTTGGTGAGTACTTTATAAAGCTAAATTTAATTAATTTCACCTGTGATTATGTTTTTCATATATCTTGGAACATTAGAATGTCCTGTATTTATAAATGATGATGAGGATAGAGAGTAAATATTTTGTTTTGCTTTGTCTTGTTTTTAATAAAATACAGAATTAGCAAACCTATTACAGCCTACCATATCTAGTCCATGAAATTCAATACCTAGATAAGTACTTCTATAATTCATGGGTGCTCCAAATACTAGAGAATGCTTATAATGACACAATGTCTGACACAGAAGAGTATTTAATAAATGTTAGTTATGTCACTGTTGTTCCCACCAAGAAAACTGGTCATTTGGGGATGTTAGATTGTGTTCTTTTGAGTTTCTTTCTTCTGATTTGGGAACAGGGGAATGGAGGGTGAAATTGTCAATGACTGTTTGTGAAGGAAAAGGAAAGATGTGTGGTGTTTACACAAGTATGTGTATAAATCAATAGGCTATTGTCAGATATGTATTTTTTAAGACAGCACACAAGCAGCTGCATGTGTTTGGTAAGTTAGGAAACTTAAAAGTGCCTGCCAGTTATGCAGCCAATTTTGAACAAAGCTGCTACAGAAGGATTATTATTTAAGATTACCATACTTTATACCACAGTATTTTACTACTCTGGCAACAGCTGTTTAGACTAGAGCTAGGTGCCTGGAGTTTTCTTGGTGATGAGGTGACCTGGGTTGAGGTATCTGCTTAAAACTCACACTCTACACTTGATAGTGTCTAAACATGGCAAAGATATTTTCATCTTTGAAAATCAAAATACCAAAATTTTGAGAAGTGGCAAAAGGAAGTAAAAAGTATAGACGTTAATTTATCCATCTACTCATTTATTCTATAAACAATCATTACTGGAGCCACATCAACGGATAGAGGAGGTGACAAGGATAAGAAATAAGAGTGCCTGCTTCATCAGAGATGAGCACTCTACTTTTCATGGGATACCAGAATGTCTGCTGTATCCTGAACTAAAACACTTCCACTTTTATGTGATAGTTTCTGAGTTCTTTTTTATTAGAAGCAATCAAAACAGCTCAACTAACTTAAGCAATAAATACATTATTTTACCATAAAGATAAGAGCTTGTCTCACATAACCAATATCAGGAAAATTTTTAGGTACAGTGAAAGACCTGTATCCAGGGCCACAGCTATGAGGCTGATTCCTTTCTCCTATCTCTGCACCTCTCCCTGCTTCAATCCCTTTTCAGGGAGTTTCTTTTTAAGAGGAAACAGTACGCCAGTTTCTTCTACTTCTCCCTTTGTCATAGCCTAAAATACAGTGGCTCTCAGTCTTCACATTACAGTCTGACCATCAGAGAGACAAAACTTCACCACTGTGTGTTCCAAATTCCCAGGGAAGGCTTTTCACTGCGCATGAAAGCAACCATTCTCACTTTGTGGCTAGAAAAGGAAGCTACTTTACGGGAACAAAGTTCTAGGTTGAAAATTCAGTAAGTGTCCACCACAGTTTTCCTCCATTTCTACCTCTTTTATACAATGCAACCTTCTATTTTTTGAAACCTGAAAGACCTTGGATGAATAAAACATCCCTACATGTAAGGTCATTTCTCTGAAATAATTCATAGCTGGGTATTGAAAATAATGGTGGAATGGGGGTGTTTACGAATGGTATTATATCAAGAGGACCAAGAAATATCCATATTTATGTCTGATATATCCATAAATTCCCTAGTAGAAGGATCAAAGAAAAAAATCTTAACACTGTATTTTCATATGCTTTTTATTCTAAGACACTTCTTTTTCTTTTCCTTTTCTTTTCTTTTCTTTTCTTTTTTTTTTTTTTTGAGACAGAGTCTCACTCTGTCACCCAGGCTGGAGTGCAGTGGTGCAGTCTCAGCTCACTGCAACTTCTGCCTCCCGGGTTCAAGCGATTCAGTGCAGTGGCGCAATCTCAGCTCAAGTGATTCTCCTGCCTGAGTCTCCCAAGTAGCTGGGACCACAAGGACACTTATTTTTAATTTTCTTAATTTTAAATGTGTAACTAATAATAAAGGAAATTTGACAGAAGAGCTGTGACCCAATAATCATTGGTCACACATGTAGAAACTTTAGCATATGAGAAGTTTTCTATTCAATCCTTTTGAGTCATATGTATTGGTAGCACATTTTAACTTGTTATGTATCTTTAATTGTTACTTAAAATGTGTTCAAAGATTTACACCAGAATCATTGTAGCAAAAAATTCATGATTTCACAGAAGGCTGCCTGTTAATAATCAAGGGCAGTATGAACTGCTAAATATCTTGGATTAAAATAATGCTCAAGAGTTTCAAGCAGGAAAGAGTTTTGTGACTCGTTAGTGGTTCATAAAATTCTGTCATTCAAACATAGGCCCATTTTCTGTCAAAACCATTGTTTAAATATCAGGATATACATGAGTTATTAGGAAGAAACATACAAAATAAGTTTAACCAAGTAATAAACACATATGAAAACTTAGTGTTCTTCAACAAGCCTCAGACTTAAAAGGATTTAGTTAATCAAGATCATAAGCCCAGTTAACAAAAAGCAGCATGAGAATATCATAATTTCTGAGTCCAAAAGAGATTTTAAAGATGCTTAAATAAAAAGCTGGTAACTGAAGAGAAAAATGTTATGTAATTTTATGGATATGTGTATATTATTTTCTATTAAGATTTTTAACATGTTCATTAAAAAGAGTTTATTTTTTCCCAAAGTACAGCAGTCATATATCTTATGATGCATGACATTCTAGACTAGATAAAATAGAGTAGAAAAGCAAACTTTGTTCCTCACCCCAGTGATGAAGTTTTTGTTGCTGGGCTGGACCATATAGAAAATCTTTTTCCTAAACTGGTCGTGCTAAGATTCTTGCTCTGCTTTGACCTCCAATCATTAAACCTTGCTTTGATTCTCATCATCTTCTGGCTTCATGGTAGGAAGAGGCAGAAGTGTCACCTGGGGCACTTCATGTTTACAGGTATTACTCCACTAGCACAGTTAGCACAGTGACCCCACCTATTGCTGGAACCTAATCAGTTAGAAAAATAGCATCCCCTTAGGGATTGCATGGGAGAGGTAACAAATGTTGTGAGGCAAATGTGAGGTACAGACAATAGACAACAGAGAATACCGTATTCGCAGAGAGAAGGGAATTCACTGAAGTGAGGGCAATAGAACTTGAGTTGGATCTTAGAAGACAGGTTGAATTCACATAGGTGGAAAGGAAGACAGAGGATATTTTAAAGTCAGGGAGTAAGTAGTGGAGGAAAAAGCACAAATATGAGGATGGAGGAAGCTCCTTTGACGGGGTTAGACTGGAGAGTTAGTGTTGTGAAAGATGTTTATGCTTGCGCAAAGAGAGAACTTTATTAATTTAAGCTCTGTCAGTCAAAATTACCCTCCACTCCATTGAAAGCAATACACAATGTTATTTATTTGATGAAAGTAGTTTAAAAATCACTAGTGCAGAGATGAACTGTAAGCTCTATGTGAACAGGCACTATCTGTATTATTAAATGTGGTCAAACCACACCCAGTCAATACAGTGTGTGACACATTGCATATGTTTAACAAATACTTGTTGAATCAATTTCTGTGAGTATCTAGGTGTTCTGAGAAACTCAAGCATCAAGATGCTGGTTAGACTCACGTTGGGCACATAGTGCTCTACTCAATAAAGGAATAAAGTTAAAAATTAATTCACTTCCATCTATAACAGTGCACACAAAAAGAATAACTCAATATTTAATAACAAATATGTAAAATAAAAGTCTCCTCTATCATTTCTGATATTGATAATTTGTCCTTTCTTTTTATTCTGAATCATTCGTTCTAGATGTGTATCTATTTTATGGATTTTTTTCAAAGTGCCAACTTTTGACTTTATTATTTTCTCAAATATACTTTTATTTTCTACTTCACTGATGTCTGGTCTTACCATATTATTTCCATCCTTCTACTCTCTAAGAGTTGCTATTTTCTTTTCTGTTATTTTAAAATGGAAACAAAGAAAAGATTGTACTTGACAAGATAAGGAAACAGAAGTTGATTCTGATCATATCACCATGGTATAATTCCGATAATACTGGAGCAAGAGGAGAGAGAGTACAGCTGAAACAAAAGGCAGGAGAGTTTTCAGGAGCTGGGCAAGTGAAACTACAGACCATCTGTGTTTGGTAATTGGCTTTACACAAAGGAAAAGTAAACTTTCTCTAATCTTCCTGACAGTAGGAAAGGCACTCTCTGGAGTTAAGCTCCTTTTCTCCCACAGATACTGGGATATAGGGGCCATTTCTTCTTGATGATTACATTTCAAAAGGATAGCTCCCAGTACTTGAGGAAGGGTCCTGGGCTGTGAAACTGACAAGAGACTTTTTAACGATTTACATCGCAAAGGTGCAAAGAAATATTTTACAGTAAAGAATTTTCTGAAGCAATCATTCTAAGAGGATGGAGGACAGGACTTAGAGAAGAAGCCTGTGTAAAGTTGAGTCAAGCTGAGGGGAAAATTAAGGCAATTTATTTTCTTCTTTTCTACCAAATGTTTTTAAAACTATATTTCTCTAACACTGCTTTAGCTGCAAACTGTAAGTTTTAATGAAATTTTTTTTTAGTTCAAAATGTTCCTAATTTCCATTGTGATTCCTCCTCTGACCCATGGATTGTTTAAAAACAATAATCATACTAATAATTTTTAATTGGGGTGTTCCAAATATGTCAATTAAGCCAAATTGTTCAAATCTTCTACATTCTACCAACTATCTTCTGCTTGCTCTATCTGTACTAATCACCCTTTTAATTTAGGAGTTGGCAAATGCTTAGAGGGGAGATTATAGGCAGATTTTGAGGCTTACTTCCCTGCAGTTTCCTTCTCTCTGAGATTTTGTTTCTCAAATTTTTGGCTGCTTGGGCAATGTGAATTTCAACGTCTGTTTAAGTCTAAGCCCTGTGTGATAACTACTTTCTACTTGGATTTCATTCCTCTCTTCTATTAGTTACATTCATGATCACCATACTTGGACACAATAGGTGGCCAATAAATGTTTTCTTTCCTGTTCAATAGTTGTCATTAGCTTGATCTTTCTGAGGCTGGAAAGTAGACTCCTGCCTTTTAGAAAGATTTTCAAACAACAGTTTAATGTCTAAGTCTACTTTTTGGCTTAGTAGCCCCACCTGGAGAGGAAGCAAACATTCACAGGCCGCCAACCATGTACCAAAGTGGGGAAACAATGGCTTGATGGGGCACCAGTGAGAGGACACAGAGCTACCGATGAACACCTACACTAGAAAATAGCAAGTTCCCTGAATTATCTGTTATGTACCCGAGTTGTGTTCAGTAGGACTTTTTGTTGCAAGTGAGAGAAATACATTTTAATAAGCCAGGGGGAGCTTAACAGAGGATTATTCATCCAGAAACTGGAAAATCATCTTGGCCCAGTGTGGTCCCTGTCTTTTCCTGCCATCTTCTCACTCTACCCATAGTCATATATCTCCCCCTCTTTGTTAGTTCAGCTTTCTCGCTCTCCGCAGACTGGCTTTTCTACCTTTTCATACATAAGACCAAATACATTCATGTTCAAAAGCCTGCCAACATGACTGCCTGGCAAATTCTAGTCCAATTACACACTGTCAGAGTCCAGAAATATAAGCTTGACTGCAGGAGCCCAGGGTCCAGGGTGGGTGTGGAAGGAAAGTGTGGGACTGGGCGGGAAATGAGCTGCAAGTGCTGTTGCAGATTCACAGTTGGTTTAAGCACTTTAAATAATCAGAACAAAGTTAGTCTCCAATTCCCCTCAGGGAAGCATTCCAATGATGTCAGCTAAATTCCATTTTGAACAAATGATTTACAGACCATGTGTCTCCATACACTCTAATGGCATATCATCTGTCTTCATCTGACACTTCTTTAAAGGGCAACAGGGATGAGACAATTAACTGTTGTGTTGACCTTGTAGAGCTCCACTCCTCAGCCTCAACTTTGTTATTAATCTTATGTCATATAGACCCCAGCCCTGTTAAGAGACCCACCCTAACCTTGGTCACAGACTAAATTTGTAATGCCTACCATAAGCAAGTGCCCTAAACCTAACCATGTACTGAGAGATGGAAATTGTCAACTTATCACAAAATCTATAAATTTGGAAAAGAGAACTTTATTTCTTATGAAGGGCTACAACTTGCAGGCTGGGAAGCACAGCCTCTGGTAGAGATTGAAAGTAGAAACTTTGAGGGAGGGAGGGTATCATTGAGTTTTATACTTGGTCGATAAGTTAGATATACATATTTATCAGGTTACAGGAGGGGCTAGGAATGTTCATGAGGGGAAGTCACAAGCATGTGTGGTAAGCAAACATGAATGTCATATAATCCCATGTTCATTTTGGGGTACAGACTTAACATCAAAATGTGATAAAATTAGGCTGTATATGTGAAATGTGAAATGGAGGATGCAGAGATGCCTCACACAACCTCCATGAATACCTCAGAACCATTCCATGGTTGATGGTCACTTACCAGGAAGGAATGTTGATCAGTTGTTGTGTCAAAACCACAAAAGGGGAGGGGATTCGGTCAAGGTGCCAAGCTACTGGTTGAAGTCGGTGGAAGAGTGAGTTATTCCTTCTTTTTTTTTCCAGGGCTGGTTTCTGTTTAATTCTTAGAAAAAAAAGTCTAATGGCAATTAGGGAGGGAGGGGGTGTAACGAGGCGTGACTGATTCCCACACCCATCATGGCTAGAAAACTTTGTTGTTAAGGTTTCTCTGGGGTCTCCTTGGCCAAAAGGGGTTTGTTCACTTGGTCAGGGGAATTAAGATTTCATTTTCATTTCACAAAATGTTTTGTGCTGCATATGGTAACTCTTACAACTTAGGCTCAGCTTCAGTGTTCAACACAAAGTAGCCCTGGAACATGACCTTAACCCTGGATATTCCTCACTTACATAAATGAGACTCTCATTTGAAAGCAATTAAACTACATCAGGCCATGATTGTCGGGGTAGACATCAACTAACATGGAAAAGTCAAATATTTTTTTCGCTCACAGTTAAAATTCTGAAGTGCATAACCAAGTGTTGCCTATAGTTCTAGATGGCATTGTTCTGAGTTTAAGCTGAATATTTTTGAGATAGCAAAATATAAGACATGCAAATTATCTAATTAAAAATGTGAAAGCTGATGTACATAATCAAATGACAGACCAAATTTTTTTCTATCTGAAACAAATAATATTTTTAAATTAGTTGATGAATGACAGATGCTGTGCTTTTGTTTGTTCTGTGGGCCCCAGAGGCTTATTTCCCATCCTCCTTGCTCCTTGAATAAAGTAGGTGATAAAAATTATAGATTTTCTATTAAATTGTAATTGTTTTCAATTTTCAAAAGAGTATTTAAAATATTATATATATATAAAAAAGTGAAGAATGATAATTTGAAAAGAGTCATGGTACAATTAAAAAAATAGAACTTTAACAGTACATTTGAATTCTGTTTACTCCTATCGAATCACATTCATTTCCTCCTCCCTTCAAGTTACTATCCTCCTGAATTTAGCATTTATCATTGCCATGCATTTCTTTATACTTCTACTATGTTACATGTATCCCTAGCAACATTTAGTACTGCTTTGTATAAGTTTACACTATATGTAAATATTATATATTCTTCTGTAACAACATTTTTCTTTTAGGATAATTTTGTGAGATTTATCCACATGTATGATATTTTAATTTTTTACTATAATGTATTCATTCTACTTGGGTGGAAATTTCAGTGTTTTTTCCAGTTTCTTGCTAGGTCATGCTCTTTATACAATCACGTGCCTCATAATGTTTTGATCAACAACAGACCGCATATGTCACTGTGGTCCCATGAGATTATAATACTGTATTTTTACTGTACCTTTTCTATGTTTAGCTATATTCTGATACACAAATAATTATCATTGTGTAACAGTTACCTACAGTATTCAGTACAATAACATACTATACAGGCATGTACCCTAGGAACAGTAGGCTGCATCATGTAGCCAACATATGTAGTAGTCTGTGCCCTCTAGGTTTGTATAACTACACTCCATGATGTTCAAACAGAGATGAAATCACCTAACCACACTTTTCTTAGAATGTATCCCCAATATTAAGTCATGTATGACTGAAATTGCTCTTTACCTTCCATTTTTGGCCTCCCATTTCAAACAGGGCATCTCTAGTAGCCTTTGAGGGAAGCATTTAGACAAATGTAGCTTCAAGAAACAAAGATATTTCATTCTAGAAGCAATATGACTGTATATTAAGCATGAGATATGGTCTATAGGTAAACATCTTTGTCTCCATTAAAAGACATTTTATTTATTGATGAAAATTATATTCTATACCTCAGTTTCCTCATTTGCCACAAGGGATAATAATGGTACCTACTTCACAGGGTAGTTTTGAGGATTAAGTGGGTTAATACATGTAAATTGTTAGGACTTTGCTTTGCACATAGTGCATGCTGTTGCTATTTTTATCATTATGATAACTTCATGGGAAATATTTTGCTTTTTTATATGTACTATAGTAACTTCATGGGTATTGTTTTATATATCAGATATCCTGTTCTTCCTGCTGGATTTGGATGTTATATATTCAGAGGCATGAACATAAATTGTTTGTGAAAATTTCCATCCTTCACAAGCTTAATTTCAAAAGATAGCCTGTTATCTCTAGTGTTTATTCAGCTGATATTTCTAAGCACAGCTGTAAGAATACTGAGAGGGTCTTTGGGCTGCTGTGAATAAAACTATTGGTGGAGGGCAAGCTAGAGTTGTTAAAAGAGGTGACATATGAGTATACAGCAGCGTCTTTCAAGGGACAGCAAGAAGGTGCCTCTATCAACGCCTTCATCTCTTAAGGAGTCAGTTGACTGGAAGAGACTTGGAAATGTCAACTTATATCATTCCATTTCAGACTACTTTAGATTAACATGGGTTTTGCTGGTTCCTGAGGACCCAGATCCAAAGGGCTTAACCCAGGCTATGGGTCTTTCTCTGGCTAGACACACCCAATTCCCTAAATGAAGTGGAGGTCAGCAAATAGGTTTCAGGACACTTTATTGTAAATGTTTAGTTCCCAGAGCAAACTTGTAGCCACAGTAATATGATATTAGTGGCTTCTCTGTAGTTCATTGCTAATTGCCAGGGCAGATGCCCAAACTGCCAGGTCAGTCAGTCTCAAGATGTGGCAAAGGTAAAACTCTTTGTATATGTGAGCTCCATCTCCTTCAGCTGTCACTGGATCCCTGGGCTGCCTCTACTTTCCACCTTCAGAGAAATTTGAGTCATTCACAAAAATGTCTAATTTACTTACAAAAGCACAATCATTTCAGAGACACCAGAGGATTATGTTTGGCAGTGGAATCTGAAATGTTGCTTTTTTCTTTCACTGTTTCTCAGAGAAAATTGTTCTTTTTCTGCAAATTAATAACCTCAAACAATACTTTGTGAAAGCTCTCTTTGTTCTTTTGGATTTTTCAAGCCCTGCCTGGGGAATAAGGCTCACATCGCCATTTGGAATTGCCACCACTGAGAAGGATCTGTGAAGTGGCATGCATTAGTATTCAGGTGCTTTCTTTGAAACATTCACAGTGTTCTTCTAAGAAATTTGTAATGCCAAAATGATCCCATCTCTAAGTGACTATTGCTTTCTTACCAGTATGCCTCTAGACCTTCTGTTCTTTCTATTTCAGGAGATAGCCAGTTGCTAAGGCTCTTTCACATCACGGCAGCAATGAATCCTTAGTTAATTGCTCCCTCTCCTACCTCAGAAATAGCACCAAATGCAGAAATGGGACCCTCTTCAGAATATTTCATCAGGAATTCAAACCTCATAAAAGATACTTCCCTTCTTCCTTTTGGGTAGCAGCAACATATGATTCCTGTGGGGTGTCCTTTCTCACTGCACTGAATCATTGAATCTGATTTTGTCCAACCTAAAGCTTGTCTCTGGTGGTCTTTAGCTGATTAGGCTTTGACAGCAAGAACGCTTTTACAACCACACCCTCCCACCAGATCATCCTGACCAGTCTCAGTTTAGTCCTACTAACCAAAAGAAATGTATCTGCTGCCTGCTTCAGACCAGGAAACCAACCCTGTTACACTCACAGAATCAGAATAATAAAAATCAGACATTATAATGCCAGCAGGCCTCTGCAGTGCTTTCACAGCCCACAGACCTTAATACATTTATCCCTTCCATCCACTGCTTTGACACACATACCTGAGTGAGACACAGAGGGATGTGTCATATCATCTGAAAAAGGAGCAAGTTTTGTCATCTCAGAATCCTCCTCACACAAAGCAAGACCCAGCATAGGGAGCTGATCAATACATATCACTGAATGAAAGTTCTAGACCTTCAAATATAAAAGGTAAATAAGAAATTCGGGGGCAGAGGTGCAGAGGTAGGGTGGAAAGTAGGGGGATAAACTCATTTTTTTGTTTGTTTGTTTGTTTTATGAGATGGAGTCTTGCTCTGTCACCCAGGCTGAAGTGCAGTGATGCGATCTCGGCTCAATGCAATCTCTGCCTCCCAGGTACAAGTGATTCTCCTGCCTCAGCCTCCTGAGTAGCTGGGATTACAGGCATAAGCCCCCATGCCCAGCTGTTTGTCTTTTTAGTAGAGACGGGGTTTCACCATGTTGGCCAGGCTGGTCACGAACTCCTGACCTTGTGATCTGCCCGCCTCGGCCTCCCAAAGTGCTGGGATTATAGGCATAAGCCACCGCACCCAGCCTGAAGTCAGTTTTAAGTATCTAGAGTTTGAAATGCATTTCTCTTAGGTCTTTTTAGCTGATATGTTAGAATTTGTGGTGCTCAAATATTCTCCTGCCAAGTAGTGATTTTTGACTTCCTCACTCACCCCAACCTGCCATTGAAAAAAATCAATTTTGCTCATTTGCAAGTCATATTGAGATCTCTTTTACCCATATAAATCAGTGTTGTTTTAACTTTTCCTTCAAACCAGTTACAACTTCTGCCTAGTTCCCTCCTATCATGTGAATCAAATAAAATATTTATTATGTGTTCAATCAGTATGAGAGTCTGATTTTTACCTTTTCCTTAAAATTATCTTTGAACAGTATCTATTTTGTGCAATTGCCCAGGAGTGCCTTATACTTAATAATTATTCTGGTTCAGTCCATGAATAAAGCGTTGAATAACATTAAGACCTTTGTAGAGGTTTCTCTAAAATATTTCAAAATGTTCTGCTTTATACACCAACTTACTTCACTTCTCTGCAAAGCAAATTTGTTGCACTGTAGGGAGGTTGAAATTCCGCTATCTCAGGGAAGACTTGCAAAGTTTTCTTGTTGAGGTTGCTTAGGGTCAAAAATGTGTGTGATCAGCTGTTTTGTTTTGCAGGATTATTGTTTAGGGATGCATGCTTCTTTATCTCTTCTCAGCATCTCTCATGGTTCTGATTTATATTTGTAGAGCAAGAGAATGAAATGGTGCCATCAGCATCCCTCTTTTTCAGATTCTTTCTCATATCCTTGCAAGACTTGCCTCCTTTTCTCTGGATCTGTTTTTCTCATTCCCCTGTGATACAAGCCCTTAGGAAAAACTTTTGTGATCATTTCTTCAAAGCTTGAAACATGCAAAGTGCTGAAAATTACAATATTATCTCTTTTTCCTGTGCTCTCAAATCCAGAGATATGCACTGTGTGGAAATAGATAAAGAGCACCGGAATTAGAACAAACAGAGACTATTTCTTCAGAGCTTGCTATAGCAAGAAAGTCAGCCACCATCACTTAAATTCGGCAGAGACTCAAAGGCATGAAGGAAAAGCTTTAGCGTGAAAAAAAGTGGTAAGGGGAAGCTGGAGGGAGCTAACAAAAGGTGTAGCATCTTATGTGATTGGTTTGAAGAGTATTTGGCTTTCTCTGGTTGGACCTCAGTTGGAAACCGGGCAAAATATAGAAGCTGCCAGTCATTGACCAAGTCCTAACTTCTCTGGGCCAATTACTACAGAGGTTGTCATTTGGTTTTCAGTGCTTGTTGCTGCTGAGGTTGTGGGTCAGAGTTCTACCATAGTGTATGCTGTGTCCATTGTCCATTTGTATATTCAATCTGCCTAGCATATTTTTATAATGTTAAATGATAATTATAAATCTAAAGAGATGCAAAGGACCAGGCTATTTGAAGTCCTTGAGAAATTTGAGTTTCATCCCCTATTTTATGTTACTATTAATTTTTCTTGATCATCCATGCATCCATGATTACCTAGACTCTGTGCTGTGGGTTTTACTTGTGTGATCCTTATCAGGTACCTTTTTTGTTGTGGTTGTTGTTGTTGAGACAGTGTTGAGACAGAGTCTCGCTTTGTTGCCAGGCTGGAGTGTAGTGGCACAATCTCAGCTCACTGCAATCTCTGCCTCCTGGGTTCAGGCGATTCTCCTGCCTCAGCCTCCCCAGTAGCTGGGACTACAGGCGCACGCCACCAGGCCCAGCTAATTTTTGTATTTTTTGTAGAGACAGGGTTTCAGCATGTTGGCCAGGATGGTCTCAATCTCTTGACCTCGTGATCTGCCTACCTCAGGCTCCCAAAGTGTTGGAATTACAGGCGTGAGCCACTGCACCCAGCCATCAGGTACATTTTTAACTTCTTTGTGTACACATGGAGACTGGGATTCAGATATGTGAACAAACCTGATGTAAACTGCACAGCTAAGAAAATGAGGGTGCAAAAATGTTCATACAAATCTTAGATCCATTTTCTAGAAAAAGATGTAGAAGGATATACACCAAATTTTTAACCGTGATAACCTAAATCTTACTAACTTGAGAAAGGTAAAAATACATTTTCCTTTGTGCATTTTTGAATATTTGGTGAAAATAAGCATGGATTGGTTTTATAATAAAAAGAAAATTAATCTAAATAAACAACAAAACAACATGAAGTTGTATTTTCTCTAGACACTATATTAACTTCCCTCTGGGAATCTAATTGAAAAGCTATTTCATAAACTAAAATCACAGAGAAAATTTATCCCAGATAATAAACCCACATTAGTTATTTGAAGAGTGACTCTCTCTGAGGAAGTTTACACAGTAGAATATTAATTGCAGGTAACAAACCAAAAGGAGCAAAAGAAGTGTGTATTCTTAAGAGATATTCCCATCAAGTATAGGATTTTAATAAATAATAATTCTACCATCTAGCTCTTTTGCTTTTTAGTTAACTGATGCTACTCATTTATCAATTTATCAAATATTAGTTAAGCTACTAATGTTTTAGGCATAGTGTTGGCACTGAGAATAAAAATAAACAAATAAGTAAACAAACAAACTATTCATTTTATAAATTTATAGTTTTCTGTCTGTTAAAATACAATTTTAAGAAAAAAGTAAAATCATGGCTTACAGAGATATAAAAAGATTAATGTGTTAAAGATTTTTATTTAACTCATTCATGAGGAAACTGGTAAGATGTTACAATCAGTGCAAAGGTGAGTGTAAAGAACAGACATATTTTTGTTTCATTAACATTGCAATGAGTATGCAAATGGAAGCAAACTGACTTTCTCAGAAATAAAATCTGCCAATATACAGAATTCACGTGCCTGTCTATAGAAGAGAATTATTCTGCATCATTATCAGTTATCTACAACTTACAAAGTTGTAAAATAGCTCCCATAGAATCAGAATCAGATAACCAGGAAGGGAATGCAAAGTTTTCCACTGAAGCAAAAATTTTTCCCTACAGGGCAAAGAGAGACTATAACATGTGTGGCAGACATTGCTAACTGTGTGCTCTGTGTTCTTTCCTGCACCACCCCTCTCTACCAATAGAACCTTTGCTTGTTCAGGTAAACTCAAAGTTCCCTATTCTTGTCCCCACAAATAAAATGATGATAACCCAACATTGATATAGTCAGTAATTGGTTCAGGATAAGCTTCAATTTTGCCCAAAAAAGAAAAGTGGTTTTTTTTTGTTGTTGTTCTTGTTGTTGTTTTTAATGTGAGACTTCTAGGAAAGCATTTGTTTTCCTTATTAAAAAAACAGTAATTAACAACTGATATAGCCCTTTTTTGGTTCTTTTCTCCCTTTTTTATCTGGAATATAGTGTAGTTACTAGAATTCAGCAGTCATTTTCTGGCCTTAGACTGACCAGCATAAAAACTATATGAATAATAGTTGCATTAGTCAGTTTGTGCTTCTCTAACAAAATACCACAGACTAGGTGACTTAAACAACAGAGATTTACTTCTCACAGTTCTGGAGTCTGGGTAGTCCAAGATCAAGGTGCCAGCTGATTCAGTTTTTGGTGAGGGTCCTGTTCTTGGCTTATAGATCTTGGACTCCTAAGTTCAATTGATCCTCCCATCTCAGCCTCCTGAGTAGCTGGGACTACAGATGGTTGTACATTTTTTAGTTGTTCTTAAAAGAAAGATTGTGTGATGTACCATAACGGAAATCTAACTCCCTTTTCCCTGTAACCTAAATTTCATCTACCTTGATATCAACACATTGTCAATGCTTCTGCCACCACTTTCTTTAATTTTATGGGAAAATAATTCAATTGAGACATAGAGAATGAGACAGACAGAGAGAGAGAGAGAGAGCCCGCACTCTAGTCTTTTCTCATGGCAGTACTAATCCCATCATGAAGGTATCAGATTAAGAAAGTATCCTGCCTATAATCCCAGCACTTTGGGAGGCCAAGGAGAGTGGATCATTTGAGGTCAGGAGTTTGAGACCAGCTTGGCCAATATGGTGAAACCCCACCTCTACTAAAAATACAAAAGTCAGCAGGGCTTGGTGGTGGGCACCTGTAGTCTCAGCTACTCTGGAGGCTGAGGCAGGAGAATCGCTTGAACCTGGGAGGAAGAGGTTGCAGTGAACTGAGATTGCATCACTGCACTGTAGCCTGGGCAACAGAGAGAGACTCCGTCTCAAAAAAAAAAAAAAAAAAAAAATTAGGCAAAAGTCAGATAACACAATACAAAAGCAAGCAACTTAAGATCTGAAACAAACTTGTCTATTTACACTCTTGCTGTTCCATAAGGAAAAACAGAGATTTCTCTGCAAAAGGGAGTCTGGCACCTTCTCCATTTTCTGTAAGGAATTGCAGGCTATTATAAATTATTTTAGGTTCCTTATGCAGCAGAGGGTGACAAGAGAAAGGAGAAACAGCAGAAGTAAATGAAGGAAACAGAATTCATTCAATTGAGGAAAAAACAAACAAACAAACAAAAACTCTTGCTCAAAAAGGCAAGGTCCCAGGAGAAAACAAAAACAAAAACAAACCATGAAGGCCTTTTAATACAAACACAGGCACACATATGCGCACATCTTGGATGTTACCTTTGCATTAAGCTAATCCATTGAGCTCCTTGAAAAAAAACTTTTTAAATCTCATTATCATATTTTAGCGAAGACAAATTGCCGATATTTCGGAAGCAATAAGTATCAAACCTGAAACAGCTTGATTTAGAAACCAAACCCAGGCTATTGTGGTAAAGAAGAAAAAAAAAGATGGCAGAACCTTAACTATGAAACTACAATGTGGGGCAACAGCTATTGCTCTTCCAGTTTGGCTTGCCTAGCAAAAAGATGGCCTTGTTATGTAAATAAAACCCCTTAAGTAATCAAAATAAAACATTTCCCTCCCCTCCCTTTTTTTGTAGAAATTTAGCCACTTCAGAGGCTTTGTTCCCCTTGAATTGGAACTTTCCTTCAGATTTCATCACGTCGGATAGAGCTGGTCAAATCTAATGGGAAAACGACTGAAACAACAACAAAAACAGAAACAAACAACAACAAAAACATTTAAGCAAAACAAATGATTACACAATTTATACAATTACTGAGCACTCTAATGGTAAGGAGAAATTAAGACCAGCTGGTTGTTCATCTTAACTTTAGCCAAGACAAAACCCCAATTCAGCTACTTACCTAAGGATGGGTCTCAGGCTGAAGACTGCTCTCTACCATCCTAGAAGCAGGAAAAGACTCAAATTCACCTTCCCTGTTGGAAGTGAGCTCGAACTCCAGAAAGGAGTTACCTGCCTTCCACTGTCATGGAAGCAAGAAAGCTTGCCTTCCTTGTTGGAAGGAAGTAAAGCTCCTTCCAACAGGAGTTGGAAATAAAAATTATTTTTCCTAGCAAAATAATCTTTAAATATTGACCAAATTTTGGGAGATCAGGAATTCTCTGGATGGGGAGCTTCCAGGCCTCAGCAAATTGTCCTACTGGTTTGAGCCATAAAGATAGCTCAAGCGGGTACCAAGCCCCAATAGGAGATTTCTCAAAGGTCAGCAGCTCTTCCACTCAGAATACCTTCGTGGTTAGCAAAACGTGAACTCCAAATATCTGAGATGGGTCTCAGTCAATTTAGATTGTTTATTTTGCCAAGGTTAAGGATGTGCCCATGACATAGCCTCAGGAAGTCCTGAGACATGTACCCAAGGTGGTCAGGGGTACAGTTTGCTTTTATATGTTTTAGGGAGATGTGAGACATCAATCAATATGTATAAGATGTACACTAGTTGAGTCCGGCAAGGTGGGACAACTGGAAGTGGGGGCTTCCAGGTTGGAAGTAGATAAGAGACAAATGATTATATTCTTTTGAGTCCTTGGTCAGCCTTCCATTGAATACACAATTTACTCCAGCTCAGTGAATCTGCATTTTTACATAAATGATAGAGCAGAGGAAGCAATGAGACATGCATTTGTCTCAGGTGAGCCTCAGAGGGATGACTGAATGTAATGGGAAGCAGGTTTGCCCTAAACAGTTTCCAGCTTGATTTTCTTCTTTAGCTTGGTGATTTTGGAGTCTCAAGATTTATTTTCCTTTCACAGTACTCTCAGCCAGATTTCAAAAAAGATAATTTTCACACACTTGTTTTTTTTTTTTTAATTTTGTATTTTTTTGAAACAGGGTCTCACTCTGTCACCCATGCTGAAGTGAAGTGGTGCAATCACAGTTCACTGCAGCCTTGGATTCTGGAGTTCAAGGGATCCTGCCACCTCAGCCTCCCAAATAGCTGGAACTACAGGCAGTTGCACTTTTTAATTGTTCTTAGAAGAAAGATTGTGTGAATGTATCATATCAGAAACCTAACTCCCTTTTCCCTGTAACCTAAACTTCAGCTCCCTTGATATCAACACTTCTTCAATTCTTCTGTCACCATTTTCTTTACATACGAGAGAAGAGCTCAATATTACATCCCTTGTACTAGGTGAGGTTCCCTCAATGTTTCTATACATTTTGGAGGTGGGAGGGCTTGTGGTTCTATGTTTGTTTGTTTGTTTGTTTTGTCTTTACTACAGTCTGCACCTCTCTCCCACAAGCCCAGCCACTGTTCTTACATGGCTCTAGCCATGAAAGATAGCATCTCCATATTTCATCCCCAGAAGGGTCACAAATGCAAAGCTGTGGGTGCAGTTGCTTTTAACAAAGCTTTGAGGTGAAAGAAGAGGGTCCTGAAGCATAGTAAACAGAGATCAATGTAGTTTACCAGTAGATCTGAATGGATTTAAAGTTCTTTAACTTCTTTCTTCCATGTAGAATTTCTCAGTTGACATCTTGTCTTTCTTCTCTGCCATCTTCCTCACTACTACTCTCTTCTCTCGCCTTCCCTGCCGCCTCCCTCACCTCTCGTTTCTTCCCCATCCCCACAGGTAGCCAAGTTGTTGGGACTCTCCTATTGCTTCCTACAGCGCTGGGGTTGCATGTTTTCTCCTCTTTGAAAGTTGGCAGTCCCCAAATCTCCAAAATCCTGTTCATTTCTAATAAAGAACTGTTTAAATCTCACTCCAGTTATTATTTTAAACTAAACACAGATCCAAATTCATTAGAAAACAATGTTCAGAAAATGGCAAAATCATGACTCATACAAATGAAATATATGTTAAAGGTTTTATTTAACTCATATAAGGGAACTGGTTCAAAGTAAATGTCAAAAAGCACAAACATATAGAGTCAAGAAATCGAATTACAAATGGAGGGAAAAAGACTTTTTCCACAGTGGGGAGGGAAGCCAGTGGAAACGCTGCTGGATAAGACAGAGTTTGCATATCCATCAGTTACCTGCAGTTGAAAAACAGGTGCAAAATAGCTCAAAGACAATGAACAGGCTCTGGAACCCACTGCCCAGAAGCGTGTATGATAGACAATGCATAGTTTTTAAATAAAATACAAAAATGTTTTTTGCACATAACATATCCAAAAATTCTTAAGGGACAAGAACAAAAGGTTATCAAATGTTGAGGTCCTCCTTTTCTTAGTCAAAGCACTAACCACTGCTCTTAAATTATACTTTTGCCTTCATTAACTAGGAGGCAGTATCTGAGCATCAAAGGATAGCAGTTGATGCTTTTAGACTACTTTTTTCCAATGAAGGCCCAAAGGGGTCATTTGTTCTTTCCTGTCTCATCTGAATTGTATAAAATATGCCAGCTTTCACTTCCCATGGTCACCTGATGTAGAATTGGCTGTCACCTCTGCTGATATCCTTAGCTATGGTGTCTTTCATCCTCTGTGACTCATCTCAACCCATTAAATGTAGGAACAGATGATATTAATAGCCAAGGGTTAAGACATTTAATTTCTTCCCTATTAAGGAAATGCTTCTGCATTTAAAGTAATAATAATGTGATTGCAGAATATCAGAGACATAAGGTGCCTTTGAAATTGTCTAGTTCAATATAATACTTTACAAATGAGGACAGAGAGGTCCCAGAGGGGAAGTGGCCTGTAAACCAAAGTCACACGGAAGGCTGGTGGCACAACAGAAGCTGCAGCTCAGGAATGCCATGCTGACCCACCATTTACTTTGCCTTTTGGCAGCTCTTTCTTAATCAGACACCTATTTCTTTTGTTATGCTCTGGCAAGTCTTTCCTCTCTCTCTTTGCAGATATTTATTTTTTTCTACTCCTAATGTTCCCAATGCTTAAATTTTTATGGATTTGTATGCCAATTTCCAGTTATATAAGGAACTGATCACGAATGAAGCTCTTTATACTACCAGCAATTATTCTATTTTGGATATAAGACTCTGTAAAATCTCATTAAAGAAATGAATTTCCTATGATGAAATGAGTCTTTGAGGAGATTTTAAAATATGTCCATAATTCTCTGACATTCCAGTTGTGTTAGTCCTCTTTGTGCTGTTACAACAGAATGCCTGAGACTAAGTAATTTATTTTTAAAAAATAGAAATGTATGTCTCATAGTTCTGGAGGCTGGGATGTCCAAGATCAAGGCACCAGCAGGTTCAGTTATTCGATGAGGGCTGTATCCTACTTCCAAGATGGTGCCTTGATTGTTGCATCCTCCAGAGAAAAGAAATGCTGAGTTCTCACATGGCAGAAGAGCAGAAGAGAGGAAACCCACCTCCACAGGCCCTTTTCATAATGGAATTAGTCGACCCTTGAGGGCAGAGCCCTCATTGCCTAAATACCTTGCATCAGGCACCACCTGCCAACGCTGTTGCACTGAGGATTAGGTGTCCAACACATCAATTTTGGAGTGGCAAAAACATTCTCACTAGAGCAATAGCTATCAGAAAGTGGAGTTTAGTTTTTCTCTCTTGAATATGGCATTCAACAACTCAGTTCTTCTAAATAATAGGATGCAATGGAAGCAGCACTGCTGAATTATACGATGTTGGGTCATAGAAGGTTATATGGCTTCTTTGTGGCTCTCTCTGAGGACACATACTGTGGCAGACTGGAGCTTCCATATAAAAAATAAGCTACCCTGAAGACACCGTGCTGGAAAGACCACATGGAGAGATTCTTTAGGTACCCCAGCTGTTGCAGCCTCCAGATATTTGAATCTTCCCAGGACATGAGAGAAAAAGATTCAGAATGACTCACACCTGCAGCAAGAGCTGTCTAAGCATGGTCAACACCCAGAACTGTGAAAGATAACAATCATAAACAGCTACTGTTCTTTTACGCTATTAAGTTTGCAGTGGTTTGTTACTCAGCAATAGATAGTTAGAACAGCCCCTTTGAGAGGCAATGAAGTATTGGGCTCTGAAAACCTCAGAGTATAGACATAAACAAGATTGTTAAGGAACAGAGGATTCTCTAGTTAACCAGTATGCTGTTGCTATTTCTTCAGCTTCACTGCATGTATAAGAGCTCATTACAGTAATTCACTTTTCAACAGGAAAGTCTGAACTGATGATAAAACCCAGGTGTTCACAAAGCATAGGTCCTCATTTCCCCTGAGCAACCTTCATTGATAGTGAAACCATTTCTCCATTGCTTCATGAAGCTTCTAGTGGGAAAGGTCAATGAAATAGAGCATACTTGCCTATAAAGATCTTTTTCCTGATATGATTCCATGCAATCTGAAAAGCCAATGATCTAATTTTTGACATAAAGATACATCAATCATTTGAAGATGAAAACTGGTTCAGGAAGAGGAAGTAATTTGTCTGAGATCTCTCAATATATTCCCTGCACAGGTTTTGAATGCTCAGCCCTTTCTTGTTTTTTTCCCATTAGGCTTCAAAGCTGTAGGTTTCTGCCTTCCTAAGAAGCTGAAAAACCAGTCAAAAGTTTTAAATCCCCTTTTTAAACAGTCATTAAATTGTAAAAATAGCAATAAGAGTGGCACGTCTGCTGTATATATGATTTTTAGCATTTTTGTTCATTTATTTACCAGATGACTGTGTACTTTATAGGCATTACTAAAACAAAGCACTTAAGAATTGGATTCCTCACCCAGAAAGTGCCTAGATCTGTGTTAGGATACAAAGAGTGCCCAATTCTGAGTTTGAATTTGGCAATTATGGAAAAAAAGTTTCTTTATATTAATGTTTGAATAAGAAAAAAAAAAAAAGAATCTGACCAGTACCTTTAAATATACAAAGAAGCAGAAGTCTCTGATTTGAAGCTACGGGGTCAATATATTTAAATGTACTAACTTTTCCATAGTCATGTGAAGATAAAAAGGGCCAGTCCTCAGAGACATTGGGAGGTCAATCTTTGTCAGTCCCAGTGTGCTTTTTATGCACCTTTTTGATCTTCTGGCTCTCTTCTCTCACACTTGGAGCTTCTAAACCTTCCTATTCTTCTCCTCTCCTTTCTCACCATTTTGACTTCTGAATATTCATTTATTCATCTTCTTTGTGTAGCAACTTTGATAGGAGTGACGATGATACATCGCTAGCTTCAGGAGGAACTTAAATGAACTAAGCTAGCTACAATAATTAAATTCTCCAGACACAGTGATAAGTTCAGTGTTTGTTGGAAGCAGCCATCCTTTCCCCACAACTGTGAGTGAGGAAGATATAGTACCAGTCTCCTTTAGCATTCGTCTCATAAAGCCAATTGGAGAATGATGCCAACACACTAAAAAAGGCAGAATTAATAAAATCATAGAGGATAAAGATAGATCCCTGATCAAACTACTCCTGAAGGACACTCTAATCTCTGCATCTTTCAGCTACTTGATCAGTTACGGTGTAAGCTGAGTTGTGTTTTCTCTTCTTAGCAACCAAAAATACCCTAAGTGTAGGTGACAGTATCACATCTCTTCCCTTGGAAGGCCCACTGGAGGTTCTGTTTCTAGCAATGTGGCAAAGTACATTGTTTAGACAAACCCTTTGATGGAAAACAACTAAAAGTGCCAGATATTCTATTAAAAATACCTCTCTAAAGTATCAAACAAATGACAAAATTGTAAGAAATTATTACGACAAAATCTAAGTGAAAACTAGAATCTCAGCACTACAGCCACTTTTGTCCTGGGAGTATTTGCAAAACAGGCAAAACTGAGTATTAATTTTGGACATTTCTTTGAGTGTGACTATAGACTTCATGAAGGCAGAATATTCAATTCAAAGCCCCGGTTTCACCTAGGTAGTCCAGTATGAGACCACCATCTCTTTAACTTAAAGCTACCACTTAAGATAAAGGAGAACCAGAAATAACCCCCCATTCTCCTTCTACCTTCAAGTAATGACAAGAAAATTTGTCGTGGCATTGAAAATAATAAGAATATGAGTTTCTGAAAGTTGCAGCCACAGTGGGCCCTCATTTAAATCTGTAGCCCAAATTACTATTACTTAGGTTATCACTCCAACACATAAAAATCACAGATTTCTAGAATCGAGTGACACAAAAGGCAGTGAACTATGTATGAACGTTTGTGAAGAAAGTTTCTGTCATGGGCCATGAAGAACAAGTGGTGGTTCGGGGCTTTTTAGCAAGAAGTGGCTCCCTGCAGAGCTGGTATGGCCAGTCAAGAAATGGATCCAATCTGAGACAGAAAATCTCTCTTAGTTTGTAAAACTTGCTGGCTTTTTCCCACTCTGATGGCTCCCTGATGATGGAAGAGTCCACCAGAAGAGGCTGAGGAAAACATTAGGACCATGGTGTCTCCAGCAGGACACCAAAGAACTGCCTTGTTTTGCAAGATTTTCCTTTGGAATTCGGAGTAGAGAGAAAAATTTGAGTGGCAATGATGTGAAACTTTACCTGAGCCTTGTGGGCTCAGAAACAGTTGGATAGTTTAAAAACCCCTCTACCCTTCTGTGTTCTGAGAAACGGCTAGCCACCAAGGTCTGCTCTGCCCTCACATATTTCTTTTTCTTTTTTTTTTTTTGAGACGGAGTCTCACTGTCACCCAGGCTGGAGTGCAGTGGCGCGATCTCGGCTCACTGCAAGCTCCGCCTCCTGGGTTCACGCCATTCTCCGGCCTCAGCCTCCTGAGTAGCTGGGACTACAGGAGGCTGCCACCATGCCCGGCTAATTTTTTTGTATTTTTAGTAGAGACGGGGTTTCACCGTGTTAGCCAGGATGGTCTCGATCTCCTGACCTCATGATCCGCCTGCCTCGGCCTCCCAAAGTGCTGGGATTACAGGCGTGAGCCACCGTGCCCGGCCCCCCTCACATATTTCAAGATAAGACCAGTCTCCCTTCTCCCTCCTGATTCCCATAGAGTTACAGATGATGCAGATGATTCCGTTGCCCACCTGCCTTTGTAAATCTCCAGGCCACTTTCCTTTTATTTAAAATGTCCATCATGAATGAGCATTTCTCCAACTGCAATAGCCTGAATAAGATAATTTCCTTAATTATCCTGTGCATTTAGTATTTGTAAGGGGTAAATAGAATGGCTCTGCAATGGATGCAAGTGAGTAATATTTAGATTTTTGAAACATATGTCAAGATTCTGTAACAATGGGCTCGTGGCTGGGAATGAAGTGAATCTCACCTAGATGGGAAAGGATATGTTTGCTAGAAGCTGACTGATGTAATCATTAGAACAATTTTTTTTCAGATAAATCTATATTCCTGTAAGTATGGAGGATATCCGGTTTGAAACGATAGAGAGGAAAAAGAATATAAGAGATACGCTAGAAAGTATATGTACTTGGAATTGGGCTAGAATTTGAATACTAGGCTCTGTGGCTAACTGGCTGTGTGACATGAGGTAAGTGTGGTGTAATTGCTCTTCTAAGTGGATAGTTCTTTTATTCTTCAAGCTGAATCTTGGCTGTCAGTCAAGCTACACATCTTCTTTCAGGCTTTTTGTGTTAGCAGGTATTTTGGTTCCCATTCAGGGCCCTCTTCATTTATCCTTCTCTGTACAGCTGTGTGTAAGCTGTCATAATTTGCCATTGAAACCTAGGCTGTGACTATAAATTAATTAAAATTTAATTTATGATTACAGAGAAGTGCAAATATGGATTCATCAGGAATGAGTAACTTTATATGACTCTCGTTTCCTTCTCTGACAGAGACTAGCTGGGTAAATTAGAGATATGTGGTAGAAACACCCTCGTCAAAATCTTTGGTAATGATACTCGTGTGGATGTGAAGGAGATGAAATGGCTGCATGACAATAAATGTAGGTAGTGAATAACCTTAAAGGATATTCACGTAGGCTGGGCATGGTGGCTCACGCTTGTAATCCCAGCACTTTGGAAGGCAGAGGCAGGAAGATTGCTTAAGTCCAGGAATTCAAGACCAGCCTGGGCAACATAGCTAAACCCTGTCTCTACAAATGAAAAACAGAATAAAAAATATATAAAAAATAAATTTTTTAAAAAGCATACCAATATAGAAAAAGCTCTGTTTCTATAGAAAAGTATACATTGTATCTATTTGGCCCATTCTTCTTGGTTACAAGATTCTAGCTTTTTATTGTCTTTAAGCTATTTTATGACTCTGGATAGACAGGCAAATTTTATCCTGTTCAGTAGAGTTTTAATTGACTGCTCTCCCTCTGGTGGAAAAAACAGTTTTGTCTCCACATGCAATTTACTTTCTTTACTCCATACATATTTGTTCCTTTTCTCTTTCTCTTTAGAACTGGTTATAACATCTACCTGGTTCTCTCATTAAACGAGTAAAATACAATCTTTTCACACATGTTTATTCTTGTATCAGTGCGAGTCATGATTCTACATTTTTCTGAAAACTATCTTTTAATGCTAATGAGAATGGAAACCAATGATTCACTGTTAAACAATACTGGGACCAGAAATACTTTCCTGTGTTTGTAGTTAACTAGATGCACCAGAAAATACATGCACCTGGAAGATGAGACCGTGAGCCAATTAAAAGACCTTATTTATCAGGACTGAGATATTACTCCTTAAGGGTCCTTGAAGATTTTCACTAGCTCACCAATGCAAAGCTACTCATATCACGAGTTGCCCAGCTACATCAGTTCCCTTTCATGCTGGACTTGACTTAAAATCACCCAGCTCAGGCCTAAAAATCCTGTAAACATCCTTCCCTATACTCTCCTGTTGGGACACTGATGATTCAATTAAAATGCCCTACCTAGCTGCAGTAAGTTTAAAATCTCTCTTTTGCCTGATCGACAGTTTTCTTGGTAGTCTGTGTGTGTGTGTGTGTGTGTGTGTGGGGGGGGGGGTGGGGGGTTGGCGGGGGTATTGGAAATTAATGACAGGAATTATGACCATCCACTGTTTCTACCAGAAGGCACACACTAGGTGCCCAATTTGAGATTACAGAGTCAAGCTATGTGTGTGTGTGTGTGTGTGTGTGTGTGTGTGTGTGTGTGTGTGTGTGTGTTTAAGCAGAAGTTAAGTGAGGCCTCCACTCCAGGCTAGGAACCCACGTGAAGATTTGTCAACATCTAGCACAATGTTGCACATTCATTAGGTGGCCAAATAGTATTTGAAAGTATTTGCAAATAGTAAGAGACTTCTTTCTTAAAAAGACAAAGATTTGAGGGAACAGCTTAAATAAAAGAAAAAAAATTAGACACAGTTTATATGATTAAAATAAAAGTACATATTAGAATTGCAAATATATTCATTACATTTAAATGTACAGAGGAAATATAGTTCATTTTTTTCTTTCTACCTGGAATGATCTGATTGCCTCTTGGGTGTCCCCTCCCACAGCACACACACAAACACACCCACACACGGTGTGTAAGAGAGAGGTGAGAAGAAGAGGAGAAAAACATTTAGCCTAATCTATTAATCTCAGTTCAGGCTTATAAATTGAGTCCTGTCTTTAGTTTCTTTTGGGTTGGTGTTGCATTCATGGGAGGAGAGGATATTTGGTTTCTGTGGCAGTAGGGGAAGGTCTTCATATCCCCTCTGATCTCTCTCAAAGAGTGTCTACTCTAGTTGGTTGCCAGGAGCCCTGCACCATGTTACCCCTCCAGATACCTCCTGCTGCTGCTGACCACGTGTTCCCATCACCTGGAGCAAGTGAGGACATGCAGTGTTTGTCCTAAAGGCTCCCAGAGATTCCCATGTGTCCCCCCACCCCCGTATTCCCAAGAGATGATGCAACTTGCCCCTAAATTTTCTTCCCTTCAATACAAATCCCAGTGTCTCTGAAGTCCTCCCTCTCCCGCCTGGGGGAGGAAAAATGAAGTACTGTAGCTTTATCTCTTCAATAGCTTTATTTTCTCCCCACAAATACCGGAGGCTCTGCTTCCACTTCCTGTCTACCTGAAACTTCCCAAATATAAAATCAAAACTGGAATTCAAAACTAAGAGCATATAAATCAATTTCTAGGTCTTACATTTATTTCAAATACTGTTCAAATTTGAGCTTCTTGAGGAGGAATCCATGATTTTAAGTGGATGTTTCTTTAAATCTTACCTTTCACACTCTCCCTTCTCATTTTAGTAAAGATAACCATTTATGTCCCCACCAGTAATTGTACCATTGCCTCTGGGTATGAAACTCTCTGGCACACTGTACAACTGAGAGCTGAAAAACACAGACTATCTTTAAGAAGAGGATTTTAGAGTATTATTCAAAGACAACAAGGGAAACTTTTCATGCACATCTGTGTGAAGAGACCACCAAACAGGCTTTGTGTGAGCAACAAGGCTGTTTATTTCACCTGTGTGCAGGTGGGCTGAGTCCGAAAAGAGAGTCAGCGAAGGGAGATAGGGGTGGGGCCGTTTTATAAGATTTGGGTAAGTAAAGGAAAATTACAGTCAAAGCGGGGTTGTTCTCTGGCGGGCAGGAGTGGGGGTCACAAGGTGCTCAGTACGGGAGCTTTTGAGCCAGGATGAGCCAGAAGAAGGAATTTCACAAGATAATGTCATCAGTTAAGGCAGGAACAGGCCATTTTCATTTCTTTTGTGGTGGAATGTCATCAGTTAAGGCAGGAACCGGCCATCTGGATGTGTACGTGCGGGTCACAGCGGATATGATGGCTTAGCTTGGGCTCAGAGGCCTGACATTCCTGTCTTCTTACATTAATAAGAAAAATAAAATGAAATAGTGGTTAAGTGTTGGGATGGTGAAAATTTTGGGGGATGGTATGGAGAGATAATGGGCGATGTTTCTCAGGGCTGCTTTGAGCGGGATTAGGGGCAGCGTGGGAACCTAGAGTGGGAGAGATTAAGCTGAAAGAAGATTTTGTGGTAAGGGGTGATATTGTGGGGTTGTTAGAAGAAACATTTGTCATTTAGAAGTATTGGTGATGGCCTGGATATGGTTTTGTATGAATTGAAAAACTAAACTGATTAAAGGTCTAAGAATTGGGAGGACCCAGGACATCTAATTAGAGAGTGCCTAAGGAGGTTCAGCATAGCCCTGCCAGCAAAGATTATTTGTTTAAAGTTAAGAGTAGCAGTTTGGGGATAGCACCAGGAGAGATCAGCTGTGATGACTTGGAGAAACAGTGTAAACCAGCAGGGTAAACAAGAGCAGGGCATGTATGAGTAGTTAAGAACGGTAAATAGGAGTATGACTAGACAGAAGATAGTAGGGATGATAAGTTTTCTGGGGCACAGTCCAAGTTGGTCTGGTGTCTGGAATGAGACTGGGGTCTAATGAAAAGGAGTGTCCATACAGGAGCTCAAATGGGCTGTACCTTGTAGCATTCCGAGGACAGGCCTGAATTCTGAGAAAAGAAAGACGTAAAAGTATTGTCCAGTCCTTTTTAAGTTGGTGGCTGAGCTTGGTGAGGTGTGTTTTTAAAAGACCATTAGTCCGTTCTACCTTTCCTGAAGACTGAGGACTGTAAGGGATATAAAGGTTTCACTGAATACTAAGAGCCTGAAAAACTGCTTGGCTGATTTGACTAATAAAGGCCGGTCCACTATCAGACTGCGTAGAGGTGGGAAGGCCAAACCGAGGAATTATGGCTGACAGAAGGGAAGAAATGACCGTGGTGGCCTTCTCAGACCCTGTGGGAAAGGCCTCTACGCGTCCAGTGAAAGTGTCTACCTAGACCAAGAGGTATTTTAGTTTTCTGACTCGGGGCATGTGAGTAAAGTCAATTTGCCCGTCCTGGGCAGGGGCAAATCCTTGAGCTTGATGTGTGGGAAAGGGAGGAAGCCTGAACAATCCCTGAGGGGTAGTAGAACAGCAGATAGAACACTGAGAAGTGATTTCCTTGAGGATAGATTTCCATGATGGAAAGGAAATGAGAGGTTCTAAGAGACGGGCTAGTGGCTTGTAACCTACATGGAAGAGGTTATGAAATGATGACAGAATAGAATGGGACTGTGAGGCTGGAAGGAGGTATTTTCCTTGGTCTAAGACCCATTTGCCTTGTGTGGGAAGAGATTGATAGATGGAAGTTTCAGTGGGGGAGTAGGTGGGAGAGGCCAGATTAGAAGGAGAAAAACTGAAAGTGAGGGAGGTAAGCTGGAATGCTAGCTGCTTTTTTATCTATCTTATCAGCATAAGTATTGTCCTGAGCGATGGGATCTGATGCCCTTTGCAGTGAATGACTCTAGCTTCCTTTGGAAGTAAAGCTGCTTTGAGAAGCGTTTTTATTAAAGAGGCATTAATGATAGAGGACCCTTGTGTAGCGAGGAAACCTCTTGCATGGTAGTGCAGGATCTGGAAGGCATATTTAGAGTCAGTATAAATATTGACATTTAGTCCTTTTGCAAGAGTGAGGGCTTGACTTAAGGCAATGAGTTTGGCTTGCTGAGAGGTAGTGGAGGGGGGCAGAGCAGTAGCCTCAATGATAGATGTGGAAGGTACTATAGCATAGCCTGACTTTGCTGGTGAGTGGCAATTAGACCTGGTGGAACTGCCATCAATAAACTAAATGTGATCAGAGTGAGGATCAGGAAATAAGGAAACATGGGGAAATGGGGTGAATGTCAGGTGGATCAGAGAGATACAGTCATGAGGGTCAGGTGTGGTATCCAGAATAACGTGGGAGGCCGGATTGAAGTCCGTGCCAGGAACAATGGTAACTGTGGGAGACTCAACAAAGAGTGAGTACAGCTGAAGGAGCCGGGAAGCAGAAAGTATATGCATCAGGTATGAGGAAGAAAATAGACTTTGGAAGTTATGAGAACTGTAGAGAGCGAGTTGAGCATAGTTTGTAATTTTTAGGGCCTCTAAAAGTATTAAAGCCGTGGCAGCCGCTGCACGCACACATGAGGGCTAGGCTCAAATATTAAGGTCAAGTTGTTTGGACAGAAATGCTACAAGGTGCGGTCCTGGCTCTTGTGTAAGAATTCTGACCACACTAACTATGCCTAGGAAGGAAAGGAGTTGTTGTTTTGTAGAAGGGATTGAGATTTGGGAGATTAGTCAGACACGATCAGCAGGGAGAGCACATGTGTTTTTACAAGAATTATGCCGAGATAGGTAACAGATGAGGAAGAAATTTGGGCTTGACTGAAGTAATTGGGACTGTCTGTGAAGCTTTGAGGCAGTACAGCCCAGGTAATTTGTTGAGCCTGATGGGTGTCAGGGTCAGTCCAAGTGAAAGCAAAGAGAGGCTGGGATGAAGGGTACAAAGGAATAGTAAAGAAAGCATGTTTGAGATCTAGAACAGAATAATGGATTGTGGAGGGAGGTATTGAGGATATGAGAGTATAAACAATTTGGTTGATAAGGCACAGATCCTGAACTAACCTGTAAGGCTTGTCTGGTTCTAGGACAGGTAAAATGGGGGAATTGTAAGGAGAGTTTATAGGCTTTAAAAGGCCATGCTGTAACAGGCGAGTGATAACAGGCTTTAATCCTTTTAAAGCGTGCTGTGGGATGGGATATTGGCATTGAGCGGGGTAAAGGTGATTAGGTTTTAATGGGATGGTAATGGGCATGTGATTGGTTGCCAGGGAAGGAGTAGAGATGTCCTATACTTGTGGGTTAAGGTGGGGGGATACGAGAGGAAGATGCAAAGGAGGTTTTGGGTTGGGGTAAAGGGTGGCAGTGAGATGTGTCTGTACTCCAGGAATAGTCAGGGAAGCAGATAATTTGGTTAAAATATCTTGGCCTAATAAGGGAACTGGGCAGCTGGGGATAACTAAAAAAGAGTGCATAAAAGTATGTCTAAGTTGGCACCAGAGTTGGGGAGTTTTAAGAGATTTACAAGCCTGGCCGTCAATACCTACAACAGTTATGGAGGCAAGGGGAACAGGCCCTTGAAGGTAATGTGGAGGGGGTAGCCTCCATATTGATTAAGAAGGTGATGGACTTACCTTCCACTGTGAGAGTTACCTGAAGCTCGGTGTCCGTGATGGTCTACGGGGCTTCTGAGGCGATCGGGCAGCATCAGTCTTCAGCCGCTAAGCCGAGAAGATCTGGGAAGGAGTCAGTCAGAGGGCCTTGGGCCAGAGTTCCGGGGGCACTGGGAGTGGCTGCCAGGTGAGTTGAACAGTCCGATTTTCAGTGGGGTCCTGCACAGATGGGACATGGCTTAGGAGGAATCTTGGGCTGCAGGCATTCCTTGGCCTGGTGGCCAGATTTCTGGCACTTGTAGCAAGCTCCTGGGGCAGGTGGGCCTGGAGGAATGCCTGGCCAGTGCGGTTGAGGCGTTTGGAAGTTCTTGTGTGCTGGAGATGTGGCTGGGGTTTGTCTCACAGTGGAGGCAAAGAATTGCAACTCAGAAATATGTTGCTACTTGGCTGCCTCTACTCTATTATTGTACACCTTGAAAGTGAAGTTAATTAAGTCCTGTTGTGGGGTTTGAGGGCTGGGATTTAATTTTTGGAGTTTTATTTAATGTTGGGAGCAGATTGGGTAATAAAATGTATATTGAGAATAAGACGGCCTTTTGACCTTTTAGGGTCTAGGGCTGTAAAGCATCTCAGGGTTGCTGCCAAATGAGCCATGAACTGGGCTGGGTTTTTATATTTGATGAAAAGGAGCCTAAACGCTCTCTGATTTGGGATAAAGAAAAAGGAGCATTAACCTTGACTATGCCTTTAGCTCCAGCCACCTTTTTAAGAGGAAATTGCTGGGCAGGTGGGGGAGGGCTAGCCACGGAATGAAACTGTGAGCTGGACTGGGTGTGAGGAGGGGAGGTGATAAAAGGATTATAGGGTGGAGGAGAGGAGGCTGAGGAATAATTAAGACCTAGCTCGGCCTGGCGAGGAGGGGAGAGGTCAGATGGGTCTGCAGAAAAGGAAGATTAGAAAGACTCAGTGATGCTTGGGGTTGGGACTGAGGGGACAGGCAGGAGGGAAAGAAGGAAGATTTGGGATGAGTTGCACTGGGAACAGAGACTGGGGAGGGACTGATGTGTAAAAGATGCCTGGACATCAGGCACCTCAGACCATTTGCCTATTTTATGACAAGAATTATTTAGATCTTGTAGGATGGAAAAAATGAAAGTGCCGTTTTCTGTCTATTTGGAACCACTGTCAAGTTTGTATTGGGTCAAGCGGCATTGTGGAAGAAAATAAGGCATTTCGGTTTTAGGTCAGGTGTGAGTTGAAGAGGTTTTAGGTTTTTAAGAACCCAGGCTAAGGGAGCAGAAGGAGGAATGGAGGGTGGAAAGTTGCCCATAGTGAAGTAGGCAAGCCTAGAGAAAAGGGAGAGTAGAGACACAGGGGGAAGGGGTTCGGGGGTTCTTACCCCCCAGAAAAGCGGGAATGGGGTTGGGGCATGGAAATAAGGGATCAGGGTGCAGAGATAAGGGGGCGGGGAATGGAAATAAGGGATTGGGGCACAGAGATAAGAGGTAGAGGCACGGAAATAAGGGATCGGGGCACAGAGATAAGAGGTAGAGGCACGGAAATAAGGGATCGGGGCACAGAGATAAGGGGTTGGGGTGCAGAAATAAGGGATCGGAGCACAGAGATAAGGGGTCAGGGTATGGAAATAAGGGATCAGGGGGTTCTTGCCCCCAGAAAAGCGGAGAAGGGGTAGAGACACGGAGAGAAGGGGTTGGGGGGTTCTTGCCCCCTAGAAAAGTGGTACTTACCACTAAAGGTGAAGGAGAAGGGGTGGGGGGTTCTTGTCCCCCAGAAAAGCAGAGAAGGGGTAGAGACAGAGAGAAGGGGTTGGGGGTTGTTGCCCCCCAGAAAAGCAGTACTTGCCACTAAGGGTGAAGGAACAAGGCAGGCGTCCCTGTGTGGTCTGACACCTCTGAAACCTGGGTGAATAATCAGAGAGGTGTCCCTGCAATGATTAAACACCAAGGGAAGGCTGCCTTCCCGGTTCCGTGACAGGCGCCAGAGTTTTGGGTCCACTGATAAAATGTGTCTCCTTTGTCTCTACCAGAAAATGAAAGGAATTGAAATTAATAGAAGGGAGAGATTGAAGGGTGGCGCCAAGATTGAAAGGAGATAGTGGTTGAGGGATAGTGAGAGAGGTTGGAGAAGAGAGTAAGAAGAGGCCGCTTACCTGATTTAAAATTGGTGAGATGTTCCTTGGGCTGGTGGGTCTGAGGACCTGAGGTCGTAGGTGGATCTTTTTCACGGAGCAAAGAGCAGGAGGACAGGGGATTGATCTCCCAAGGGAGATCCCCCGATCCGAGTCACGGCACCAAATTTCATGCGCATCCGTGTGAAGAGACCACCAAACAGGCTTTGTGTGAGCAATAAAGCTGTTTATTTCACCTGGGTGCAGGGGGGAGCTGAATCCGAAAAGAGAGTCAGCAAAGGGAGGTAGGGGTGGGGCCATTTTATAAGATTTGGGTAGGTAAAGGAAAATTACAGTCAAAGGGGGTTCTCTGGCGGCAGGAGTGGGGGGTCACAAGGTGCTCAATAGGGGAGCTTTTGAGCCAGGATGAGCCAGGAGAAGGAATTTCACAAGATAATGTCATCAGTTAAGGCAGGAACAAGCCATTTTCATTACTTTTATGGTGGAATGTCATCAGTTAAGGCAGGAACTGGCCACCTGGATGTGTACGTGCAGGTCACAGAGGATATGATGGCTTAGCTTGGGCTCAGAGGCCTGACTAAAACAAAGCTTCTAGAGGAAATCAAAGCCTATGACACCTACAGCTACACAAATTGAAAATATAGCCTGCCTTAGCCAGATAAACACAAAACCTCATTCTAACATCCTATCTACCCCAATTCCTATTTTCTCTCTCCCAGGTCTAGACACTAAACTTCTTGAGGGCAAACGTTGTTTACTTCTTTAACTCTAGCTTGTGACACCACATAGCAGGTACAGAGCACATGCTTAAAATATTTGATGAAAAGGAGGAAAAAGGAGGTTGTTAATTGAATGAACATCTACATAATAAAACAAAAACCCGTTTCTTCCATGATTCAGGCAATTCACTTAAAGTATTACAATCCCACAAAAGCCTCCCATGCTTCCTCCGTTTTAGAAATAAAAAACCTGAAGCTTACAGAACATAAGGCATAAGCCTACAAATTGGTAATGCTCTGATCCCAGCCAAGCCCACCTCTCCCACAGAGCAGGCTGCCTGCTGCATCTAGGGTTTCCCTCACCCTGCCCAAAGGCAGGAAGTGGAGAGACAGAAGCACAGGGGTCCAGTAGAGTCTGAGCTTCCTTTCCTAAGCCAGGCACCAGAATCTTCATGAACTTTTGTGTGCGTGTGTATGTGTGTGTATTTTTTTTTTTTTTAGAGACAGGATCTTGCTATGTTGCCCAGGCTGGTCGTGAACTCCCGGCCTCAAGCAGTCCTCCTGCCTCAGTGTCCCGAAGAGCTGGGATTATAGGCGTGAGCCATTGCACACAGCCTCCTTCATTTCTGTAAGTGCTAGTGAAAAAAGAATGTGTGTGAGTTAAGGAGTAGCAATAGGGACTCGGAAGAGACTCTCATTTAGGACAGTTTTGACAATATAAGTGTTGCCAGTTTGCTTCATAATGTTTGCACGGAGAATGGAATACGGGTTCGGGTATTAAACTACTGTAGCACTGTAGGGAGGATCAGAGACCGCCATCGCAGGCCTGAGCAACATGGTACGAATCACGGATCTTGGAAACTGCGTTGGTGATAATAATTATGCATAATTATGAGTGTGTTCTGCTTTAAAGTTTTTCAAAAAGTGAATTACCAGAATCTTTCAGAGGTTATGTAACTTTGTTAAAGTTCAAAAACTTTTATACTGTTTTTATGGCAATTTTTGATTGATACTTGTTTTCTAATCTTGGGAGAAAAGTGGAAAATAAAGGAAAGTTCTAAAAGGAAAATAAAATCCTCCATAATTTTACCACTCACAGTTAATCTCTGGTAATATTATGATCTCTTTCTTTCTTTCTATGCAAGGGTATGTGTATGTATGTATAGTACAAAATTGCCACATTTTGAATGATATATTTCATATATGTATTTATAGATATGTAAACGCCTTTGCTTCCTCCTATTTTGTCCCTAAAATTGTACCATGAGCATCCTTCACATTTTAAGAAAACATTATTCTTAATGGCAATGTAATATTTCATTGTATCATATATATCACAATTTAGATGACCAATATTCTGTTGCTGAACATTTAAATGTTTCCATTTGTTCAGTGTTATAAATTATAGAAATAATCAGCACTTTCTAAAGCCTCCACCCTTTTTAAATGGGAAAACAATCTAATTTAAAACTTTGTGAAAATGGAAATGTTTTATTTCGCACCGTCCTATAGAGTAGCCACTGCCCTCATGTGACTATTGAGTTCTTGATATGTGGCTGGTGCAACTGAAGAATTAATTTTTTTAATTTTACCTTAGTTTAATAAATTTAAATTTAAATAGCCATATGTGGCCAATGACTACTTTGTTAAACTTGTGAGGTTCAGGTCACTTTAAGGATCTGCTTGTACGCAGGAATACCGCCATCTTGTGGCCTGTTAGAATATGGCCTCGAAAATTGAAACCAAAGTGTATTTACAACTGCAAGCACCCTGGAAGTGGTAAATCCATGATATTCGTGGATCATAAAAGCTCAATTCGTAGCTTACATAAAGTATCTGCAAGTTTAAGGATTGCAGTTGCTAAAACACACCCATGGAACAGGGCAAATGAATTTGCAGAGGAGAAACAGTGAGTGCCTGGGTTAACGCTGAGAATAAGTGCGTTGTCTTTGCCATTTGGGATAGAGACATCTTTTTTGGTGACCCTTTCATGAACAGCAAAAATCTCTAGGACATTTTGGTACCTGAAATTCATCCCTTCTTTCTTTGTTCTGCTATTTGAAAGCGCTCTTTGGTTTAAAATGCTACGGAAACTCGTATCCTCCTAAGAGTTTTCCTATTCATCTTCACATATGTCTATTGATATTGCCCGCTCTGCAGATCCACTCTGCATTTTTGTTAAGAGTTCTTGTTGTAAATTGTAGTATATTTGGCACTTTCTTCGACTGATTCAACTCTTAATCAGCGCTTCCCCCAAATCTAACCCACAATTCTCAAAACTGGCTACATATATATGTGTGTGTGTGTGTGTGTGTGTGTGTGTGTATATGTGTGTATAGATATATGTATGTGTATATATATATGTATGTGTATATATATGTGTATATATGTAAATGTATACTGAATAGATGAGTTCTGAGTGATTCAAAGGGTGGGAAAATTAAGATCTCTTATCCCAAGTTTGGAACTAATTAAGAGATTGCTAATGGTGGAAGCCAGATGAAGACAAAAACATCTGCTTTATTACTGGCAGAACTGTTTACAAGCATGGCTTTGTGGTGCAGGAATGATAGAAATTCTAATACTGAATCCCAGAAGTAGACTTTCTACCACCTCCACAAGCAGCTCTGGGAAGCCTCAGGCCTCCCCTGGGGCGGGTCCCTGTAAGAATTACAGGACGCAGAGGCAGGCCGCAGGAGTGCATGTTGTGGGCAGGTGGCCCCAGTGAGAAGGGCCAGATGGAGGAGGCAGGGAGGGCAATACAAGATTGTTTACAGTGAGCAGATGGCCATTGTACATTCTCTACATGACAAGGTATTCTACTTCAGTAGAAAACCTTAAAGGTGAAAATCTCTCCTAATATAAATTTAAATTGAAGAAAAATATCCACACTCATAGAAATAAATAAATTATATTCTAGCATGACCTTAGCCAAGTTTTTAACTGTTTCACCAAATAAGTAAAGCTTCACCTGAGAGCTGTAGGAAAGATAAACGGGTATGTATTTATCTTTGTACAACTCTGCACACATTGTTCATCTTTCTCAAACAGAAGGGATCATAGATTAGGTGATAATAATACTGAGAAATAAACAAGCAATAAACATTGAGATTGAACTCATGTTTCTCAAAATGTTGCTTCAGTGTGTTGGGAGACTTTGTTAACTCAGTAGTGACTTCTAGTGCAAAAACATTATCTTATAAAATTGTTAGAAAGCAAGTCAATTACAAAATAAAGGAAAAAAATTCAGTAATTATATTACAACAAAAATAATAAGCTAAAAATAATCTCAATTTTTGTTTTGTTTTGTTTTGTTTTTACACAAGGTCTTGCTGTGTTGCCCAGGCTGGAATGCAGTGGCACAACCACTGCTCACTGCTGCAGCCTCGAGCTCCCGGGCTCAGGCGATCTTCCTGCCTCAGCCAAGTAGCTGGAACTACAGACCTGCATTTCCATGCCTTCCTAAATTGTTTTTGTTTTGTTTTGTAGAGATGGGGTCTTGCTATGTTTCCCAGACTGTCTCAAACTGCTGGCCTCAAGCAATCCTCCCTCCTCGACTTCCCAAAGTCCTGGGATTACAGGCATGAGCCACTGCAGCTGGCAAAAAGATAAATTTCTAACTGTAGGAATTTACCCTAAGGGTATACTTGCAGTTGTACTTAACAGTTTATTATGGTGGTATTTATCACAGAAGTGTTTATAATCATCCTCATAAAATGATAGCCTTAGGAGATCTTTTTAATGTGCTAGCTTGGCAATTTTTTTTTAAAAAACCCGACAAGTCTATATTGTCTCCAGTAGCAAAGACTCACTAGCCCATGAAACAATAAGTCTAAGAATAAATTTATTAGATATATTAATATATCCCTCTAAGACTTGGTATTAGAGATAAAAGTTTGTATCTATATGGCTTATAGGCAACCCAGTCACAGATAATCTTCTCTAGTGAGAAAAGGTGCCAGGAAATTCACTTTTATTTGAGTCATTGAATGTGAGAACCTCTCTACCACCAGCCCAGGAGGGTACCTGAGGACACTTGTGGTCATGGAAGATAACGGCTCTCAGAAGTGTGGAGGGTATAGGCTTCATGGCTATGTAGTACTACTACTCAAAGAAAGGATTTAATCAGGCCTTTTCTGTGTCAAGAGATTAAATGAAAAAGCTGCCCAGCCCCTGGCATGGATCTCTGGGAAGAGATGGAAATGGTGCCCCATTCCAGGAGAGAGTTCTCCGAACTGGCTGTGTATATCACCTGAAAATCCCGAGTTCAGAGAGCCCCGTAATTGGGAGTCAAAGCATGCTGCTTCTCTGATAAGACCCAGCACCAGGACCAGGATTAGAACGCAAATGCCTCGAGACACCAGGCAGGTGATATAAAGGCTTCTATGAGGCTGTGTGTAAAACACAGACAGTAATGTTAGCCATGAAATGTGTGTTGTCAAATAAACCGCTACTGAGGGTCAGATTTGGCACACAGGTGGCCAGTTTATGACCCTTGACTGAGGGAATGAGTTCATCCTTTTTACGGTGTAGGAATCTGGTTCAAACAGGCACTCTACGCGGGGCACACAGGGCTGCTGCTGTGTGGTGCAGGGCCAGTGTCAATATCAGCAGTGGTGCCACGTGGCAGTGAGGAGCAGGAGCGAGCTGACCTCATCCAGCTTTCCACAGATACTGGATCTGCTGTTGATAGCACAGGTGGGGGACCTGAGAAGTTAACCAGGACAATATTACATAGATCAATGCTTGCACATACTTCTACTTGGAGCATTCACATCACTTTCAAGGGTTACTTTGACCTCCCTCCTTCCTCCTCCTGCCTTCTTTTCTTTCTGTCTTCCTTTATTCTCTCTCTCTCTCTCTCTCTGTTCTTGTTATGGTTTGAATATTTATGTCCCTCCTATAATTCATAGGTTGACATCTTAATTCCCAATGTGATGGCATTAGGAGGTGGGCCCTTTGGGAGGTGATTAGATCAGAAGGGTGGAGCTCTCATGAATGGCATTAGTGCGCTTATGAAAGAGGCCCCAGACCAAACACAGTGGCTCTCATCTGTAATCCCAGAACTTTGGAAGGACAAGGTGAAAGAATTGCTGAGTCCAATGTTTGAGGCCAGCCTTGGGAATATAGAGATACCCTGTCTGTAAAAAAAGTTTTGTTTTTTTTTTTTAATTAGCCAGGCGTGGTGCAAGTGGTGGAGCACATTTATAGTCCAAGCTACTCGGGAGTCTGAGGCAAGAGGAATGCTTGAGCCCAGGATTTTTAGGTTACAGTGAGCTATGTTCGTGCCACTGCACTCCAGCCTGGGCAACAGAGTGAGATCCCATCTCTAAAATAAATAAATAAATAATACAAGAGGACCCAGAGAGCTCTCTGACTGTCTACTATATTAAGTCACAACAAGCAGTTGGCAGTCTACATGCAATCCAGAAAAGGGTCCTCACCAAATCCAACAATGCTAGCACCCTGATCTCAAACTTCCAGCCTGCAAAATTGTGAGAAATAAATTGTTATTGTTTATAAGCCACCCAGTCTATGTTACTTTGTTATAACATCCTGGAGGGACTAAGACAGTTCTTTTTCCCTCTTCAGTTTATGAATTATCTTAGGGTACATTGTGAACTCCTCCTTCTCGGAATTGATCTTTAGCAGAGTGGAGACCATGTTTTCCCAGTTAGACCAAGTAGTTACTGAGCATAGTTCAATTTCTCTCATCAGTTTATTTTCAGTAGGCACGTGCTATCAGTCACCCATCAGTAAGACAGCACTCTAAGGATAGAAATCTTTCTGCTAATTGCCCCCATATCCACCAATTGTTTCTCTCCTTTCTATTTCCATTCTCCTATTTTCCCACACCCGGAAAAATATAAATGCAACATTATTGACTGGTGAATGACCTAAGCTGACAGTTGGTGGCACTGCTTCTCAACCAAAATCCCTAATGCATAAGCATAGGAAAATAGATCTATCTCCTTATTCACCACAATAAATGGTCGAAGCTCCAAGACATGAGAATTGTTAGGAGAACAGATTTCTAGACTCAACCCCTTAGAGATTAATAGAGTGCTTCTTGCAATCTGCAGATTTAATTAATATTCCAAATGATTCTAATTTAGGTGGCCCATGAATTACAGGACCATAATTTTGAAGTGAAGACAGAAGAGTGGGACAGACTTTGAAATCAGTAATAGGTTGAGATAAAAGCGTTCTTCCGTTGTATATTTCTGATCTGAAAGTTTTGCCAAAGTCTTCAATGACAATTGCACTTCTATCAATTTCTTTTCAAATTTCTAATAGTTTTAAGATATATAAATATAAATATATGCATATGTATTTGTGTGTGTATATCTGTTGGTGCATAAAGGGTTATGTCTGTTGATTGTCAGAACAGCCTCAAATATTTTAATGATTCTTTTCCCATTAATGAGTAAGATCAAAATGAATCTGTTAATTCTACCAAACCAATGAATCACTGAGATGTTTGTATATGTGTATTAACATTATTTTCAACACTTTATCATTGACATTTCAATCATATTGAAAACTGAAGGAATTTCACCATGAACATTCAAATATCTATCACCCAGGTTCCACAACTAAGTTTACTCTCTTTGATTCATCAACTACCTATATACCTATGCATCACTCTCTTATCCATCAACCCATCTTAGTTTTGATAAATTTCAATGTAAGTTGGAGACATATATACAAATATTTTACTATGCATCTTATTAACTAAATTTCAATATTCATTTATTATTTTATGTAAAACTTATATGCAATGACATGCATGCATGCATGGTCTGGATATCATTCAGTGAGTTCACACAAACATATACACCTGTGCAAGTCAAATCCTTGTCAAGATACAGAATATTACTGTCAACTCAACGAGTCTCCTCATGTGCTTTTTCAATAGCTCTCCACCACCATCTCCCAGAGCTAATCTTTATTATAATTATTTTTTCACTATAGATTAAGTTTTCCTGTTCTCAGGCTTTATACATATGGACTCATATATTAAGCTTTATATATATAGACTCATATATTTTTAATCACATAAGGTTTTCAAGACACATCCATGTGGATGTGTATTTAAGTAGTTTTTTTTCTTTCTTATTGTTGGATAATATGACAATCTACAAATATACTCCAGTTTGTTTATGTGTTACATGTGGTGAATAACCAAGCTGTTTCTGGTTTTTGACTACTATGAATAAAACTGCTATAAGCATTCAGCCACAGGTCTTTTTGTGGATATATATTTTTATTTCTCTTGAGTAAATATCTAGTAGTGGAACTGCTAGGTCACAAAGTAGATGTGTTTTTAGTTTTATTTAAAAATGTCAGAAATTTTCATAAAACAGTGGCATCATTTTAACTATTTTGCAACTCCACTGACAATATTTTCTAGTTTCAGTTGCTCCGTGTCCTTGCTAACCTTTAGTATTGTCAGTCATTTTAATTTTAGCCTAAGCTATGTATACAGTAGTATCTGGGATTTTAAGTAACCTAATTGTCAGCTTGTCTTTGAATTAATCTTGTCGCTTGTTTTTATATTCAGAGCCATTAGTATATAACATCTAAAAATATGCTTGAGTGTTTACTCTTATCTGTAGAATTACTAGAAGATGTGTGAAAGGTGAGAGAAAAAGAAAAATGGCCTCTGTCTTTTAGGAGTTTATGTTCTTAACATTTACAATAGGAGACAATTAAATATAAGGCTCGTGTGACTAAACCTGACTCAAGGTACTGAAAGATTTGAATGAAGTTGATCATTACCAAAAGTCAACTGCTAGGGACATCTTTAAGCTGGAGTTTGACAAATGAGTAATATTTGAGTTATAGAATAAAGTGAGGAATGAGATTGGTTTCCACTGGGAAAATAGCCAGAATGAGGTACTAAGTGCAGAACAAGCAGAAAGTATGAACAAAGCAATGAAAGTGCTCCTACAAACCTATATGCAGACTTTTGCAACGTTTGTTAAGGCTTTTATTGAATAAGCCTTCTATATGGAATGTAACAACACCATTAGATCCCATGCCGACATTTGTTTTGTGGCTGTTTTGTTTTGTTTTGCTACCTCTTTAAAATTAATGTCTCATTTTAAATCTTATACCACAAAATTTAAACCAACATCTCTGTCTACTAGTAGAGGACTTGGCCTGTGTGAGAAATCAACTGAATGCCAAAGTCTTACTCATGTTTTCTGTTATTTTGGACTTTGAAGCACCCTGGATAGCTCTCTACACATGTGGAGGCAGCATTCTAAGAAGAGTCTAATTTCATCTTTATTCTTTCAAAAACGAGCCTGAAACAAAACTTTATCTCCATCAACTTGCAAGCTATTTTTCCTTGAAAGATTATATGATATACTCATGAAAAATAAACTTCACTGTCTGTCAGACACAACTGAATTTATATGATCTGCCTCTTGAGACAGTTAATTAATTAGACTCTCTAAACCTTGACTTTCTCATCTATAAAACTGGAATAGCAATAGAGCCCACCCCATAGAGATTTTGAGAGTATCGCACAAGGTCATGTATGTAAAGTGCTTAGCACAGTCCCTGGCTCATAATTAGTGCTCAGTTAATGTCAGTTATTTTTTGTTACCCTCTGTGGCCACGTTTGCCAGTTTCACTGATCCTTCACTCTGTTGTTTCTAGATCACAGGTATGAAAAGTATCAGATATTCGAGCAGATACAGTGAGCATAGCAGACGTTGTGTTCAGGTGCCAGAATTTGCTGATTTTTAAATTATCATTAAATGTGGCTCAATCAATATATTTCTTATTATTTCCCTTTTTAAAAACAATAGTCCATTTATTCTTTGGAATCTTTTACCATGAAGTAAATGAATGAATCCAAATTGCCCTATTAGCAGGCTGACATATGTTCAAAATCCATACCTGAAGGAAGACTGAATGTGAAAATGTGAAATATTGCACCAGGGGATTCTGGGGTCATATGATTATGGTGGCAGAGCTCATGGGGATGTTTCTGAGATACAGGTAACTTCATCTTAGCAACAGGCTCTTGTGCAACATGAATTTGTATCCCAAGGCGCTGCCATGAACTTTGTTTTAGTAGTTGCAAAACCATTCAGCTGTTCAGATGGAGAGCTCTGAGGGACTCTGGGACAAATTTCCTCAAAAAAAAAAATCAAGCCTCCAGCTTTTAGCACACTGCCAGGAGTTGCTGAAAAGTTCTATGTTAAAAATGAAAATATACCTGGGAGGGTTATCACATTCAGCAGTCTCTTGAGCCCTTCATACCTCAGAGTAAATTTATTTATCAGCTGGATTTTCCCTTGAATTTAAGTGCATGCTCTTGACAGGGATTGGAAAAAAAGAAAGGTAACTCCTCCAGGTTTGTCCAGACAGGACAAACGAGTTTTAATTTGGGCATACAAACATCATGGGTCAACGTATGCAATGAAGCCCGGGGGTAGGACTAGAAGGCAGAAGTAATAAATTTACATTTATTCCATCATTTGATGTCTGTGAAGAGTTGGCAAGCCTTCTAATTTTTGGAACATGTGTGCCATTATCTATGCAATGGCGATATTCATTTCTATTCTAACTAGTATTTACAATGTTAGTGAGAATTAAATGAGATAATATGCATGAAAGCCCTCTGGATAAACATTAAAATAAAATAAACAATGTTACAAGCATACCTCAGAGATACTGCAAGTTTGATTCCAGACAACCACAATAAAACACATATCAAAGTAAAGTGAGTCACACAATTTTTGGTTTCCCAGTGCATAAAAGTTAATGCTTACACTATATCATAGTTTATTAAGTGTGAAATAGCATTATGTCTAAAATAATACATATTGTAATTAAAACACTCTATTGCTAAAAATGCTAATGATCATCTGAGTCTTCAGTGAGTTGTAATCTTTTTTTAAAATTTCAACTTTTATTATAGATTAAAGGGTACGCATGCAGATTTGTTGTGTGGGTAAATTACACGATACTGAGGTTTGGGGTCCCAAAGATCTTACCACCCAGGCCGTAGGCATAGTACCCACCAAGTGGTTCTTCAACCCATGGCCCTCCCCTTTCTAGTGATCCCTAGTATCTATTGTTCCTGTCGTTACAATCACGTACATTCAACGTTTAACTCCCACTGATATGTGAGAACATGCTGTATTTTGTTTTCTGTTTTTGAGTTAGATTGTTTAGGCTAATGGCCTCCAACGCCATCCATGATGCTGCATAGGGCATGATTTTGTTCTTTTTTATCACTGTATTGTAGTACATGGTTTATAAGTACCAAGTACCACATTTTATTTATCCAGTCCACCGTCGATGGGCACTTTGATTGATTCCATGTCCTTGCTATTGTGAATAGTGCTGCAGTGAACATATGGGTGCATGGGACTTTATGACAGGATGAATTATTTGCCTTTGGTATATCCTAGTAGTGGAATTGATGGGTGGAATGGTAGTTCTCTTTTAAGTTCTTTGAGAAATCTCAAAACTGCTTTCCACAATGGCTCAACTAGTTTGCATTCCCACCAACAGTGTAAATGCACTCCACTCTCTCCATAGCCTTGCCAACATGTGTTGTTTTTGACTTTTTAATACTTGCCATTCTGACTGGTGTAAGATGCTATCTCATTGTGGTTTTTATTTGCATTTGTCTGTTGACGAGTGATGCTGAGGATTTTTTCATATGTTTGTTGGCCACTTGTGTATCTTCTTTAGAGAAATGTCAGTTCATGTCCTTTTGCTCATTTTTAAATTGGATTATTTGTTTTTGCTTCGTGATTTAAGTTCCTTGTAGATGCTGGATATTAGACTTTTGTCAGATGCATAGTTTGCAAATATTTTCTCCCATTCTGCAGACTGTCTGTTTACTCTGTTGATGCTTTCTTTTGCTGGGCAGAAGCTCTTTAGTTGAATTAGGTTCCACTTATCAATTTTCATTTTTGTTACAGTTGCTTTTGAGGACTTAAGCCATAAATTCTTTGAGAAAACAAATGTAAAGAAGGGCATCTCCTAGATTTCCTTCTAGGATTTTTTTATAGTTTAAGCGGTCTTACATTTAAATTTTTCATTCATCTTGAGTTAATTTTCATACATGGTAGGAGGTAAAGGTCCAGTTTTATTCTTCTGCATATGGCTAGCCAGTTATCTTAGTACCATTTATGGAATAAAGAGTCCTTTTCCCATTGCTTATTTTTGTTAATTTTGTCAAAGGTCAAATGTTTGTAGTTGTGTGTTTATTTCTGGGCTCTCTATTCTGTTCCATTGGTCTATGTGTCTGTTTTTGTATCTGTACCACGCTCTTTGAGTACTGTAAACTTATAGTATAATTTCAAGTTGGGCAATGTGATGCCTCTAGCTTTTTTCTTTTTTCTTGGAAAGGCTTTAGCTATTTAGGCTTATATGGTTTGGCTGTGACCCCACGCAGATCTAAGCTTGAATTGTATCTCCCAGAATTCCCACATTGTTGTGGGAGGGACCCAGTGGGAGGTAATTGAATCATGAGGGCAGGTCTTTCCCGTGCTAGTCTCGTGACGGTGAATAAGTCTCAGGACATTAGATGGGTTTATCAGGGGTTTCTGCTTTTGTTTCCTCTTCATTCTCTCTTGCTGCCACCATGTAAGAAGTGCCCTCCACCATGATGGTGAGACCTTCCCCAAACACCTGGAACTGTAAGTCCAATTAAACCTTTTTCTTTTGTAAATTGCCCAGTCTTGGGTATGTCTTTATCAACGGTGTGAAAACGAACTAATGCAGTAAATTGGTTTCAGTAGAGTGGGATGTTGCTGAAAAGATACCCTAAAATGTGGAAGCGACTTTGAAACTGGGTAACAGGCAGAGGCTGGAACAGTTTGGAGGGCTCAGTAGAAGAAAGGAAAATGTGGGAAAGTTTGGAATTTCCTAGAGACCTGTTGAATGGCCTTGCCCAAAATGCTGATAGCAATATGGACAATAAAGTCCAGGCTGAGGTGGTCTCAGATAGAAATGAGGAACTTGTTGGGAACTGGAGCAAAGGTGACTCTTGTTATGTTTTAGCCAAGAGACTGGCGGCATTTTGCCCCTGCCCTAGAGATTTGTGGAACTTTGAACTTTAGAGGGATAATTTAGGGTATTTGGCAGAAGAAATTTCTAAACAGCAAAGCACTCAACATGTGATTTGGGTGCTGTTAAAGCCATTCAGTTTTATAAGGGAAGCAGAGCATAAAAGTTTAGAAAATTTGCAGCCTGACAATGTGATAAAAATGAAAATCCCTTTTTCTGAGGAGCAATTTAAGCTGGCTGCAGAAATTTGGGTAAGTAAGGAGGAGCCGAATGTTAATTCCCAATACAATGGGGAAAATGTCTCCAGGGCATGTCAGAGGTTTTCACCATGCCAGCCCTTCTCATCACAGGCCCAGAGGCATAGGAGGAAGAAATTGTTTCGGTGGCTAAGCCCAGGGTCCCAATGTTGTGTGCAGCTTAGGGACTTAGTGTCCTGCGTCCCAGCCACTCCAGCCACGACTAAAAAGGGCCAAGGTACAGCTCAGGCCGTGGCTTCAGAGGATGGAAGCCCCAAACCTTGGCAGCTTACACGTGGCATTGAGCCTGTGGGTACACAGAAGTCAAGAATTGAGGTTTGGGAACCTCCACCTAGATTTCAGAAGATGTATGGAAACACCTGGATAACCAGGCAAAAGTTTGCTGCAGAGGTGGGGCCGTCGTGGAGAACTGCTATGGCAGTGCGGAAGGGAAATGTGAGATTGAAGCCCCCACACAGAGTCCATACTGGGGCACCATCTAGTGGAGCTGTGAGAAGAGAGCCACTGTCCTCCAGACCCTAGAATGGTACATCTGCCAACAGCTTGCACCATGTGCCTGGAAAAGCCACAGGCACTCAATGCCAGCCCATGAAAGCAGCCAGGAGGGAGGCTGTACCCTGCAAAGCCATAGGGGCAGAGCTGCCCAAGACTATGGGAACCCACCTCTTGCATCAGGATGACCTGGATGCAAGACATGGAGTCAAATATCATTTTGGAACTTTAATATTTGACTGCCCTGTTGGATTTCAGATTTGCATGGGGCCTATAGCCCCTTTGTTTTGGCTAATTTCTCCCATTTGGAATGGCTGTATTTACCGAATGCCTGTACTCCCATGGTATCTAGGAAGTAACTAACTTGCTTTTAATTTTACAGGCTCATAGGCAGAAGGGACTTGTATTGTCTCAGATGAGACATTGGACTGTGGACTTTTGAGTTAATACTGAGATGAGTTAAGACTTTGGGGGACTGTTGGGAAGGCATGATGGGTTTTGAAATGTGAGGACATGAGATTTGGGAGGGGCCAGGGAAGAATAATATGGTTTGGCTGTGCCCCCACCCAAATCTCAACTTGAATTGTATCTCCCAGAATTCCTACATGTTGTGGGAGAGACCCAGTGGGAGGTAACTGAATCATGGAGGTGGGTCCTTCCTGTGCTATTCTTGTGATAGCAAATAAGTCTCATGAGATCTGATGGGTTTATCTGGGTTTTCCACTTTTGCTTCCTCCTCATTCTGTCTTGCTGCTGCCATGAAAGAAGTGCCTCTTGCTCTCTGCCGTGATTGTGAGGACTTCCCCAGCCACATAGAACTGTAAGTCCAATTAAAACTATTTCTTTTGCCAATTGCCCAGCCTTGGGTATGTGTTTATCAGCAGTGTGAAAACAGACTAATACACAGGCTTTTTGTTTGTTTGTTTGTTCCAAATGAATTTTAGAAGAGATTTCTCTGGTTCTGTGAGTTGTTGGTATTTTGGTAGGAATATCATTTAACATATAAATTGCTTTGGGCAGTATGGCCATTAATAACTCTGTTAATCCTTCCAATCCATGAGCATGGAATATTTTTCCATTTATTTATGTCATCTCTGGTTTCTTTCAGCAATGTATTGTAGTTCTCCTTGAAGATGCCTTTTACCTCCTTAGTAAGATAGACTCCTAGGTATCTCATTTCGTTTGTGGTTATTATAAATGAGATTGTGTCTTTGATTTGATTCTCATCTAGAATGTTATTGGTGTATAGAAATTCTACTGCTTTCTATAGCTTATCTTGTATCCTAAAACTTTACCAAATTTGTTTATTAGTTCCAGGAGCCTTTGGGTGGTATCTTTGGAGTTTTCTAGGTATAGAATCATATTGTCAGCAAAGAGAGATAGATTAACTTGTTATTCCCCTAGTTGGATGCCTTTTATTTCTTTTTCTTCCCTGATTGCCCTGGGTAGGCCTTCCAGTACTGTGTTGAATAGGAGTAGTGAGAGTAGACATCATTGCCTTGTTCCAGTTCTCAAGGGGAATGGTTCAGTTTTTGCTGATTCAGTATGATGCTGGCTGTGCACTTGTCATAGATGGCCCTTATTATTTCGAGGTATGTTTCTTCAATGCCTAATTGATTTAGGATTTTTATCATGAAGAATGATTGATTTTATCTAAGACTTTTTTTTCCATCTATTGAGGTAATCATATGGTGTTTATCTTTGATTCTGTTTATGTGGTGAATCACATTTATTGATTTGCATGTGTTGAACCAACCTTGTATTCCCAAAGCAAAGCCTACTTGACCACTGTGAATTAACCTTTTCATGTGCTTCTGGATTCAGTTTGTCGAGTACCTATGTTCATCAGGGATATTGGCTTGAATTTTCTTTTTTCATTGTGTCTCTGCCGTGTTTTGCTATCAGGATGATGCTGGCTTTACAGAATGAATTAGGGAGAAGCCCCTCCTATCGACTTTTTGGAATAGTTTCACTGTGATTGGTATCAGTTCTTCTTTGTACATCTGGTAGAATTTTACTGTAAATCCATCTAGTTTAGGGCTCCTTTTGGTTGGTAAGATTTTTATTACTGACTCAACTTCTGAACTTGTTATGGGTCTGTTCAGGTTTTCACTTGTTTTCTGATTCAATCTTGGGAAGTTGTGTGTTTCTAAGAATTTACGCATTTTCTCTAGATTTTTTAATTTTTATGCATGGAGGTGTTCATAAATAATCCCTGAGGATATTTTGTATTTGCATGGAATTGGTTGTAATGTTGCCTTTGTCATTTCTGATTGCACTTATTTGGATCTTTTTTTCATTTTCTTAATTGTTAATTCAGCTAACAGTCCATCAAGCTTGTTTATTCTTTTAAATTTTTAGTTGTACTGATCATTTGTGTGGACTTTTTGGTCTCAGTTTCTTTTAGTTGTTCTCTGATATTAGTTATTTCTTTTCTTCTACTAGCTTTGAAGCTGAAATGTTGTATTTTTTTCTTTAGTTTCTCCAGTTATGCTTTTAAGTAGTTAATTTGAGAACTTTCTAACCTCTTGATAAAGGTGTTTAGCACATAAACTTTCCTTTTAACATTGTTTTAGCTGCATCCCAAATGTTTTGGTAAGGTGTGTCTCTATATTCATTAATTTCAAATGATTTTTAAATTTATCTTAATTTCATTGATTACCCCAAAGTTATTCAGAAGCAAGTTGTTTAATTTTCATGTTTTGTGTAGTTTTGAGAGATTTTCTTATTATTGATTTCTATTTTTATTGCACTGTGTTCCAAGAGCACACTTGGTATGCATTCAACTTTTTAAAATTTATTGAGACTTGCTTTATGTCTGAGCATATGGTAGATCTTAGAATATATTCTGCATACGGATGACAAAAATATGTATTCCGTACTTGTTGGGTGAAGTACTCTCTAGATGTCTGTTAGGTCCAATTGGTCAAGTGTTGAGTTTAAGTCCAGAATTTGTTTTAGTTTCCTGCCTCAATAATGTGTCTAATGCTGTTAGTGTGGTGTCAAAGTCCCCCACTATTATTGTGTGGCTAAGTTTTTTATAAGTCAAGAAGACCTTGTTTTATGACTCTGTTTGCTCCTATGTTGAGCATAAACATATATGTTTAAGATAGTTACACTTTCTTATTGAAATGAACCCTTTATCATTATGTACAGCCATTCTTTCTTCTTTCTGATTATTGTTGGTTTAAAATCTATTTTATATGGTAAAAGAATAATGCTCCTGGACAGGCGCGGTGGCTCACGCTTGTAATCCCAGCATTTTGGGAGGCCGAGGCCGGTGGATCACGAGGTCAGAAGATCGAGACCACAGTGAAACCCCGTCTCTACTAAAAATACAAAAAAAAAAAAAAAAATTAGCCAGGCATAGTGGCGGGCGCCTGTAGTCCCAGCTACTTGGAGAGGCTGAGGCAGGAGAATGGCGTGAATCCGGGGGGCGGAGCTTGCAGTGAGCCGAGATTGCGCCACTGCACTCCAGCCTGGGCGACAGAGCGAGACTCCGTCTCAAAAAAAAAAAAAAAAAAAGAATAATGCTCCTTTTTGTTTTCTCTTTGCTTGGTAGATTATTCTCTGTTCCTTTACTTTGAGCCTATGGGTGTCATTACATGTGAGATGCATCTCTTGAAAAGAGTAGACTGTTGGACCTCGTCTTTTTTATCTAGTTTGCCACTCTGTGTCTTTTAAGTGGGGTGCTTAGATTACATTCAGGGTTAGTATTGATATACAAGATTTTGATCCTGTCATCATGTTGTTAGCTAACTTGGTTTTGTAGACTTGATGGTGTAGTTTCTTTTTATTGTTGGTGGGCTTTGTGCTCGAGAGTATTTTTGAGGTAGGTTTTGGTCTTTTGTTCCCATGTTAATGCTCCTTTCAGGACCTCTTGTAAGAGTTGTCTGTTAATAACATATCCCTTAGTGCTTGCTTCTCTGAGAAGGATTTTTATTTCTCTTTCTCTTATGAAGCTTAGTTCGGTGAAGTATGATAGTCTTGGTTGAAATTCTTTTCTTTAAAAATGCTGTAAAGAGGCTCCCACTATCTTCTGGCTTGTGGGGTTTCTGCTGAGAGATCTGCTGCTAGCCTGATGGGGCACTCTTTGTAGATGACCTGACCTTTCTCTCTAGCTGCCTTTAAGATTTTTTCTTTTGCCTTGACTTTGATGAATTTGATGACTGTGTGCCTTGGGGGTGGTCATTTTTTGTAGTATCTTTCAGGGGTTCTCTATATTTTTTGAATTTGTATGTTCTCTCTAGCAACTTTAGGGAAATTTTTATGAACAGTATCTTCAATATGGTTTCCAAATTACTTACTCCTTCTCAGGAATGCCCATGAGTTGTAGATTTAATTTTTTTACATAATCCTATATTTATTGAAGGTTTTGTTCATTTTGTAAAATTCTTTTTTCTTTATATGTGTATGAGAGAGCTTATTTGAAGAGCCAGTTTTTAAGCTCCGAGATTCTTTCTTCAGCTTGATCTATTCTGCTGTTGATACTTCCAGTTGTGTTGTGGAATTCTTGAAGTAAATTTTTCAGCTCCAGAAGTTCAGGTTGGTTCTTTCTTCAAATGGCTATTTCATTTTTCAGCTCCTGGATTGTTTTACTGAATTCCTTGGATCGGGTTTCAACTTTCTCCTTGATCCCATTGAGCTTCCTTACCATCCAGATTCTAAATTCTATGTTCATCACTTCAGTCATCTCAATCTAGCTAATTACCATTCCTGAGGGGCCAGAGTGTCTGTTTGCAGGTAAAGGGGCACACTGGCTTATGGAGTTTCCAGAATTCTTGCATTGATTCTTTCTCATGTGGAAGGGCTGACATTCTTCTAACTATGATGTGGATTGAGTATACTCAGTTGGCTTTGTTTCTGGGTGTTTTCAGAGGGTCAGCGCTCTGTACAAAGTGTTTATTTGTGGCTGGACCTTTGCCTTAGTTTTCACAGGCACTGTATACTGGCAAAATATTTTAGTGTTGTATTTTGGGCTGCAATCCAGTAGGTGGTGCATAACAATGTTAGCTGGCAGATAGGCTCTTACTCTGCTGCATGGCTCTTTTGTGTTTTAATGCATTTGGTAGTAGTGCTCTGTGGTGGGTGGTGAGAGAGATGGCCCCCTCACCTGGTCTGCTCCTAGGCCTTGGAGTTGCCCCTTCTGATCACCGACTCCATGCCCACATTTCTTTTGTTAGGTGCTCTAATCTACAGTGTTCCCTCAGGCAGAGGCCACGGTTGACAGACTGGCCATATCCTTGACAGGCATGCCCTGCAGAAGGAGGCACACACCACTCCTCCATAGGCCCATGAACCCAAGCATTTCACTTCCATCAGTGATCCGAGAGTAAGGCCTTGCCACTGCTTAGACATTACGCAAGTCAGCAAGTTCCATTCAGCTAGGAGCTACAGGGGTGGGCTCATCTAACGTGCTGTCCAGATGCTTCACGAGGAAACATGGGGTTGCACCTGCCTGCTGAGTTCAGACAGAAGCAGGACAGCTGGGCTGGAAGCTCTAGCAGGTGTGACCCACCTGGCTATCAGTGACAGGGATGGGTGGAGTCACCTTCTCTGCTCTCTGGGTGTTTTCTGGGGCAACAGGAGGCTACCCCACTGGCTGCGTTTAGGCATAATCAGGACTTCTTGGCTGGAAGCTCTAGCAGGTGTGGCCTGCCTGGCTCTGAGGAGCAGAGATAGGTGGAATTGACTAATCTGCCATCCACATATTTCCCAGGGAAACAGGAGGATACAGCCACCAGATGGGTTCAGGCAGAAACAGAAATACTGGAGTGGAATCACTACCAGGTGTGGCCTGCCTGCTTATGAGAAATGGGGTTTTACCCTGTTGTCCAGTCTGGGGTATAATGGTGCAATCATAGCTCACTGTACTCTCAAACTCCTAGGCTCAAGCAATCTTCCCCGCTCAGCCTCCTGTGTACCTAAGGACTACAGGCACGTGCCACTATGCTTGACTATTCTTTTTAATGTTTTTAAGAGACAGGTCTCACTATATTGCCCAGGCTGGTCTCAAATCCTTGTCTCAAGCAATCCTCCTGCCTTAGCCTCCCAAGGTGCTGGGATTACACACATGAGTCACTGCACCTTTAAGTCATAATCATTTTGCTGGTGGAGGGTCTTGCTTCAATGTCAATGGCTGCTGACTGATCAGGCAATTTCTTAATGTATGACTATAATGAAGATTGCCACATATATTTGACTCTTTCTTTCACAAAAGATTTCTCTGTAGCATTCAATGCTGTCTGATAGCCTTTCACTCACTATAGAACTTGCAAAATTGGAGTCAGCTCTCCCAAACCCTGACACTATTTTATCAACTAAGTTTATGTAATATTCTAAATCTTCTGTTGTCATTTCAACAATGTTCACAGCATCTTCATTAAGAGTAGTTCAATTGCAGTAAACCACTTTCTTTGCTTATCCATAAGAAGAAACTCCTCATCAGTTCAGGTTTTCTTATGAGATTGCAATAATTCAATCACATCTTCAGGCTCCATTTTTAACTATAGTTCCCTTGCTATTTCCAGCAAAACTTCAGCTTCTTCCTCCACTGAAATATTGAACTCCTCAAGGTCATCCTTGAGGGTTGGAATCAACTTCTTTCAAATTCCTATGAATGTTGGTGTTTTGACATTGGAGCATGACTGAAAAATAGTCTTAATGGCATCTAAAATGGTGAATATTTTCCAGTAGGCTCTCAATTTAGTTTGCCTAGATCCGTCAGAGAAATCACTATCTATGGAAGCTATAGCCTTATGAAATGTATTTTTTAAATAGTCAGACCTGAAAGTCAAAATTACCTCTTGATCCATGGACTGCAGAATGGATGTTGTGTTAGAAGCCATGAAGCCAACATTAATCATCTTGTACATCTCTTGGGTGAGTTCTTGGGCAACCAGGTGCATTATCTATATACAGTAATATTTTGAAAGGAATCTTTATTCTGAGTAGAAGCCCTCAACGGTGGTCTTAAAATATTTAGTAAACCGTGTTGCAAACAGATATACTGTCATTCAGGCTTTGTTCATTCATTTATAAAGCACAGGCCAAATAGACTGAGCACAATTCTTAAGGGTCCTGGGATTTTTGAAATGGTGAGTGAGCATTGCCTTCAACTCAAATTCACTAGCTGCATTAGCCCTTAACAAATGAGTCAGCTTGTTCTTGAAAGTTTTAAAGCTGAACATTGACTTCTTTCTAGCTGTGGAAGTCCTAGATGGCAGCTTCTTCTAATATAAAACTGTTTCATTGTCTACATTGAAAACCTCTTGCTTAGTTTCAATATTTTCTTCAAAGATCTTAGCTTGATCTTCTGGATAAATTACAGACACTTCTACATCAGTACTTGCTGCTTTACCTTGTACTTTTTTGTTATGAAGATGACTTTATTCCTTAAACATTGTGTACCAACCTCTGCTAGCTTGAAACTTTCCTTCTGCAGCTTCCTTTCCTCTCTCAGCCATTATAAGATTGAAGAGAGTTAGGTCCTTTTTCTGGATTAGGCTTTGGCTTACAGGAATGTTGTGGCTGGTTTGATCTTCTATCCAGACCACTAAAACTTTCTCCATATCAACAATAACACTGTTTCACTTTTTTACCATTTGTTCATTCACTGGAGTAGTGCATTTAATTTCCTTTGTGAACTTTTCCTTTGCATTCACAATGTGGCTAGCTGTTTGGTGCAATAGCCCTAGCTTTCAGCCTATCTTGGCTTTCACCTTGCATTCCTGACTATGCTTGATCATTTTTAGCTTTTGATTTAAAGTGAGAAACCTGTGACTCTTCCTTCCATCTGAAAACTTATAGGTCACTGTAGGGCTATTAATTGGCCTAATTTCTATATTGTTGTGTCTTAGAGAATAGGGAGGCCAAAGGGGAGAGAGAGAGATGGGGGAACAGCTCGTCCGCAGAGCAGTCGGAACACACAACATTTATCAATTAAGTTCACCATCTTACATGGCTGTGATTCACGGCTGTGATTCACTGTAACCTCAACCAAAATAATTACATTGGTAACATGAAAGACTGTTGATCACAGATCACCATAACAGATATAAAAATAATGAAAACGTTTGAAATATATGAATTACCAAAATGTGACAGAGAGATAGGAAATGAGCATATGCTCTTGGGAAAAAATGGCACCAATAGACTTGCTTGATTCAGGATTGCCATAAGCATTCAATCTGTATTTAAAAAAAAAAAAGTGAAGTACAATAGTGCAATAAATTAAGGTGCAATGAAATGAGAATGCCTGTATTCATTTTTCCAGTTATTGCTAATGTAGAATTTTGAGGAGAAAATATATATGAAGGGATTGAAATAGATAAGCATAAGAAAGAATGTCTACGACATAATAATTTGACTTACCATTAATGCAGTGTTTTAAGATTATGTTGCTCTTTCGCAGCCGTTATGATATTGGGTCTTTACAAAACCACTGTGACTTAGGCAGGGCAGGTATTTCCATCCCCACATTACAGATGAGAGGCATCCTTTGAAATATATTTTTCACTATGTACACTGCTAATGGTCAAATACTGTGGGTAGCATCAAGATAAGGCCTAAGGCAAAATACAAGAATAAAAGTGCTTTTTAAAAATAAATTTTTATTTTTATTTTAAGTTCCGGGGTACATGTACAGGATGTGCAAATTTGTTACATAGGTAAACATGTGCCATGGTGGTTTGATGCACCTATCAACCCATCGCCCAGGTATTAAGCCCAGTGTGCATTAGCTATTACTTTAGTGCTCTCCTTCCTCCAACCCCATCCCCCAATATGACCCAGAGCTCACATAGCCAAGACAATTCTAAACAAAAAGAACAAACCTGGAGGCATCATGCTACCAGACTTCACACTATACTACAAGGCTAAAATAGACAAAACAGCATGGTACTGATACAAAAACAGACGCATAGACCAATGGAACAGAACAGAGATCTCAGAAATAAGACCACACATCTACAACCATCTGATCTTCAACAAACCTGACAAAAACAAGCAGTAGGGAAAGGATTTCCTATTTAATAAATGGTACTGGGAGAACTGGCTAGCTATGTGCAGAAAATTGAACTGGGCCTCTTTCTTACATCTTATACAAAAATTAACTCAAGATGGATCATGCCACTGCACTCCAGCTTGGGTGACAGAGGAAAACTCCATCTCAAAAAACAACAACAAAAAAAATTAACTCAAGATGGATTAAAGACTTAAGTGTAAAACCAAAGGTATAAAACACCCTAGAAGAAAATCTAGGCAATATCATTCAGGACATAGGCACAGGCAAAGATTTCATGACAAAATTGCCAAAAGCAATTGCAACAAAAGCAAAAATTGACAAATGGGATCTAATTAAACTAAAGAGTTCTGCACAGCAAAAGAAACTATCATCTGAGTGAACAGGCAACCTATAGAGTGTGAGAAAAATTTTGCAATCTATCCATATGACAAAGGGCTAATATCCGGAATCTACAAGGAACATAAAAGTGCTTTTTAATGTTTAGGGCAAAAGAAAGAAGGAAGATTAGTTTGTTAATTGGGGCAGTAGAGTAATACATTTAGAAAGTGAAACACTCTAACCCATTGTGCTTCTGTGCCCCCCATCAGGGAGCATTGTGTTGAAATAAAAAGGATGTGATACTTGAAATGCAAGCTCAGTGAAGAGGCTGTAACTGAGACCCCAGGTTCCCTAAAAGACTTAAGGCCCATGGCCGAGACAAATAATACATTCTGAAACAAAATACCAAATAGAAATGATAAGAAGAATCAAAATATTACTTTAAGACCAATCAGGTTCATGAAGTGCACTCATATCAAACTAGGCCAATTTTCTTTTTCTTTTTTTTCTTCTTTTTTTTTTTTTTTGAGATGGAGTTTCACTCTTATTGCCCAGGCTGGAGTGCAATGGTGTGATCTCGGCTCACCACAACCTCTGCCTCCCGGATTCAAGTGATTCTCCTGCCTCATCCTCCTGAGTAGCTGGGATTACAGGCATGCACCACCATACCCAGCTAATTTTGTATTTTTAGCAGAGACGGGGTTTCTCCATGTTGGTCAGGTGGGTCTCGAACTTCCGGCCTCAAGTGACCCGCCCGCCTCAGCCTCCTAAAGTGCTGGGATTACAGGCATGAGCCACCATGCTAGGCACAGTTTTCTTTTTTATTTTTAACTTTTAATTTCTGGGGTACATGTGCAGATGTTTCTATAGGTAAATTTTGTATCATGGAGGCTTGGTATAGAGATTGCTTCATCATTCAGGTAGTAAGCATAGTACCTGAAGGTAGTTTTTTGATCTTTACCTTCCTCCCACCCTCTATCCTCAAGGTAAGTCCCAGTGTCTGTTCTTCCCTTCTTTGTGTTCATGTGTACTCAATATTTAGCTCCCACTTATAAGTGAGAACATGAGGTATTTGGTTTTCTATTCCTGTGTTTGCTTAGGATAATGGCCTCCAGCTCCATCCGTGTTGCTGTAAAGGACATGATCTCTGAGTTTTTATTTTGTTAATCTACTGTCAATTGATTGTTTGATCAAAGGAATGATCATAATTCTATAAATATGTGATAAAATCTCATTTATCCTAGTGGTCAAGACAGAGACATGAGGTACAGACAATAGGTAAATAAGGTAGCTTGGTAGCTGGCTGGAAGATGATACCCAAGGAGTGTCAGTTAATGGAGTGAGGTTTAGGGGCAATGAGGTTTCTGGGCGATTGCCACAGAGAACAGTTCTGAGTCTGGGGAAACGTAAAATAACCCAGAATACACTTAGCAATACAAGAAGATGACACTGTGGGCCTTTACATTTTGGGATCCCCTGTACTTTATTTCTCCCCTGGTCATCTTCTTTGGGCACCCTGCCTCTGCTGTCCACCTCCTGCTGGTTTAACCATCCATCTTGAGGCCCTGCTGATTTTCCTATTCTTTAATTTTCTGGGCTTCACCCAACATATTTCCTTTTGGTAAGGAATTTTTTGCAGATGGCCAACTTGATAATAAACCTATTCCACATTTTCAATAGGATTTTAAAAGTTTCACATACTGTAAACTAATCTCATAGAAAACTCAAATTGATCCATTGTATTCATTATTTATCATAATAGTTACCATTATTGGGCACTTACTAAATAGCAGGCTTTATGTTCAGCTTTTTACAAACAATTGCATTTTTTTTCACAATAGTCCTGAAGCAAATACTAATAAACCTGATATGGCAATTGAAGAAACAAAAGCAGTGATCAAAATGATATCAGAGGGAAAGTGGCAAAGTGAGAATGACATAACACTAAGGAGATTATGATTAAGCTTGAAAACAGAGTGGGGAATCCAAAAAAGATACTGCAACAGTTAATTCACTAGGCAGAATGCTGTCAAATTGGAGTGAATTCCTGAGAGAAGCATTAAGTCAGTAAAAAGATCTGAAAAACAATTGATGAGACAAAATTTTAGGAGCTGAGAATAGTGAACCTGGAGGATTTTGGAAAAAAAAAAAGGTGTCTATTTTTGTGTAATTAATGGGTTGTCATATGCAGGGAAGAATTTCACTTATTCACTGTATTCCAGAATATGGTCCAAGAATTGAAAGTTACAAGGAAGTAGATTTTAATCAAACATTTAAAAAGTTTCTAACCAACTGAATTGTCTGAAGATGGAATATTCTGCTTCATCAGTTCATGTTCTTTGCAACTAAAGGTATAGAAAAGATGATGGCTTATCTGGAAATTGTAGAGAGGAGTTTTACATAGGGTGGAGAATTAAATTAGTTCATTGTTTTCCAAAGTGCAGGGTTAGGAGCCCTAACACCTATAAAAACAGCATCGAATCACATTTGGGTAATTTCTTTTAATATTTTCTCCTATCCTTCTTATTCTAGTCTAGAATAAAAACATCTGATTGGTACTAGCATATCTCAAGTATACCTATTTTATATTTATTTGAGATTGTTCCATTTTTCAATTCTCAAAATACTAATTCTTTTGTTTGTTGCATCTAATAACTCTTCTTCATGGAGGCGATTTGGGGAAATCTTCTAATTCGAATTTTACGTCTAAAGTGAGGGCAGTATTGTGGAGACTGTTCCTTCTAACTTTGCAGTTTGCCTAACTCCACATACTCTCTGGAAATAAATTGCCAATATTCTGACACTTCTCTCAACACTTCAGCACTCATCTCTTGCAAACAAGACATTCTTCTCCACAACCATAATAATAAAATAACATCACCTAACATACAACCTATATTCAAATTTCCTCCATTCCACAAAGGCATTGGAGAGCTATTAGAACTCATTTTTAATATGTTAATATTCGGCCAAGCGTGGTGGCTCACACCTATAATCTCAGCACTGTGGGAGGAGAATATGGGAGGATTGCTTGAGCCCAGAAGTTTGAGACAATTCTAGGCAACATGCAGAGACTCCATCTCTACAAAAAGTAAAAACATCAGCCAGGCATGATGGTATGCACCCATGGCCTCAGCTACTCCAGAGACTGAGGCAGGAGGATTCGTTGAGGGGGAAGTATGAGGCTGCAATGAGCTATGATAACATCACTGTACTCCAGTCTGAGCAACAAAGTAAGATCCTGTCTCTAAATATATATATATATTTAGTATATATATTTATGTATATATATTTAGTATATACATATATATACATATATACATATGTATACTAAATATATATATTTAGTATATATATACATATATATTTAGTATATATACACATATATATTAGTATATATATACATATATACATATATTTAGTATATATACATATATACATATATATTTAGTATATATACATATATACATATAT